>NW_011888852.1:3162124-3182363 GCF_000151845.1 Pteropus vampyrus | reverse complement strand
CCCACCCGCGCCCCGCGCCCCGCGCCCTGCGCCCCGCGGCCCTCCCCCCGTCACCCCGAGCCCGTGCACAGGTGAGCAGGTGCATGGGGACCGCTGCCAGACGCTGGGCGAGCTGGCAGAGGCAGGGCAGGTGCTGGCTGCCGTGCAGTGTTTCCCTTGTGGGTGGCTTCTCCCTGCGGGGAAGGACACAGTGTGTGTGTTTCTTGCCTTCGCTGTCACCTACTCCTTCCCTCAGTATCATCTTGCTGGGAGGAGGTTCGTCGTGTTCGTCTTCGGCGTCGCATCCAGCAGCTGCTACTCCCCGTGCCACGTGCCTCGTAAGGTAGGGGAGCGGCAGGCGACCTCTTGCCGCCCCTCTTCGCCCTTCCTCGCAGTCCTGCCGGCCTGACCACCTGGAATTTCCCCAAGAAAAAGTGGCCGGCAAAGCAGAAGCAAACGCACGGTGGGGAACGGTCTTGCATTGTCGAGAGAAGGTTACAGATGAAGTGTAATGGGTCTTTTTCTACAGCCATGAAAGAGGCGGACACCTGCACACACATACAGGCACGACTTAAAATAGAACTTGTCAAACAGGGATCCGCGCTGGATGCAGCTCTGAACAACAAACAGCTCTTGAACCCACCTCCCAGCCTAGAAAGGCTGCACTGTGTGACACTGTGGGATAGTTTGGTGGAAGCTACAAATCCCGATTTTTAAAAACTCCTAACGATCCTCTTCTGGTAGGATGCCAATTAATCACGATGCCTTCCTTTTTCTTAGGCATGTACATTTAAGAGGATTTTGAAATTATCTAAAAATATAGGTAATTCTCACTGTCAGCCTCGATCTGTGACAAAAGTACATTTCTGTGTCCGCACAAATATAAATGCAAAAGAAAAATACTTTGTTTAAAATTTTAAAATATATGAAGTAACCTTGCTCTAGTATTGAATTCAAACTGAATAAGCATGATTATCGTTTTCTTCTTCGAAATGAAGGATGTAATTTCCTTTAATATTTCATGAGGTATGTTCTTTTCAATAAAGATATATTAAAAGCCACCCGAAATTTTAGATATCTTGAGATATATTGAAATAATTCTAATTGTGATCTCAAATGAAAAGAGTCAATTACAAATCTGTCATAATTTGGTTGGTTATAGTGCATACTTAATTGCTAGTCAAGTTCATTCCCAGGATACCGGCACGTGGTAAAATTCTAAAGAACTATAGATGGTATATAACAAAGTTCCTCAAAAACAGTGTTTAAGCTTAGTTTTTGTTTGTGCATTTGTTTAAATTTGCACTGGAGAGACTGAATTATCAAAAGAGTTAAGCAAAAATTTCTGAAAGAAGTAATTGGAATGTCCATTAAAATAAAATAGCAATTGAGTTATAAAATGCTAGAATGATTGAAAGTGTATAGAAAATTTACAAAACCAATCTATTACTAGTGTGACTTAGATATGCTAGAATTGAAAAGCCTTATGACATGTATACCCACCTATAGCACTTGTCTGTCCCAAATGTGCATCATCTACTTTTACTAGTGCTATTTGTATTCGAAAATTTAAAATGATCTATCATATGTAAATCCATGTTGAAAGGTCATCACGCTGTTTTTTACTCCAGGGTGCATATATATGACATAAAGTTCTACCTCTTGCTAGTTTTACTTTTTTCATGAGTGCTTTGAGAGATGGTGACAACTTGAACTTTCTATTTTCTTTCTGAATTAATAGCTTAACATTTTATATTTTTACTTTAATTTTCTCTGTTTTGTTTGTTAAGCAGTATGTGTGCATGTGTGTTTTGATTTTGTTTTCCTTGCTTATTCATTTTCTTTAGTGGAGATAAGCGTGTATAGAGGATATCACTATTTCAAAGTACGAAAACCCCACTTCTATTGTATATTTATTTAAATGTCAGAGATATTTAAAAGAATTTACCAAATTAAAATATATTTTCCAGTACACTGTCAGCTCCTTCCACGCAGTGTGCTACTGTGGAAAGTGCAAAAGCTTTTGAATCACACTCACTACTTACTACCTGTGCAGTCTACTCAAGTTATTGCTCGATCTCCTCATTCACTAACAGTAATGAAAATTCGATGAAATAGTTTCAGCTCAGCAGCCAGCATACATTAAATGTATCATGTACCTTTAGTATACAGATATAATGTGTGTCAAATGATCTATAAACAGGTAAGACCAGTCATAACCACATAAAGTCCTTCTAATTGCAGTTATATGTTTTCGATGCTATCCCAAAACATAAAGTTTAGAAAAGACAGCAAGTCTGTTTCCTTTGATCCTACAAAGTCTATTTCCCTGCAAATGTGCTATTATTAACTTGGTTTTGCATTAACAACATTTTGAAATAAAAGATAGCTATATAATAATAGAAGCTACCTAAAGTGATCATTTTTAAATCTCCAGATTTAAAAAATTATGTGGTGAATAGTAATTTTATATACAATTTTGGTTTAATAAGTGCATACCCATACTTCCGAAGGATAATTCTTCAAAGGTAAAAGCCCAAGAATCTGCATTTCAAGAGACAATATTGTATAGTGGTTGAGAACACGTGCTCCAGATTCACTGGAACCTGAGTTTGGATTCCAGTTCCACTACCCACTTACCTGTATAATCTTGGGCAAATGACTTTTTTTCAAACCCTTGGTTTACCCAACCCAAAGTGAGCCTCATAGAACTATAGAATGAAAGGAGCTAATACATTTAAGATGCTTAAAGTAGTAACAAGTGTCAAACAATGTTTCCTTTCCTTCGGCTGTGGGAAAAGACAACCTTGTAGCTATTTCTGTGTTTTCAGCACCTACCCTGTCTGGCTTGTAGTTTACATTTAATAAACCTGTCCAAAATTGAATGAATGAAAAGAGCAGTTCTCCAGGCAAAATGTTCCCATTGCCTTCACCTGTTTTGAGAAAATAGCTTGCTTGCTTTCCTCTAAACTTAATCTGAACAGAGTACTCCAAATCCTAGGTAGGTTCAGACCAGTAAAAAAAAAGAAGGAAACTTACCTGAAACTCAAACTTTGGAAAAAGAAGTCCTCTAAAAGTTACTCCAAATTAAATTAGTTTGGTTTGGTTTGGTTCATTTCTGGATTTTTCCAGCAATATGACTCAAATAATTTCGGTTCCATTCCCATCTCATGTTAAGATTATTATCAAGTGAAACACCAAGGATTTGGTTGTTTCTAGGCAGACTTCTGCTCCACAGCTGCACATCTCCAATATGTAGCTTTATATGTAGATTTCAAGATAGAAAATGCAGAAGTATGTGTATCTATTTCAATTTAATTTTTATTTAAATGTTTTACTTAATTTTAAGCTGCTAAGAATTCCTTAATCCTGATTGTATCGTGCAAAAATTGTCTTATTTTTTTTATTTTCTTATTATCTGCAAATCTGAGAACAATTCTTCAATATCTTCATCCAAATCGTTGATTGAACAGGATAAAAACAGCTCTGTAGTCACTAGAAACATTCTGATTGAAATCAATTCTCATTTTTAAACTGTGAGTCCCAACCCATTAGTGAGTCATGAAATAGATTTAGTAAGTTGCAACCAGTAGTTTTTTTTTAATGAAATAGAATCGAAAAACAGAAAATATCAAAGTGCACCCATTATTGTAATTATACATATATGTACACATTCGAGTGTATCTTTACCAGATAATAATGTAAAGTGTATTTCTTACTGCAATTCGTAGTCAAAAACTGTGAAAATCACTGATATAAATTGTTTATAAGCTCCTGTTTGGTATAATCCTTCAACTATTAAATAGCTACCATCCTATGCTAACGATTAGCCCATATTTCTCTAACTTGTCCAACAGGGTATCACGAGGGACCTTGACAACAGGTTTGTTAAAGTCTGCATATACTCTGTCTCTAAGCAAAATTAAAGTAAAAATATATATATATAAAGAGATGTGAATTCTCAAGTTCTCCAATAACTATATCACAAACAAGAAAATGTGATTAATCTGATAACACGATTTACTGCTTCATTTTCTAATGAATGAAACATCCTGTAATCTCACCTAGAGATAATTTTAAGCTACTTGCTGTGGATTTTTGAAAATTTATCTCCTCTTCCCTTTGGTACTTTTGCTCCTCTGTGATGCCTCAAAGACCGTTAAGTGTTACTCAGTGATCTAGTTTTCAGACTCTTTCAGGATCAATGGATATAATTTGTCCTGCCTTGAGGACCTGAAATCATTTAGACTAGCTTGGTACCTATTTAAAATTTCTTCACCAAACTTAAACTTGAGTTTCCTCCAACTAATGTTAGTTTTACCTTTTTCGCTCCACTACTTTTTCTCCAAACCATAAAACACAAACCCAATATGGAAATTCAATGTGTTAACAAATTTGACCCCGTTATGGAATGGCTAATGTTGATGTTTAACAGCCAAGAAATATTTGAGCTCCTACTCTGTGTAAGAAAGTAGCCTAGTCAAAATCGGTGATTTAAAATTTTCCACTTAGAGAAATATTGTACTTAGATGTGAAAAGTGAATCAGCAAGTCACTACATTAAAAATATCAAATGAATGCTGTAGAAATAAGTACTCTTGAATTTCAAAAGAACTAGACACCATATAAACACCCCAATGAATACATATACTGTCAAACATCCACAGAAATATACATACAAAGGTACCACATGCACATACATACTCATCAGATCTATTGTACCTCTGCCCCTTCTTCCTTAGTAATATGTCTAGTAAGTATCCATTCTTTTCATTCTCACTGTCTTTAGCCTGTGAGATTCTGCTCACTGAATACCTGGTCCCCTTTCTGCACTCACTCTTCTCCAGTTCATCCTGCACCTGGATAATTTTCCTAAAGCTCCACCTTGACAGATGGATTGTTGGTTCAGAATTTTTACTTCATTAATCACAATAGCTTCTCATCCATAAATGTTATCTGCTCAAAAAAAATCAGTAATTCTCTTTGCCTAACAAATTAAACCCAGAATCTTTATCTTGATGGCAAGGGACTGCCACACTTTTCTTTAGCTTATAATCTAGTCATTCTGTTCCCGACAGAAACTCTATACTAATATGTACAATTTTTTTTATCATTAAAAAAAAAGAAATTCAGACTCCTAGACTCCTACCTGAGTGATTTATTCTTTTACTATCCATTACTTGAGAAAAATACAGTAATGAAAAGTTATTTTCGATTCAATAACGCTATTTAAATAATTTTTACTTTTTAAAATTGCAACATCTGTATATACTTCACACACATACACATACACACACACACACAAGCGCGCGCACATGCACTGTTATGGGTGAATTGTATCCCCCAAAACGATATGTCCAAGTTCTATCTCCAGTACCTGTTGGGAAACAAGGCCTTAGGAGATATAATCAAGTTCAGATGAGATCATACTGGAATTAGGTCGGCCCTTAATTGAATATGACTGGAGTTCTTACAATAAGGGGAAAAGAGCTACACCATCTGACATGCGCACAGAGGGAAGATGATGGGAAGACAGACACACAGGGAAGAAAGCCATGAGCAGACAGAGGCAGAGACTGAGGTCATGCAGCTGTGAGCTGAGGAAAGCTGAGTATTGCTGCCATCCACCAGAAGCTAGAAGAGGCAAGGAAGGTTTCTCCTCTAGAGCTTTCAGAAAAAGCGTGGCCCTGTTGATGGCTAGATTTTGGACTTCTGGACTCCAGAGCTATGAGAGAATAAATTTCTTTTGTTTTAAGCCACTAGTTTATGGTTCTTTGTACAGCAGCCCTAGGAAACTAATATATGTACATGCGACATAAATGTGTTGATATTTATTCTAACCACAAAAAAATTCATGGATCACTTTCAGTAATTCTGAGGCCCCTAGGTTGGGCAACAATGTGTTAGCCACCTGAAATACTCTGATCCCAATTACTACATTGTGCTTTCCTACTTTGGTGCCTTACTTGTGTTCTTCCTTCTATCTATAGCACTGTTCTCATCTTCTCTACTGAAATTTCTGGCAGAGTAAATGCCACCTTCATGAATACCTATAGCATCTCATCAGATGAAAGCAATCTGAAACTTTGTAACCATTTCCAACATTTAAAAAATAATCTGGCTTTTTTTTTTTTTTAGGTAGCATAGGCCGACTAATTTTCACTTAAATAAATTGTTTTCATCTTCTTTGCCTCATTAGCCAAGAGTGAGAAATTCACAAGATAATATATATATGGTCACTTACACTCTCTTCACTGAAATTTAAATAAATATATATATGTAATTGTTTTCATAGTAACATTGGCCAGTAAGTTTCCTTTGTTTTGCACAACATCCACTGCCACTGTAGTTGCCATCATGTGTGGTATACATGTGTTAGAGAAAAAAAGTATGCTAAAGAATGAAGCATATGGTTGATTATTGTTAACCATTCTAGCGGTGTATACAGCTAGAATGTTCATACTGTTCATCTCTTATCTTCCATGTACTTTTACAAGTATTAGTTCTAACCCTTACTACAGTCCTTCAAGTACGATATTATTGTCCCCATTTTTCAAATGAGGAAACAGATATGAAAAGAGATTGTCAGTTCTATAAGATCATACTTTAGGAAGTGACAAAATTAAGAACTGATCCCAGTTATGGCTGGCCAAGACCTCATGTTCTTTCACTAACCCACAGTCCTACACTGGGACCTAGACTGAGGCCATTATCTCATTTTTACCAAAGATACCAACTGAAAGATAATGAGACTGGGAAAGGTCATTTAAAAAGAACAAAGTCAACATGTTTTTCATGTTTTGGTGAAAACTGCCAACCAAGAGGTAATCTCTAGAGTCACTCTGATTTTATATCACTATGCCTATAAAGGTTCAGAAAACTCCATTAGCCTTTTTGTTTCCTGGGATTCATTTTAATTGTAGACAAAAATTACTTGGAATTAATAAATAGTTTTTAATTATATTCATTAAGATTAATCAAAATTTAATTTTATAGTCTCATTTATATATTACTCCTTATTATGCTTTTCTGGCAAAGATTTTGTTTGTGTCTATTAATCTCCCAGCCCTTGTTGAAAGCATGATCGTTATATGTCTACATAATTACAATAAAAAGTACACACTCTAGGTAAAGGAGAGAAGGAATTCTATGAGGAAATGGCAAGAGTCCTTTGGAATAGCTATCTCATTAATAGAATCTTCTCAAAGTAAGAGAGAGCATCTTTACCAAACTTTAGCCCAACTAAGAAACAGTGCTTAGAATCAATCTGAGCCTAATACTGGTGCATAAAGCTTCGGATTAGGTCCTTTCTCAAAAGGTGCCAGCAACCGTGAGTTAACCAGAGGAGGAATAGCTTTAAATAACTGCCTCTCTGATCAATTAGCAAGGGATACAATCTGAAGTTTATTCTTTGATTTCCTGGGGCTATAGTATATCTCTTTGAACAGGCAGAAGTGTCAAGATCAGAAAAGAGAGGTAAAGGGAAAGTGGAAGAGAGTATCTGCACTATGCTTTCTACCTCAGAGTTTAATCTCATACATTTTGAGGTATGATTATATATATATATATATA
The DNA here is from genome assembly GCF_000151845.1 of Pteropus vampyrus. Classification (NCBI taxonomy): domain Eukaryota; kingdom Metazoa; phylum Chordata; class Mammalia; order Chiroptera; family Pteropodidae; genus Pteropus; species Pteropus vampyrus. Next base: position 3,174,813 of record NW_011888852.1, on the reverse strand, counting down.
TCTCCTCTTTCCTGTTAATATGAAAAATCTTAAATAGCGCAGATAGCACATTAAACAATAACATTATCCTAACATTAAAGAATATCTTAAGGGATCAGAATGCTTAATCACATTTAGAGTTTGGGTATCCGTTAAATATGAATAAATGTATATAAAACTTTATTTCTATTTGGCTAATGTAATCTTGTGAGCAGTAGATGGAATGTCATAAATTGGCCATAGCTTTAGCACTAGTTCCTCAGTTTATATTAAAACGAGCTCAGCCCGATTTCTTTTGCAGTGGCAAGGAAACAGAACATAGATGTTTCAGGGCTGTTTGCATTCAGCGAAGCATAGTAAGATTTTGCATATGTGATTTACCTTTTTCTTTCATAAGCACACAGAAAGCTCACGTGATTACACTATAAAACATTTCTCCCAAACATTTTACTGTTTTCGTTTTACCATTCCCATCCTAATCCTAAATAATCCTTTGAAGAATGGTGTAGTGGCTAAAAGAATGGTTTTGAGATCAAATAGATTAGGGTAAAATCCAGTCAAATTGCCCTCAGACTTGCCTCCATACCTGTAAAATATAAGTGCCTCATATGTATTGATTGGAAGATTTAAAGAGATAAAACATACAAAACGTTTAGAACAATGCTTGTAAAAAATACTCAATAGATGATAGAAATGGATTGTGCATTAACACAAAAAGACAGTAGAATTTTGTGAGTTTTCAATTTATATAATGAAGTACACTAATATCCACTTATTTTCTGTTCATTCATTAACCTGACTTTCCCTTCTTCAAAGAGCATTGTCTTCTTTAGTTTTTTTAATAAATAGCCATATTTTATGTTTTTTAATGAATAGTTGTATGTCTATAAATACATATTATATACATATGCATATATATATACATATATCTATTCTATATTTGTTTACCTTACAAGAATCTTAACAATTTCCTTTTCTATCTCAAACTTAAATGTTTTATCTCTTTTAAGTACATAGAACCAAATTAACAATATATCTTTTCTTCATTGTTCACTAGTCATAAGGAGAGAAGGCATATTATGAACTGGGAATTTTCTTCTGAGACTTTATAAAAATAAAAAAATAAGAATAACCAAATAATAATAACAACAAAAATGTCCTTTATAACTTACTAGCCCACAGAAGTAAACAGGCTACCAAAATGTATTTGAGGGTTTAAACCAGACTTTTGTCCTGTTGTTTCAAAATCCGACTGTTTCTCTACTTTTTATTTTTATTAGATTTTTTTATTATTGTTTTCTTTGTAAATAAAGTTCAGTACTTCAAGTTCATGCCAAGACAGAAATTCTTCCCAGACTTTCTTTTTTAAAGGGACAGTGGGATTTAACAGCATTAACTTTTCCAAATTGTTTCTTAGGTTGTGTGTTTAATTTTGACATTGACTGTCAGGAACCCACAATGCTAATGGCATCATTTGTATGCCATAAATTAAATTTCCTAGCTATTGATAAGGTTATTCATATAGCTTCCAGTTATTGAAATGTGAGTTAACAATGGATATTTCTGTAACTGTTTTCTTTTCCTATCTATTAGTTCTTTGGAATTGTCCTAACCCAGAATACTTATAAAATTCATTATGTCTTTTATTCTCAATCCTTCTATGAATGCCTAAACTGAAAATGTCTTATATTGAATCACTGTGAAATATTCATTAACTTTTCACATGTAAATAGTACTGTTAAATATTTTGAAAAGTAACTAGAGGGACATGGTCTCAGTACTCTGGAATTGTAAAATGTAATCTATTTGATGTTTAAGTAAGGAAAATGCCAAAGGAAATATAATCACATATAACACAGAACAGTAAGAGCAGAGATGCAGTGGAACATAGAACACAGTAACTATAAACATAAAATGGTCAATATAATTGAAACATCAATCCTTTGAGCTTTGTAACCATCTGTTACTCAATAAGAGCTAAACAAAAATGAAAATTCATATAGATTGATAAATTAATAAGCACTTACTCCTCTAATATTATTACATAAACAAGGAACAACTCTGTAATATTCATTACAGTTTCATCAGAAAGCATTCTTCTCTCAAAAAATGAAACCATGAAATAGGATGACTTTAAAGAGACATTATATATTTCTAACAGCGCATCTTTGTTAAATAAATGAAAGGAGTGCTATATTTAAAAGACTATATGTCTATTTAAAAATATAACACAAATGGCCTGTTCGATAAGGGTAGAAAACTTGAAAAAGAAGTTCAGCTTAAAAGACCAAAACTTTAAGAGAAATATGTTGAATTCATGTAGCTAATAAGTAGCCTTCATTTACTAGAAACATAACATGACTAATTGTCATTTAAAAACCTGAAAGAAAATGAACCTGTTCTTTCTTACTACACATATCTATTGAGTGTATTCTGCAAGCCATGGATAGTTCCAAGACACAGGAAATAAAGCAATGAATAAGACAAAGTGCTTGTCCTTGTGGCACTTATATTCTAATAAGGACACACAATAAATCTGTAAAGTCTGTGTAAATAATATGATTTCAGAAGGTGATAGTTTTATATTGTAATTATTTTTATAGAAAAAAATACAGTGGTGTAGTAATTTGTCAAGTGCTTTTTCCTCACTAGATTGGCAGCTTCTTGAAAGCAAGGACTATGTCTTTCTTACAAATGAAATCTTCGCTAATATACTATGATTATCGACTGATACATGGTAAGTAATAAATATTCAAGTGAAGGAAAGAAAGAAGAAAGAAATTAAAAGGCAGAGATGTTAACAGTTCAATAACTTCAACAATTTGATACAAATACATTTGCTTGTTTTAACCATTAAAGAAGAAAAAACTCTTTTCAAATCAGAATGCAATCACACCTCTAAACAACTTTTATATTCCCCAAAACTAGCTTTCAAATGATTGAATCTTCACTGTTTTGTACTAAGTAAACTATTTGACCTCTTTGAATCTCAGTTTTCTCACTAACGAAATGGGAATGAGCAGCTCATTGTATAATGAGATTGCCGTAAGCACAGACAAGATCAATCGTGATTGTGTTTTGCAAAGTACAGAGTAGAACAGAGAAAACAATAGCAGGAATTCTGGCAGCCATCTGGGATGAGTGCATCTCTCATTCCTGGGAACACACGCAATGATGAGTCATGACTGTAGACTCAGAGCAGGAAACTGGCTTTGATAAAGTATGACAAGCTGCGGGGAATTATGAAAAGAAAGATAGGGAAGTTCATCGCCTTGAGCTCGTCATCAGGAGTCCAATAGTCAGGAATCAAATTGGTGACATAAGCCATAGTTGGAGCAACTTGAAAAGGAGGGTTGCGACAAACACGAATCCTCAAGAACAGAGCGAGAAGGCAACCCAAAGTCAGGCAAACAGTCAAGGACCTGGAAATGTGAGTGAACACAAAGAAAGAGAGATCAAACGAGAGACTTTCAGAAGGTCTTCAAAGACCTTCAACGCAACTTTAATGCCTTTGGAGGAAAGCATCAACTCATCAAAGACAGATGCTCAGGAGTACATGCTTGAGGTAAGGGAATATAGGTGCAGCCAAACAACCAGTTTCTCTCAAGAAGATTCTGGCAATAAATATCTTAGCCAGTTTTTGGAAGAATCTTTCCTATAATCCGTTTTCTAATTAGACAGCAAGATGAAGCTTTGTCAAATCTCTAGACAAATTTCCCTTGGGATTTATATCATGTTTCCATGATACTACAAAGGAAAAATCATGTAAATCAGTGATTCATGAACTCATTATTAGATTCTCAATACCTAGAGTTTCAGCTGGGATTGAAATACTCACTCCACTCTGGTTTACCAAGCCATGGGTTTGCTAACTTATTGGCTAAAGTTACTTGATAGGTAAACCGTAACGTAGCAACGTGCATGTAAATACGAAGCAACATCTGCAACCTTGTGGATGGGAGCAAATTACTAATGTCAGATACCTGCTATTTTCTCTCTCTACATTCAGTAGTGACCAACGATTGCCACTAGCTAGACATCTGCAGTGATCACCAGCGAACTTCAGGCCAGGTTCACAGAGGACCGGTTCTCTCCAAGGGGGAAGAATGGCATGCCAGTAAGGGGTCAGGCCTCAGCATCAAGGTGTTCTCCCATGAGCATTGTGTACCTCTCCTCCCGAAAACTTGGCTCCGCTCAGTTCACAGGAAGTGTTACAGGCTGTGGAGTTAATGAAACGTTGGTTTACATGCCTGTATGTTTACTGAAGACAAAGTGCCTGTCCTCGTGGTGCTTACATTATAGTAAAGACATAGACAATAACTCTGTAAAATGTATGTAAATAATACGATTTCAGAAGGCGATAGTTTTATATTCCATCATTCATTCCTGGTAATTGGCTTTTGAGCACTAGTTTTCCAGGTACAGCGTCACACTTAGATGCCTTTTAATTATAAATTATTATAATAACCATAACACATCAGCATAAAGAGGGATCTTACCCCCCAAAAAATATGTTGGGTATTGGTGCCCTAAGAAATTTTTATATTTGTTGTTGGTATAGAAAGAAATAAATGGCCATATACAAAACTGTGCAGAACCCAGATAACCTAGTTCTTAATGAAGGATGTCAATTCAAATATATCTACTTACATATTAATAGCTTTTCTTCAACTTGACCAACTTTTTCGGAACAATTATACTTTGAAAATTGAGATGTAAGGAAACTCTAATGCATAGATTTGTAATCATTCTTGGAGTCAATAGTCACACTTTTTGGTAAATTTCTGTAAGTTACTAAATATGTTTCCTACAGCTTTTGGTGTACTTTATTTTACTTTCCTTTAGAAATACACATAATAGTAAGTAAGATATTCTAGTTGCTCAACAGTTCACTAATTGTTGTATTCTTCAAAGCATATTGATGAAAATTGTTATTAAAAATTTTAATACACAGTATTCCTGTGGCCATGTTTGGAAAAACAACTTTTTAAAAAAGTTTTATGCATTTCTTTCTTTTATTTTCTTTCTACTTTTGCAGTGAACTTTAGTTTGCTTTGACAACTTCGATTCATTATATTTCGTTGTTCTTGTATCTTTGTTATTATTGAGAAATAGTGGTTCATTGTGCTATATTTTAAATTCATATGTATAAAACAAGCAATGTTTAATGATGTACATTAATTTTTCACATTCAATGTATGTCTGTGACTAAGGAGAAATTTAACCACTTTTTTATTGCATTGACTTCACGTATAACAAGAACAACAATAACAGAAGTGTATTGAATGTTCCCCTGGTACCTATGCTACTATCGTGTTATACACGCTCATATAAACCTAGCAATTAATATGAAGTTAGATGCATAGCATTTACTCACCTGAGTGACAGCATTCACCATTATCCAGGAAGATTACTATCCCTGGTGCTGAAACCATGCTGTGTAGGTTTTGTGGTTGAAGAATGAAACAGTTTCTCTTAAACATATATCCTTGCTTTGAAATTATGAATTGAATAAATGTTTATACCTTACAAGAAGTATTAAATTTCATACATTAACATCTTGATTAATGATTATGAGATTAAATTTTAATATTCTGCTTATTCTTATTATTTTTATTATTGGAAGTTATTTTTTTAGAGGATAATTAACAGTTCAAAACATTTTTTGTATAAAGGACATTGTCTATATGTTTTCCAGATATACAAACTTATTACTATCCAAAGTTAACTTTGTTCTCGTAAACTAATATTTGACTTAATGTGTCAGAATTAAAGGATCTGTTTTAAAAATAAATACCAGCAATCAATTTCCCTAACTGTATTACACCCCGCTTGATTACAGGTAGTTTGGGCTTATTCAATGCCTATGATGATGTAGAATTATAATGGATGGGATTCTCTCAAGAGAATTGCTTTGTTGATCCTGAGTAGGGGTCACAAACCAAGAGATAGCTTTGTTTCATAGATTTCCATAAGTAGAAGTATATAAAGTGTTGGTATAAATTCTCCTTAGGTAAACCCAGAGTTAATACTTCCCGCTGGTGCAGCAAGAATAGAACATTATAGATCTAGTGCGACCCTATCTCATTCTCAGTGTCATCTGTAATTATGGGCCTACCTAGGGACTTTGGGAGCCAAGGGACTCTATGCTGGGATGTGCAACATCTGCTCCTGCTTGATTAGCCACCTAATTTTGCATTCTTGACTAATGAAGTCATAAATATAATCTGGGTATGTTCTCTTTTTGTATTTATATCTTACCTAAAAGCATCATGTGTGAGGGTGGGTGCATAATATATAAAAGTTAAATGCGAATGATATTAAAATAGTTATTAGTTTTATTCAATAAAATGTAACTTAAATGATTTTTTTCTAAATTACTTGATAACAATAAATTTATTTTTAACTTTAAACCTCAAGCAAGTTTCTCTGGGTCACTCAAACAGAACAGTACCTGTATTTTGTGACTGAAAAGATTAATTTCTTATACTGTTTTAACAAGACATGACTTTAGTATATAACTTTTCAAAGCCTGCTTCTACTGTATTCTCTCTTTCTGCAATTGGCACCATGGGCCCTTTCATCTTATCTCTGCTCTCTGTTAACCAAGCCCTACTAATACTACTTCCGAAATATTGTTCAAGCCTGTGCTTCTTCTCCATCACCTCTGACTCAGTTCAAGTTCAGATCCTTACGGTATTTTCTTCGGATTATTGCAATAATCGGAGTTGGTCTCTTTGATTCAGGTCTCACTTCTTCTATGCTGTTCTTTACACTGACATCATAAAGATATTTTTAAATGAACTAGAACTAATTTTATTTTTAAAAAATCGTATACACACCTAAACACACTTTAAATCCTTCAGTGGTGTTCCCAGTTATGTAAAATAATAAGCACTTCATAATCTGGCTTTGACCTTTCAACCCAAACTTGTCTCCTGTCACTATTTCTCTTGTACAATGTATTTCAGAATAATAATATGTAATATTCATGGAGCTCACCTTGGTTCTAGCCACTGTGTAAAGTACTTTATATATATTATGTCATTAAACCCTCAACGACTTTCCTAAGTACATCCTACAATTATCCATATTTTAGAGGTAAGAAAAGAGAGGTTAAAGACCTGCCAAATCAAACATCTAGGAAGCAAAGCAGCTAGAATTTGAATCCACGTAGTAGCCTGCCTCTAGAGCCCACAGTGGCTTTCCTGTGCTAAGTTCTTGTAGCTTCCTAAATACGACATTTATCCACATCTTTCACCACCACATCCACCTCTAGGACCCACACTTCTCCCACGAGACTTGACTCTGCCTGTCCCCACTTTTATGAAGTTTTCTGACTCCTTAGAGTTAAAGTCTTGGCTCTGGTGCCCCTCGTAAGGGTTAGGGAGGCCACTGGGCACAGCGGATAGAGGGCAGTTGTGCCGTGAAACAGGCATGATTTGAATTTGTGGCTCTGTTGCATATTGGTTTTGAGACTTTGGGAAAGTTACTTAATCTCTCTAAATTTTAGTTTCTTTGGGGATTAATAATATCTTTTTTTTTCAGTAGTTGTTATAAAGATTAAATGGATAAATGTTATGAGTCGCATCTACCACAACAATTAGAATATAACAGGAATTCTCGGTTCCCTCACTGGCCGTCTGCTGCTGCTCTTGGAACCTGAGTGATAATTAATCGTTCCTCTTCACACTTGCCTGCCAGGCACTTCTTTTGTCTGTGACTGCTGGGCCTGGCAAGCCCTAGTAAAATGTGCGAAATGAATGAACGAACAACTGAATGTTTAATATCTAATGAAACAATTAAATAAATCCTTTTGTTCATTTTATGGCCTGCAAATCAGTCTAATTAAGAAATAACAACTGGTAAAGCAGAGAAACTGCAGATATACTCTGTCTTTTCCTTACATGGAACCTGAAACCTTTTCTCTCTGATTAAAAAATTATAACTAAATGACATCTTTGATTAGGACTCAAATTTAATGGAAATAAAACAAGTGATCGCAGACTAGTATAACATTAAAAGGTGGTGATGTTAAAAAATCCATTCACATATACGTATCTTCAAGTATGTCAGAGCTGCTGCTACTTTCTGAGGCTATTTGAAGTTTCATTTTTTTTAAGTATATGGTACTGCTTGATGTGTTGGATCTAGGCATTGATGATTAGGAGAAAAAAACATTCCAAGGACAGCTCCCCAGGAGTCCGAATTATGAGGTATGAAAATAAAATTAAAGAAGGCAAGCTAGGTGGAGTATTTGAGAACACTGTGTGTTAATGCTTCTCATATCAATTTATATCCTTTCTTTTTCATACCTGTTTAATACACATTTCAAGCACCACGTATTGATGGGCTTTTGAACCCAAACCATCTATCATTGGAAGATGCCATAGATGAAAAAGCATAGCAGGTCATTCTAAATGTGCAAACAAGATAGAGATCTACAGAAGTAGACATCATCATAGCTAAAGTCCAGGCAGACTTGCTTTTCACATGAATTAAGCCATAGATAATCATGTGACAGGTTGGAACTGATCATGATTTTTAAAAATTAATTTTATGTAAATTATCTATGTAAATACATTAAAATATGAATTATTTGAAAAATGACTAGCAGGCCCGTAGAATAACCCTACATATAAATATACAGTAAGAACACGGGTTCAGTAGCAAAATTCTTACGAAGCTGCCTGTCATGGTTTCTTCAATAAGATTCTTCCACTCTGTTTTCTAAAACTATCTATTACATTCCCATTATAAACCTTGTTTTAAGTTGAAGGAAAGCTTCTTCCCTTTTTTTTTAACCTCCTCTAGTCCCTCTTCTCCAGTCCTAGAAGGTTAAAAATATTCAGAAAATCCCATTTTTGGTTCTATAACATTTGGGTGCAGGGCCAAGACTGGCTGTGAAGTGCTGAATGTGATAACCTGGGCTCCCCTCTACTGATAGAATCCCATTATCCTTTCTTAGATACACACACTAAGCAAAATAGATGAGAACATATGCATCTACGTAACCCTTTAAATGTACAAAATGTCATTAAGCTAGGAGAAGAATCGCAAAGTATCTACAAAACAAAAATGCACAATCTCAGTTTTCAAAGAGTTTATGTTCTAGTACTATGTCAGTCCCATATATAATTTGCTTATCATGAGTACCGAATCTTACATAAAGGAAATGTACAGCTTGAGAGATTAGTTTTGAGTAGAAAACTGAGAGACATTAAATTCAACAGAGTGAATTGATGAAATAGATTTTTATGGAAGTATTTAAGTGAAAATTATCCATAATATCTTAAATGCTGGCCTGCCCAGAGACAGAGGGAGGAACTAAACAATATATAAGGTGGGTTTATATATATATATATATTCTGTTATTGGGAAAGTATTTTGGAAATGAAGTCAAATCCAGATCTTCCTATCCTGCTGACCTCTACCTCTCATTTCTGTCAGGCAGAAACTCCACTGAAGATTAGGATCACATATGTGGCATAGAAAACATTCTGTAATTTTATTCATTTGTCTATCTTTTTTCTTTAATGCCCAACATACATAATTATACATTAAAAATGAAAGTTCCGAACTATCTCGTGTAATTCTCAACACCAGAGAATGCAGGTGTGGCTGACTGGGTTACTTTGCACCCCTTCATCCGCAACCCCCACCCCCACCCAGACTTGCGCTCTCAGGTAGTCGCTGCAAAAACTGTGTACCCACTATGCAATGCCCTCTTCCCCACCCAAGAATGTATATTCTCTATGCCCATGCAGATAGGTACCCTATTGCACTGTATGATTATTATATATGGTTGAATACGGAGGAAAACTGATAACTTTTCCTTTAATTTATAAAAGAGCCACCTCTGGATGTTACAGAGGGACTAATCACTGTAAAAGGCATAAATATATACTATTCTATACTTAAGAAGAAGGGTAGATATGAACATTTGAGTGGCTACAGTGGTGTGACAGACAGTTAAGTGTCTGACAATATGTTTTCCCCTTTCTTTAGAGTAATACGACCCCAATTTTCAGGTGGGTTCCTGGCCATTCCAAATAAAGGTTGTACTTCTTGGCCTCCTTGTGATTATTAGACAATTAAATGTGAGCAGAAGTGAAGGGTTCTGCTTCTCAGACAGGCTTTAAAGGCATGCCTTTTCTCCCCTTCCATTGTTTGCTGGGTATAGTAGTAAGCCATCGTAAGCCATGCAGATGAGAGCAACACCCCAGTCACAGAGCAACAATCAGAAGCCGGGTTTTCTTATGACTTCATGCAACAGAATCACAATACTAGCTTGAAGAAGAAATGTTCTCATGTTGAGAGCTTACTGTTAATTTAGACATTTAATGTATCAACCAAAGCCATTTCTGAACTGATATGACTGGCTTAATTAAACATTTATTAAAAGTGATAGAAGTCACTGGAAAGGCTATCACAAAGCAGAGACTCTCATACTAAACTTTCCATTATCTGTGGGGAGGAAATATTATTCTGGATTTAGGATAAAACTAGGAAATCGAGAATACATAATTATTAACTTCCCCATTTACAAGCTCATTTATTAAATAAACAAACAAACAAACAAACAAAACCGAAAAAACAAAAAAGACTTCTTTCCAAGAGGGATCTATGTGTTATAAAAGTATGTGTATACATACACATTTATATTTACTAAACTTGATGAAATAAAGACTTATTCTCATGTAAATGGTGGAATGAAGAACTTGGAATGTAGGAATATTCTGTTCATGTTATATGTTTTCCTGGGAGTGATCCAAGATTTATAGAAATGCGGTACGGTCCCCTATGAGGTAATATTGAGAAAGGTTGTAATGTTTTGTGTAATTTCTGGCTTTCTTAATTTTTTTTTTATCACAATTCTATCTAAACTCCTTATATAGTAATATTGGTTTCTAAGAAGTGGTCATGGGTATTGTTCCTAATTGATTCTTTTATATTTATTGAACATCTAAAGTATACAGGACACTTATGCTGGGGGTTAGAGATTCAAAGGTGAGTAACCTAGCCCCTAGCATCAAGTAGCTCACAGTCTAATAGGGAAAACTGAATATAAATAATTACAAAATCGTGTGTGATAGTAGTATAATATAGTTTGATGGGAACTAACATAGACTTTTAGGAGCATAAATAAGGAGACTTAGTCAGACCAGGGTAGAAGACTTCTTAAAAAAAAAATGGTGATTGAACTATGTTTTCAAGAATGAGTAAATATTATCCATGTGATAAAAGGACTTGAGTGAAGGCATTGTCTTGAAAGAACATGGCATGTTTGATGACTGACAGGTAGAGGCAGACATCTGGTTAAGTAATTTGTCTTACGATGGGAGACACTTAGGCCTGTTTATATATGCTAAAGGGAAAGATCTGGAGAAAAGAGTAAGGTCAAAGTATCAGAAAAAGACAAACAACCAAAATGTGGCCGGCAGAAATGATACCCAAAGCACAGGAAAAGGACTAACCCCGAACAAGAAGTGGGATGCAGTTCCATTGCAATAGGTAAGAAGTAAGAGAAAGCCAAAGAAGATATATGTGTTGTAGAGGTGGGTAGCAAGTAACTGAAAAAAGTTTTGTTTCATTTGTTGTGTTTGTGTTTTTCTGAGGTCTTCAACTTTTACTCTAAGGTGGGAGATCAGATGGTCTGCTGAGAATAAAGAAATATGCACTGGAAGAGGAACCCTGAGCAATGTTAACTGTGTGAATAGGAGGTGTGGGAGGAAGCAAAATGGCATCGCATGAAAGGATTATCACCATTCCTGCGTATGTTGCTAAGATTAGAGCTCCTCCATTTGTAGTAGCACCAGCATCTTGGTTGCTGGGTTTTCTCCAGCATCATTCAGCAGCTGGGGTACGGGAATGAAGAAGTCGATAATAGTACTGATGCAGAGTTAGACTTTTCAAGGCATTCATGTCAGATGATAAAGGAAATTAAAGATATTAGCTTGAGTGTAGTTGTGTTGTGCGCTGTATTATATCATATGTCATATGATTTAGTCAAATAAGAAATGTAAGACAGGAACAACTGATAAATTTGGGAAATAGATAAAAGGTCTAAAACATTCCGTGGTCAGAAAACAGGTAAATTAGAAGTAAGGAATAGGTATCTGAACAATCAAAATAAGAAACAGAGAATAAGGATACTGAAATGTATGATTTTTTGATTTGGAGTCCTTGGGGCCATTCGAAATGTCTAAAATATAAGCCATGGGAGGTTAAACACAAGAAGAAATACAGATCGTCAAAACTGAGAAAATTAAGAACTTATGAGGTTAGAGGTTAGATGTTAGATGAGTCAACCACATGGGCACACAAGGGAACCCAAGGAAGACGAGGATGGGACTCGGTTGAGAGGAAGCTCTGGAAATTAATTCGGTAGCAGTTTGTTAGAGGATGATATAGCTGGCCAGAAAGATGCTCGAAGAAGTTTTCGTAGTAGGGTAGAGGAACAATGATTTGGCATAGGCAAGGTGGAGCTACGTCATGCAAACCCACTTCTCAATCCTGTGATCACTCTGCTTTTGGAAAAATGAACCACCTCCACCTGTCTCCATGGAGAAAGCTACATTTTAATTAAAGAAATGCAGTGAATGTCCTGTGATGAGGTTTCCAGACATCACAGTGGAAAACTTTAGGAGGGAAAAGCAGTTTGATTCAGAAGTCAGGCACAGAGCAGTATTATGGAGGTAAGAGAATAG
>NW_011888852.1:3158518-3162074 GCF_000151845.1 Pteropus vampyrus | reverse complement strand
TGGGAGGAAGCAAAATGGCATCGCATGAAAGGATTATCACCATTCCTGCGTATGTTGCTAAGATTAGAGCTCCTCCATTTGTAGTAGCACCAGCATCTTGGTTGCTGGGTTTTCTCCAGCATCATTCAGCAGCTGGGGTACGGGAATGAAGAAGTCGATAATAGTACTGATGCAGAGTTAGACTTTTCAAGGCATTCATGTCAGATGATAAAGGAAATTAAAGATATTAGCTTGAGTGTAGTTGTGTCGTGCGCTGTATTATATCATATGTCATATGATTTAGTCAAATAAGAAATGTAAGACAGGAACAACTGATAAATTTGGGAAATAGATAAAAGGTCTAAAACATTCCGTGGTCAGAAAACAGGTAAATTAGAAGTAAGGAATAGGTATCTGAACAATCAAAATAAGAAACAGAGAATAAGGATACTGAAATGTATGATTTTTTGATTTGGAGTCCTTGGGGCCATTCGAAATGTCTAAAATATAAGCCATGGGAGGTTAAACACAAGAAGAAATACAGATCGTCAAAACTGAGAAAATTAAGAACTTATGAGGTTAGAGGTTAGATGTTAGATGAGTCAACCACATGGGCACACAAGGGAACCCAAGGAAGACGAGGATGGGACTCGGTTGAGAGGAAGCTCTGGAAATTAATTCGGTAGCAGTTTGTTAGAGGATGATATAGCTGGCCAGAAAGATGCTCGAAGAAGTTTTCGTAGTAGGGTAGAGGAACAATGATTTGGCATAGGCAAGGTGGAGCTACGTCATGCAAACCCACTTCTCAATCCTGTGATCACTCTGCTTTTGGAAAAATGAACCACCTCCACCTGTCTCCATGGAGAAAGCTACATTTTAATTAAAGAAATGGAGTGAATGTCCTGTGATGAGGTTTCCAGACATCACAGTGGAAAACTTTAGGAGGGAAAAGCAGTTTGATTCAGAAGTCAGGCACAGAGCAGTATTATGGAGGTAAGAGAATAGAGAGGGAAAGTGACTGAAGGTTTCCAGAAAAAGAACAAAATGATTTTGTAGTTGTCTATTGTCTTCCCTGGTAGCTTTTACAGAGATGCTTCAAAAGAAGTAATTACAGGGCCACGGAAGAAATCCTAATCTATGTACATAGTATACAGAATAAGTTAATTTTTAAGATCCCTTCCTACAAGAACGGATTCTTTGACTAAGAGCAGGTAATTGAATTAAATAACAGCAAAACTGTCTCTGCTGCTATTGTAAGGAATGAAATAATTTCGCTTTGTAAAGAAAGTAGAATCTTTTCTACAAAGAGAACTGTCCCAAGGTCAAATTTAGGGCTGGTCTCAAAATTCAGAAATACTTTTCCCATGTCTCTTAAGTGTGACTTTTTTCCAGTGACAATGAAGTGCTGCCTTCAGGAAGCACACCTCCCAAGAGACCAGTAAAATCAATGAGAAATCCAATGTCTGTGTGTCAGTAAAGACATGTGAAGTTTGATGGGTCTTTAGGGACTGAATCACTGGTAAAAGATTCTAAAGCAAAATTAAGTGGAGCATAAATGCCAAAAATCTCAAGAGATCTTTGAGGAATGCAAAGTGAAAGATGGAGACAAATTTAGAGAATTGCTGGACTTGGACTTTGGAAGAATGGACTATCATCCAGAGAAGAAGAAAAGAATATTAGCAACCTATTGCAATATATACATATTTCAAAATTTGAAAAGAAATAGCCTTTTGGTATTCTTAAAAACCATGATTTCCAAACTCTTTGACAAGTAGTAATTCCAAAAATTGTTATTGTTATTAAAGAAAAAATAAATATTTAAATTCATTTAAATCAGGAGAAAACATTTTCAAGTTTTTAAATTTAATTTTATTAAGATTGCAAATCTGCTTTTGAATATGTATTCATGATTCAAGATTGACGTTTCTAGACCCCATCATCCTAATGATTTCTTTAAACAGCTTCCCCACACCTGTTATGTGCTGCAATGCACAGGCAGGTACTCACGGTGGCTCCTCTTAGAATTCAATGTGCCTCAGAGTCTTCTTTTTCTCATCCATAGGTAATAAACTATAGCCCTCTTTTGTTAGAATCATTAAAGAAGAAAAATCGCTTCCTTAGAGTAAAAGAGCAACTTAAAGGTAATCCTTTTGTCACAATAAATGGGCTCACCCTAGCAACTCTAAAGTATTAAGAAATTTAACGCAGTTTAAAAGTGGTAACACAGTTTGAGTCCAGACTTAACTAGGCAATTTACAAACTGTGCAGTCGGGATGTTACGGAGTCTTGGCCACGTCTTTCTGCAGGCAGCAACAGTTGTACTGCATTTTGTTCTTTCTTGTTATTAAAGAGGTGATCCTTGAACCCGAAATAATGGCATACCTATTTCTTGTTCATATTCGTGAACAAGATAAAAACTCCAACAAAGAGATGCCAGGAAGAATCCAGTCTATCATCACTGAAGTTGTAACCACAGCAAGGCAGCTCTGAAAATAGAGGACGGCAGGGTTCTTGCGTCTTTGCCTCAGGATACGCTAAAGTGAGAAAACTGCAGATAGAAAAACAAGAAGACATGGGATCTCACCACATTAGTCAGTATTTCTCAATATGCAAATCCAAATTAGAGGAAATCCAAAGGTGTTTGCAAATGTTCGTTGTGACATCTTCTTTGTCCTTTGGCGATGACCTGCTTCATTTATTCAGTCAATGAATATTCATTGAGGGCCTACTTGTTCCAGGCTGGTACCTGGATGCAGGTGCACAGAAGACAGCAGAAGCTCTTCACTGTCTATGGACCTAGCATTCTACAGGCGCAGACAGACAATTAGCAAGTAAAGTTATCAGGTAGTGATATGGGTGATGAAGAAATCAAAACAGGGTGATAAGATAGGGGGGTCTGGGTGAGACAGCATTCCTTTAGATTGGAGTCTCTCTCTGGGGAGGTCAGAAGAAAACAAAGAATAACAATAGAACAACCGCCCAAACAACATTCCAGGCAGAGGGAACAGTCAGTGCCAAGATCTAAACTGGGAGTCAGTTTGACGTGTTCAAGGAACAAAAGAAGACCAGGGAGTGCTGACCAGTTACTAAGGTACCAACTGCCTGAAGTATACGTCATCAAATTTCCCAGAACAGTCTGTTAACCATTTACTAAAATATTAATTTTATTTCAATACAATTATTTCGGTTGTGCAAAGTATTGGGGATATAATCAGTCATAATGAAGGCATGAGATTCTCCCACTCATCTTCCAAAGCCGGTTCCTGCCAGCATTCTTGGTTCTCCATCTCCCTGAAGGAAGAGAAGAAATGAAGTGTCAGAGACAAAGGTGTTGTTTAGATCACAGTTTTCTCCTGAGCAGGATCACTACAGCATGAGGGAGCTCGATACTGAGAGTCAGGCCTGGTTCATCACCTCACACGTTCTATCTCTTACCTCTCTCTCTCTAAGATGTGGAATGGCTGGGACCTGCATCTTCGGGGGGAGTAGGTTTAGATTTAAGTCTTTTTTCATTTTTGATTCCTTTTACATTTGTCTCTAGCTGATACATGAGACCAACTTGATCAAGTAAACTAAG
>NW_011888852.1:3154951-3158468 GCF_000151845.1 Pteropus vampyrus | reverse complement strand
TGTTCAAGGAACAAAAGAAGACCAGGGAGTGCTGACCAGTTACTAAGGTACCAACTGCCTGAAGTATACGTCATCAAATTTCCCAGAACAGTCTGTTAACCATTTACTAAAATATTAATTTTATTTCAATAGAATTATTTCGGTTGTGCAAAGTATTGGGGATATAATCAGTCATAATGAAGGCATGAGATTCTCCCACTCATCTTCCAAAGCCGGTTCCTGCCAGCATTCTTGGTTCTCCATCTCCCTGAAGGAAGAGAAGAAATGAAGTGTCAGAGACAAAGGTGTTGTTTAGATCACAGTTTTCTCCTGAGCAGGATCACTACAGCATGAGGGAGCTCGATACTGAGAGTCAGGCCTGGTTCATCACCTCACACGTTCTATCTCTTACCTCTCTCTCTCTAAGATGTGGAATGGCTGGGACCTGCATCTTCGGGGGGAGTAGGTTTAGATTTAAGTCTTTTTTCATTTTTGATTCCTTTTACATTTGTCTCTAGCTGATACATGAGACCAACTTGATCAAGTAAACTAAGATTGACCCTAGCTACATAGTCAATATCCTTCCTCCTTTACCTTTTCTCCTCAATTCAGCCACTTGGAAAGTTGCGTCTGTGTGTATGGAGGTGGAGGTGTGGTCTGAGTCGGAGCAGAAAGCTCAGCATACGCCACCTCATATAAACCTCAGTCTCTACTCTAAACTCCTGATAAACACTCTCCTTGATGTTTCAGGCATGTGCTCAGTCATTAGTGAAGTGATATTTTCGTCCCCATTTCGCTATGGTTCTTTCCATGTAGGACTTTTTCTGCGGACTCATAGGGTGGGTCCAGGGATGGAGCAGGTTGAAGATGGATAAGAACAATATGCAAAATGCCTGTGAAGCCCTTGTGAGAAAAACAGCATGCTGAAAGGTCAGTGATTAATCTGAAGATCTAGGTCTAGATTCCTGCCTTCCTGGACCCCCGCTATAAATCCATTGACGATCTCCTGTCAAGTCCTCATTTAAAAAATATATACATAAGGCATGATGCTAGACTGTTAGGGGAAATAATTTTGGTCCATCCTGCTAAGGTACTTGCGCCTGTTTCATAAGCCTGCAAAAAAAAAAAAAAAAAAAGACATCCAAAGAAACACTTTCTCAACGAAGAGAACGATTAAATTTTAGATGAGCGAATTCTTCTTGTGTCAGAATATCCCAAGAAATGTAGAACTTTTAGCATTCCTGCCCCGCCTTCGCTCTCCCTACCAAATGCTGGTGGCACTCCGTAATCATTGCGACAACCTAAACCGCTACCGCTTCCGGTTTCCACATGCCGCCCTTGGCGGTAGTGACACTCGGGGGTTGAGAACCGCTGAAAGGAAAGAAGCAATCGTGAATCTACTTCACGTTTCTAGGCTGAGTTTGGAAACAGCATTTTAGATAAGAAAGAAATATCGGGATCCGAAATCAAACAAATTATCCAACAAAAAGACAAGGCCACGAACACAGAGGAAAGCAGAGCCAAATTAACGAATTTTAGGAAGGTCAGAAGTCAATGGAGAGAGGTAGAGAATATTCATAGACCCAAATGCAGCAAGATAAGATGATCCAGTTCCAAACAAAAAAGAGAAGTAAAACATTTTAAATATCCCAGGCTTTTGGCAACTTGACCCAGAGTAACAGGTGATCATGTTGGCTTCAGTACCTTAGCTTCTCCCCAAGGGGTTCCTGGGTATTTTGCAAGTAGTCACAATCCCTTATGAACTTTTATCTTCCACCTCCTTTATCTGAGAGAGGTAGATGAGAATAAAACAATGCACTCAGATTTGTGGCTCATCGCTAAAGCAGTGATCATTATGTAGATAACATAAAAGGAGGAATAAAAAAGTCATTTGGGTCATTTAGAATTTCAAGACGATCTTATATTAACTACTTACAGTTTCTTGACTGTGGCCACACTCTTCTGCATGCACGTCTCCTCCTACGGCATCCTTCCATCCAAACCTTCCCTTCCCTGCCTCTCATTGTTCACACCCATCCTCCAAGGCTTGGCTCTGGGGCCACTTTCTACAAACCTCTTTCCAAACTCCCGTGGTTCTTTTCTTTTTCTTATGAACTTGAAGCATTTTACTTTACTTTATAGTTTTTATATGTAGGTTTTCTATTCCTGACATGGACTGAAAACTCCTTGAAAGTAAGGATTGATGTCTTAGTCACTGTATTTGCTGCCCCGTTTGCATGTATCTCCCGCTTCAGAAGTTCTCAGTCGGTATGCCAAAACCTTCACAGATACGCCACCAACTTTTCAACAATGCATAGAATTCATTTTGCTGTATAACCAAGGATGCATATTGTAATAGCAATGGCTGCAGATGAAACACAGAGTTGAGTGGATGGTACCATGTAGTAAAGGGCGAGGTATAATTTGCTGTAAATAAGAAGTTTGACATTATAAAATTGCATCAAAGAAAAATGATAATAACTAAAAGAAATGATCATTTAAGACAGAAATTGACTGCAACTGCTTTGCCATCTAGAGTAGTGGCAAAATTCATTTCTTGGGTGGATGAATATTTTATTTTAAAAAGTACCTTCACAGAACTAGACTGCTCTGTCAAATAAAGACCGATTTCCACAAGGGCTTTCTTTTAGTAGAGTTTGGAGAATAGAAAAGCAGAGCTGATCTCAGCCCCATGTGGGACAAATTATATGAAGAGAGGATAGTCATCACAGAAGCTGTTCTGGTTAGTGGCTCTTGGCGCTCTGCCCCATCCCTATCTCCTTTGAATCACAGAGAGGGGAAAGGCAGCAAACGAGATTTCCCAGACTCCCTTGCCTGAGAGTTTAGGCTGAAGTCCTGCCCATGGCCCATGGGAGGCATCAGGTGGAAGATTACAGGACAAGTAGAAGGGGGGAGAAGCCATTTTTTTTCCCCCTGCTTGTGGCAGCACTTCTGGACAGAAGCAGCAGCAAGCAGGCAAATTTAGGCTCTTGGGTTTCTGCCCAGGCAGTGGTTTCAGCAATAGTTAGCAGCATCGCACTTGCGGGCTCAGGCTGAGGCAGCAGCCGCAGCAGTAATGGGCATCTCCCAGCCCGGTGCTCTCCCACCTGGGCATCTCCCAGCAGGGCGTTCCCGCGGTGTCAGTGGGGCGTGGCTTCCTTCCTACAGGGCGGGGGCAGCACAGTTGATACAGAAGCATCGGCTGCAGCAGCTCCTAGCAACCTCGGCACCACAGTAGTGTGGGCGTGGCGTCTATGTAACTTATTTCCAATTTGTTCTTCCATCCCTGGGTAAAAACATCTTTCCATTTTTGTTTCTTTAACTCTGCTTATATTTAGGTGACTAATTCCTTCGATTAAGTTCCCTCTATATTGAGAAACTGTGATGGTTAATTTTATGTATCAACTTGACTGGGTCCCAGGGCGCCCAGATATTTGATCAAACCTTTTCCTGGATGTGTCTGTGAGGATGCTTCTGGATGAGATTAGAACTTGACTCAGTAGACTGAGTAAAGCACATTGCTCTCCCTTTTGGTGAG
>NW_011888852.1:3151531-3153901 GCF_000151845.1 Pteropus vampyrus | reverse complement strand
TAGCATAAGGCCCTCAAGGTCCATCCATGTTGTCACAAATAGCAGGATTTCCTCTTCTTTTATGGCTGAATAATATTTCATTTATATGTATACCATATCTTTATTCATTCATCTGTTGATGGACACTCAGATTGTTTCTATATCTTGACTATTGTGAATAATGCTACAATGAGCATGGGAATGCAGATGTCTTTTCTATAATCTGTTTTAATTTCTTTTGGATATGTACTCAGAAGTGAGATTACTGGATCATTTGTTAATTCTATTTTAATTTTTTGAGGTACCTCCATACTGTTTTCCATAGTGGTAGTACCAATTTACATTCTCACCTACAGTACACAAGGGTTCCTTTTTCTCCCCATCCTCAACACTTATTATCTCTTGTCTTTTTGATGATAAGCCATTCTAACCGCTATGAGGTGATAATGACTGTACCTTTACAGATACTATGAGATATTATATTCTGGGGTTGCAGTATAATTATTGCTAATGTGTGGTACATTTTATCTCTTCAAGTTTGTTGCTCAAAATAGCTGGTTTTTAAAGTATCCTCTCAAACACAAAAAGGTTGAGAGTCATAGATTTAAATAGTATCCATTCAATAAACATTTATTAAATGACTCCTCTATATTATCTAAGAGGTTTTGAAAAAAGAGATTAAAACATCAACATGTTTTTCCTGTTATCTAAAGAATATTTCAAATTGTATTTTGGTACAACTGGCATTTATAGTGAACAATAAGAACTAGTTATAGTACTATGAAAAATAAAAAGAAATATAAAATATTATTAATTACACCATATCTGTGGCACCAGAGTGAATAGTTAAAAATGTCTATCTTAAAAGTAAAACTAATGGTCAATAGGAACATTTAGATTTAACTTACAAGAGTGTAGGTTTTTATTTTCATTGAGTGAGCTAAATTGAGCATTATAATCTAATAGAAATTACTTTAAAAAATGAAATTTAAAATAGAAATAAAAACCAACTAACTGACAAATGTAGTTTTTAAAGTCTATATGAAAGAATAGTTATAGTACAGAAGAAGACCTCTGGGAAACTGGAGGTAAAGAAATGTAAAAATGTTTTATACAAGCTATTAAAATGGCTGGCTACATAATCTTTCATATTTGGAAAATCTGATTTTATTTGTGGACACTCTAATAAGAATGGTAAATAACTCAGGCTGGTTTTTTTTTTTTTTTCTATGAGTAATTTTTTTTTTTGGTCCATCATCGTTTTTCTTATAAATTTTTATTGCAATATAATTCACACACCATAAAATTGAACCATTTAAAGTATACAATTCAGTGGCTTTCAGTATATTCTCAAGGTTGCGCAGCCATCACTGGTGTCTAATGCTAGAACATTTTTATCAGCACAAGAGGAAACCTGTGCTCATTAGAAGTCACTCCCCATTCCTTCCACCCCTGGCAACCACTAATCTATTTTCTATCTTTATGGATTTGCCTATTGTGGACATTTCGTGTAAATAGAATTAGGTAATATATCACTTTTTATATGTGGCTTCTTTCACTTAGTGTGTTGCAGCATGTATTAGGACTTTATTCCTTTATATGATCATATTGCTTTTTTATTACTGATATTAATCAGGTGTCTCAGCAGCTAGCTTAATTATGAAAAGTTTCTTGATGCTTTCCTAGTCAAATGCCTCATACAGTAGCACTCAGCTTTACATACCTAGGGACATTAGACTCTCACTTTGTGTTATTTGGACAGAGATAAATTTATTTTCCCCACCTTTTCACTCTACACCCACTCCTCCTGCTATATTTCTTTAAATCCCACCACTAAAAAATTTATCCCATTGTCTTAGTAAGTGCTTTGTTTGAAAATACAAATATCCTTTAGAAGTACATCGGACTGTAACTAATTATCAGTTGATTAGTTCGGTTTCATTACTAAAAGTAAGCTAATAATGCTGCTTAGAAATTGGGATTTTTAATAGAGGAAGAAATGAGATAAGAATAATTTTAGAGTAAGGTGCTTTTCTGAAGCAGAGGTGGCCTGGAATCTCTGAGCACCTGATGGAAAGAAATGACTAGTTTTTTAATTCACCAATAATCATTTATTGAACCCTTAGTTCAACAGTGCCAAGCTTCGCTCAGCTGTCTTCTATCTTTAAAACACACAGTGTTGTATAGGAGACAGGAATATAACTAAGTCTAATGATGACTGATATAAATGTATCTATTAAAAGCTATGAAAGCACAGGGGAAGTTAAATCAGATCGAAGTGCAAAGGTCAAAGGAAGGCTTCCTGAAGGAAGTGACATGAGAAGACTTCAAAACTAAGTATAGGTGAGCTAGATAAAGAATGGGAGAAAGGCATTGCAAACAGAGTTAGCA
>NW_011888852.1:3143819-3150911 GCF_000151845.1 Pteropus vampyrus | reverse complement strand
TAGGCCACTTAGTGAGTAGTGATGCCTTTGGCTAGGGGAAAACAGAGGGAATAAGGGATTTTAATTTGTGTTGAACATGATGTGATTAGGCAACTTTGGTAGAAATATCAAATTCAGAGCAGACTGTGTGGGTCAAGAGCTCAGCAGTGATATCTGAGCTGGATATAAGGAATTGGAGGCACTGGGTCATAAGCAGACGTCGAAGGAAAGCAGAGACTTACACATGGTCACCAACGAGAACACAGGTAGACAGATGAGCACAGAACAAAGAATCAGTTCCTGAGCAGTGGTGGCGGCAGCACCGAGGCGAGACCGAAAAGTGATCAGAGAATAAAGTGATCACTTTATTCAGCTAGGCAAGGGTAGTGTCACTAATACTAAGGTGAGTTTTAAGGAGGGAGAGTGGACGGCAGAGCCACATGCCACAGGGAGGTCAAACGAGACCAGGATGTACGCTGTCACTGAATTTGACCACTTGAAAATAAATTAGGACTTTATAGAGAGCAGTTTCAGGGGCTGGAATTAGATCGCAACGAAAAGTGACTATGTGGAGTGGAAGTAAAAAAAGTGGGCGTATGGAACCACTCGTTGTGGCTTTAAAGGGAAGGAGAGCTGAAGGGGGCGTGGAAAGGAGGAGAAGGGCACGCGAATGAGCAGGTTTGTGCTGACCACATCTCCACACACGGGGAACATACTGTAAACCACCATGTCTGGCATTCGCTGAGCAACAGAATCTGCAGAGCTCTCTGCTGCCTTCGGAGCATGAAGGGCCTGATTGAGATGCCAGTGGGAGCCAGGAAAAGGCAAAGAGCTCTTTCAGCTTCCTCTGCAGCCAAAGTCAGCTCAGTGGAGTTTGTGGGTTTCCAGTAGGCCTGGAGTCCACTAGGGAAAGTGGCTGAGGTCTCAGCTGACTTGCCAGCCCCTGCAACAAGGGGAGCAGAGCCTCATGTAGCGAGCCTGTGGGGTAGACCATTCACTAGGGTTCACCGTATGGCGTTGTCGAACCAGGAAGCTGCCCCAAGACCTTTCGAGGCTGCTACAGACCATCTAAAGAACCACCTTGTAAAGTTGGCAGTGATAAAACGCCATTGTCAGTGACCAGACTAAGGACTCTAGCAGCCAGATGTAGCTGAAGAAACTTCCCCGGGCCCAGCGAGCGGCCCATTCATATAACTGACATCTCCGCTCCTCCTTTGCTGCCTTCCACGGGTGTTTTAACCACCTCTCACTTAGCCTGTTGGTGAGAGGGATTCCTGCTTTAGAGTCACAGGGATGGCCAAACACAGGTCATCTGGCACTGGACAGTTGAGACCTCAGTGTTGATTAGTTACACGTACTCACTGCCTGGGGGAGGGCACACAGCACACCGTGCAAGGCCACATGGTTTTGCACTCGGGAACAGAGTAAAAACCAGGGGTGCTGGGAGGCAGCCCTTGTAGTATCGAGAGGGAGAGGAGACCCTTGTTTCAGGGGCATGTGACTGGCTCGTTTGCAGAATCCTGTGGGCAGGCAGGGAACTGGGATGAGCAGCACTTGTCCCCTTGATGAAGAGGATCGACTGGCTAGGGAGCTTGTCCACAGAGCAGAGCAGGGAGGAGAATTTGGAATTAGGTCATTTGAGACCCTCCCAATTCACCAACTGGCAAAGTGGCACTATTGCGTCTTACACCACGGTGGCGGGAGGTGGGGGTGCGGGGATTGGGCCAAAAGCCTCCTGAAAGTGAGATGGTAGAGGCCATCTTGGTCCATCCGGGCCACTACTGCGTGGCTTACAGACAACAGAAACTTATTTCTCACATTCCCAACAAAGGTTGGGAAGCCCAACATTGAGGTGTCTGGTGGGTGCTGGGAACCTGCTTCCTGATTCAGAGCTGACCATCTTCTCACTGTGTCCTCCCATGGCAGAAGGGGGTTAGGGAGATCTCTGGGGTCACTTTTATAAGGTCGCTAATGCCATTCAAGGGCTCCTTCCTCATGACCTAATGACCCCTCAAAGGCCCCACCTCCTAATACCATCACATTGGGGCGTAGGAGTACAATATATGAATTTGGGGGGGTACACAAACGTTTAGTCCATCACAGAAGTGGAGGATTGTAGGCGGACAGTAAGCACTGAACTGGACAGTGACAGTTAATATTAATACGTGCATTTGATTGAATATTTACCTGAGAGATATTCAATTTTCAATCACAAGCAACTGGAAAATTTACTGGTCTGGACCATTTTCTGATTGGACCAAATTTAGTTTTACTGCTACAGGGCCTGTCAAAGAAAAGTATGTGTCATCGCAAAAATAAAATAGGTTTTATGTTCCATAGAGCTCATTACTGACATCAAATTCAAACTCACTATGCCTGTTAAAAGTTGCAAAGCGACTGTAGAGGTTAGGGTGCTTCTAGGAGAATACTGTCTGTCAAGGAGCCTCATAGGTGACGTTACTTCTGGGGAATTCAGCAAGGCTCCCAGTCTGACTCTCAGCCCTATCGATTTCTCAGAGCTGAAGAGCCTCAAGAAGGATAATTCATGGCACAGGAGGCCTAAGTAATTTACAGCGTGAGATATTCAATCCTAGTTACTGAAATGCTCCTCTTCTCCATCCTTGTATTCCTTTGATGGAATTAGAGGACTCAGGAAGACTAACTAATAATCGGAAGGTTTTTTAGTGAGTGGGGGAACGATTTTATTAGTCTGTGGCAAGACCTGATCAATCGTCTCTACTCTACTTACAGAGATGTTTTTCCAGTGACTGAAAAGTTCATCTCGGCCATGTTTGCTGTTTCTCCCTGGATCATGCTGAATAAACACTGCCCACTTCTTCCTTAATCTTTCCCTTCTTTAAGCTCCGTACTGACCCAGACTGGGATCAGTATACCTCTTATGGGTGCCCTTAGCATGCCCCGATCACATACAGATCTGAGTGTATCTTAATTTTCTGTTTGCTAGTATGTCTCCCTCATGACTGTAAAACCTTTAAGACAGGAGAGTAGTTCTGTCATCTTGTTTATCCTGCTTCCATTGTTGATTGCAGACTATTCCACTCTCATGTAAAAGCCCCCTTCCACTTCCTGCATCGCCTTTCACGTTATTCTCCCGCATTCACGGGAAAGTCCTGGCCTCCGGCTCTAGGTCTTCCTCTCCACCTCTAGTCCTGCTTTATTCTGGGGAACTTCAATTGCTGCGTGACTGATCAATGGAAAGTCTCCAGCTCCAATTGCAACCCACATCACTTCAACCCACTTACTTTACCACACAACAGACATCCCCATCATCTGGAGTTGCTCTTCCAACTGAACTGGGTGAGAGGCGGCCCGGTAGGAGGGCTGAGGTTGAGGAGACCAATGGTTAAGTGAATTGGAAAAGCCAGGCCAGTTTACAGAAGGAGGAATTAAGCGACACAGCCAGGGGCATTGGCCCAGTCACCCTGATCACAGTGATATTATATTGGAGAAACTCCTTGAGGACTTAGAACACGTGCTTTGACTGGTTCTTTGCCAAGGGTGGTGGATGTTGGAGAGGTGAATTTGTTCTTAGATGGACTTTAAAAGGGCTCTTTAGATGCACACTGGAGCTTTTGGTCTGATACACAAATGTATCGGTTTGCTAGGGCCACTATTACAAAGTACCACGGATTAGATGCATAAACAATAGAAATGTATTTCTTACAGGTCTGAAGGCTGGATATCCAAGTGCTTTAAGGGCCATAAAAAAAGGATCTGTTTCAGGCCTCTTTCTCTGGCTCACAAACACCCGCCCCCTTCCTGCCTCTTCACATGGTCTTTTCTCTGTACACATGTGCCCTGGTGACACCAGTCATGTTGGATTAGGGCCCTACCTTATAGACCTTATTTATTTGAATCACCTCTTTAAGGGCCTTAACTCTAAATATGGTTACATTACAAAGTACTGGGGTTCATGACTTCAACATATGAATTTGCTGGTGGAAACCACAATTCAACCATTAGTGAACAAGACTAAAACAGAGCAAGTGCTCGATAATTATTTATTGAATGAGATTTTCACAAATTATTTCTATTCTATGTTACTTTTTCTAAACAATAAAGTAAAATAAGATTTCATAAAACAAAGTAATATGAGTGGCCTGAGATCTGGCTGAACAGAGGCCCTACGACTAAGGGACAAAAATAACGGGTCACCTCAAAACAGTAGGAGGGGCATAGACGCGAAATGGCACAGTCCCACAACTGTGTGTGGCCGTGGAGAATTGGGAGGGCTATCGTGGCTCAGAGCCCCCTCTACCACCTAAGAGCAAGGGGTCCCGGCTGCACACTGGGCTCCCCAGGATCCAGTGCCAGGAAGAGAAGTCCCCACAACTTCTGGCTATGAAAACGAGAGGAGGTTGCAGCTGAGTGACATGGAGGACTGAGGGCACAGATTGTCCTCTTAAAGGGCCTACACCTGGCCTTACTCGCTGATGGACTCGCTTGCTCTGAGCTCCACAGCTGGAGCAGCTGCTCATGGGGTGCCAGGGACACAAGGGAAGGCACCAAGCTGTGGGGCTTCGGGATGAGGGCTGGAGGGGCGGCTTTCTTCTGGACAGAGGTACAGGCAGAAGCTATTGTTACTTTGTTGAGCCCTCTTCATTCTCAGCCTGCGGTATCAGAGTAACTATCACCCTGGATAACACGGTTCGTTGCACTCAGGGGATTCCCTGAGACTCTTCCTCTCCCAACTTGTGGGCCCATGCAAGCTGTTCCAGTGATTTATTCCATACAAATGAGCTGTCTTGGCTCCCACTGCAAACTTTCATAAAATCTCTCAACGGCTCACAAAATCTGAAGAAGCAGCATCTGGCCTCAGCATGCTCTGCACCTCTTGCCGAGCAGCCCCAAGCCTCACACTAGTGGCAGGCGGCCTCAGTTTCTGATTTGGCTCTTTGAGGCACCTATAAGCCCAGAACTGGTGGTAGCCACCTGTGGTTTGCTTGGTGACTCTTACCAGGTGGCCCCAAAGGTGCACAGGCTGCAGCTGAACTTGGCCAACAGCTAGCTGGACTCCTCCCAGGACTATGCCACTGGGCCCTACAGCACATCTACTACATGAAGCCACTCTACTAAGAGAAGGTGACTTAGGAGCCTTACCTAATACATAGAATCAGACACAGGGAGACAAAGAAGCATGTTCCACATGAAAGAACAGAACAAAGCTCCAAAAAAAGAATTCACCAAAATGAAGACAAGCAGAGTTCAAAACACTGATTATAAGGATGCTAAATGAACTTAGAGGAAGAGTAGATGAACTCAGTGAGAACTTTAATAAAGGAAAAAAACACATAAAAATGGAGAAGGAAAACATAATAGAGAGCCAGCCAGAAATGAAGACTACAATATCTGCGAAGAAGAGAACATTAGAAGGAATCAATAGAGTGGATGAAATGGAGGATCGAATCAGTGACATAGAAGATGGAGCAGCAGAAGGCACCCAATCAGAATAACAACAAGAAAAAAGAATCCAAAAAAACGTAGTTTAAGAAACCTCTGGGACAATATCAAATGTAACAAAATTTACATCGTAAGGGTGCCAGAAGAAGAGAGAGAGCAAGGAATTGAAAACTTATTTGAAAAAATAATGATGGAAAACTTCCCTAACTTGGTGAGGGAAATAGACATACAACCCCAAGAAGTTCAGAGAGGCTCATACAAGATGAACCCAAAGACACACACACCAAGACACATCATAATTAAAATGCCAGAGGTTCAATTCAAAGAGAGAACCTTAAAAGCACCACAAGAAAAAAAATTGGTTACCTATAAGGGAACACCCATAAGACTGTCAGTTGATTTCTCAACAGAAACTTTACAAGCTGGAAGGGCCTGGAGTAAAATATTCAAAGTGACCAAAACCTAAGATCTACAACTAAGATTACCTTACCCAGCAAAGATATCATTTAGAATTGAAGGACTATAAAAAGCTTCCCAGACAAGGAAAAGCTAAAGGAGTTCATCACCACCAAGCCAGTATTACAGGAAATGTTGGAGGGACTTCTTTAACAAGAAGGAGAAAAAGAAAAAGTCTCAAAAGTCTAAATAAAAAATGGCAATAACTACATATCCATCAATGAGAACTCCAAATGAAAAAGAATTAAATACACCAATCAAAAGATAGCGTGGCTGAATGGATCAGAAAACAAGACCCTTACATATATTGCCTACAAGAAACTCACTTCAGATGAAAAGACACACACAGACTAAAAGTAATGAGATAGAAAAAGATATTTCATGATGGACCTATAGGGTATTGTGCTATGTGGAGTAAGTCAGATAGAGGAAGACAAATGCCATATGATTGCATGTATATGTGGAATCTAAAGAACAAAGTAAACAGAGAAAAGAACAGAAAGAAACTCATAGATTTAGAAAGCACGTTGAGGATTATCAGATGGGAGTGGGGTGAGGAGGTCAGTGCAAAAGGAGGAAGGGATTAAGAAGTACAAATTGGTATTTACAAAATAGTCATGAAGATATAAAGTATAATATAAGGAATATAGCCAATAATATTGTAATAACTATGTATGGTGTCAGATGGGCACTAAATTTACCAGGATGATCACTTTGTGAGTTATACAGATGTCTAATCACTCTGTTGTACATCTGAAATTAATATAATATTGTGTGTCAACTATAACTGAAAAATAAAAAAAAATAGTATTAAAAAAAGATATCATTAAGAAAAGACAAGCCACAAATTGGTAGATATATTTGCAAATCTTATATTTGATAAAGGACTTATATTCAAAATATTTAAGAACTCCTACAATTCCAGAAACAACAAAGAGTAATAAGATAACCCAATTTAAAAAAAAGGTTTGAATAGACATTTCACTAAAGATATAAAAATGGCTAAGAAACATGTGAAAAGATGTTTAACATCATTAATCAGCAGAGAAATGCAAATTAAAGTCATAATAAGATACCATTTTATACCCAGTAGAATGGCTATACTAAAAAAATGATAGTAACAAATACCAGTGAGAATATGGAGAAACGGGAACCTTTATCCATTACTGGTGGAAATATAAAATGATACAGGTAGTTTAAAAAACTGTTAGGTAGTTTCTTAAAAAAGTTAATCAT
>NW_011888852.1:3130724-3139594 GCF_000151845.1 Pteropus vampyrus | reverse complement strand
CCGTCTGGGAAGAAGCTTTCTCATATCAAACGCTTTCATTGTCTGGCATATAAAATCACCTATAGGCCATCTACTACCCGCTCAAGAAGTTTATTTTAACTGGGAATTTGTAGACCTCTCATTTTGAATAGAATTTTAGTAGAGGATTTATTAGATGGAAAACTGAATTAACAGATAAGAACCTACTCTTTTTCTATAAGAAAAATTCCTTCAGGAATTCAACATAAATGAACGCATGTTAAAAAAAAATGTTTCTAAACACTCAAATGTCCTTACCTCGAAGCTATCCTTGTGGAGGACAACATTTTTCAATTACTTTCTTGGTTTCAGTCTTCTGATCAAGAATGAAAACAGTAAAACAATTGCCTTTTAGGTTGCGTTCTGGTATTGGTTTTTATTGTTTTTCTTTAAAATAAAATATCTGAACTTTATATTCAAGAATATTCTAATTATAAAGTACAACTCATTTTGGTAAATTAAAATCAGTTAGAATATCAACACATATTAAAATATTTAATGATCTGACACCCATTTGGTCTATAGTAGTGAAACTTGGCTCTGAGATTTTTATATCACAAAGACTCTGAATAAATTACGTCTTAGGTGTCTGACTGATGGATCAGATTGATTACCCTCCTCCTTTACTACTGAATGTGTAGCTTGATTTATGCATCATGAGTTATAAGCAAAGGCACCTAACCTGATCAGGGCTCCCACAGTCATTGACAATCAGCAGGCCATTTTCCCAGGCTCTGGGGAACTTGAGAGAAACCACTAACCTGAAGAGTTAAGGTAGCAGAGGTAGCTGAAAACATTTATCCTGCCATCGTCAACACTAACCATCATGATGATACTCTGGCTGAGGAATGACAAATACACATATTATGTACCATTCCACATTGACAATTCAACATAGTATTTTTTTCTGTTGACCCAGAAAGAGCCTCCGAATCCTCAAGCCAACGCTCAGGGCAGCCACTATGAATACATCGGAGCCGGCATGCAGTTTAGAAATTATTCGCCATCCTTGCCCCATCTCTGTTTTTGAATTTCAGTCTCTCATGAATACCATGAAGTAGGCAAGGATGGACTGAATCAAATAGGGTGCTTCCAAAAGTCACAGAATGGGAGCTCTCAGGCAGAACCCAGGCTGCAGATTGATTTCGTTTCGCCTAATTCGATAGTGATTTTTTTTTTTTTTTTTAATAATCGGTTGCCAACATTAAAACATCAGGAAATTTGATACAAGTACTCAGATTTCTGTCTTTCCTTTAAAGATCAGGTTTGGCGACACTGGACTTTTATTGCCACGTTGCACCAATTGGCTGGATCTGAGAACCGGCTCTTCCGTTTGCTGTGGGTCCTGCTCATTCAAATTAGCTTATTTACAAGATGGATTTCGAATGCACATCCCTTCCTTGCTCCACTGTGACTCTAAGTTCCCTTGGTCCTTCAGTCGGTTTGATCTTATGAAATTTTCAGGCTGGAGGCAGGGGGCAGGATCTGGAGGTCCCCTTCTTGGGGTCCTAAGGCGGCTTCCAAGGTAAGGAGTGAGAGCAATAGAATTCCTCTAAACTGTCTTTTTCTCTCTGGTGCAACTTGTCAAAGTAGGGCACGCGTTCTCAGCACACCCTGCCAAGTCCAGAAGGCCGAGATGCCCTCAGGCGCGGAGTGGTTTCATTTTGGTGAGACTGGCATGGGCATCTGCAGCCGGCAGCTGTCAATGAGACAGGACCTCTAAGCAATTAAGGACGCAGCAATATTCATAACCTCTGGGGGTGAGCGGGGGATTCGAATAGATCCCCAAAGTGTTTTATTATAGGCTATACTTTTAGAAGAAACAGATATGAAACAGTTGTTCTTCAAACAAACTGCCCTAAGCTGCTAAGAAAGTTGAAGGAAGCTTCTAAAGCCCTGTGTGTACTAAAGAGTTTTTCAGATAGCTCCGTGATCTCAGATGCAAAAGGATCAAGAAAGCTTAAGAAAACGAGAAGCCTTATGCTTTAATCTTATATCATATATATATATTTTTTGATTTGAGGACAGTATTAGTCATGGGAGATGTAAGTGCTGTGATTTCTGGGTTCTTTTCTTTAGCCTCCTTGCCATTCTTCCGACACTCCAGGCCGTGCTTACTTTCAAGGCCTGTACTTGCCTTGCCTTTCGCCTGGGACTCTTTCCCACTTTAGGGCTTTGCCTGATGTTTCAGAGTTATGGCCACCCCGATCTTCCATCTCCTTTTCCTTCTTAATTTTTTTTCTTCACTTACAGCTCTCTAACATGTATATTTAAGCTTCCTCATTTTTAGTTTAGGGTGGATGTTCCTTCCAGCAGCTGGATGAGGAGAGATTTTGCCTTTGTTGTTTACAGATGTTTCCCAGACAGAGATAGGTATATAGTAAGCACTCAACAAATATTTGTTGAATGGGGTGAAACCTACCTAGATGCGGTAAATGCATAGCAGTATGCCTCACAGACTATGAGATGTGTGTCAGGTTTCTCAGACCCCATGAATTTTGAAAAAAGCTAGGGGGCAGGGATGACAGAGTGTAATATCCCCAAACTCTCAAATTTCATTATTTAAAAACTGCAAGAAGTTGTTATTAGGCAGAAGATGGAAATTCTAATACAGCTTCCAGACAAGCTGCTTCTTTATTATGGAGAGAGACACCTTTAAATTATGCAAAGGTGAAGCAAAGGCCTCTTGAAATAGAGATAGGAGTCAAAGGAGATTCTATGGCTTTGAGGAGGAGAAGGCCAAGGGCATGATGGTCCACGTTCTCGAAAGAGGCGGGAGCTCTTTTTATGAAAGACAAGGTAAAATATAAAACAAATGGAAATGTGGGGATGCTTTGATTCGTTGTAAGCTCTGGAACAGGGTTTATATTTTATAGTCACTCCAACCGTCTTCTGTAGTTTTAGTGGAGTGGAAAGCCAGTCAAAAGACAAAATGAAAGAAAAGACACTTTAAGCCTTCTGCTTCCATGGCCATGTAGCTGGGGGTCGAAGCTGCACCACTTGCTAAGTGAAAGGGTGAATTCTGCCTTCTGATTCGTTCGGGAATGGTTTTTGTCCTCTGTAACTGTAGCTCCCAGCATCAAGGCAAGGGGCGGCCCTACTGGACTCCAGCTAAGAAAAATTGCTAGGTTGAAAAAGATTGCCTCTAATTTAGGCAGAAATCCTACGTGGAGAGATCTCTGAACATGAATTATTTTATATTATAGGTCATTATCATTTGGTGTCCAAACTTTAAGTACCAGGCTTCTTGGAGGACTGAAAAATACTTTTTAAATGACATGTCCATCTATTTTAATATACCGTGCAGTTATCACCATAAGAGATCAACAAGGAAAAAAAAATCACGTGTAACTATGAAAATAAATTACTGAATATGGTGGTACAAACCTATGACATTCTGGAAGGATCCTTCCAGAATGTCATAGGTTTGTACCACCATAAAACCATAGCATCAGATTATCCCTTCTTTCCATATACAGAAAAGAAAGTGTCAGCTAAATAAGAAAAATAACAGAATTCAATAATTTAAGTTTCAAAAACAATGAGATATATTCAAACTCCACGACCAGTGAACAGGTATTGCAACATCAAAGGATCAGAGAGTCAACCTGGAGAAGAAACCTGTGATGCCTGAAATAACGAGTGAAGATTCACCTGTACATGTAAATGAGCTGATACTCACTAATCTTGAGAAGAAATAAAAGAGAAAATAAGTATTGCAGAAAAGGAATTGGCTAAGACAATGAAAGACAAGTTCTAAACCAGTTAATACTGTAGATGAACTAAACATTCCTAGAGCCTGTGAAGAGAACTAATAAAGCCACTGAGAAGAAGTTACTAGAACAATCGTGTCCAATTGTGGATAAATAATATAATTACAACAACACAAGAGAAAATTACAGGCCTACAAAAGAGTTTAAGGAAATTTAGCCTACAAATATTATAGATAGGCAAAGATATTAAAAAATTCTATGATACAGGAAGTCTCATTTGAAGAATATTTAAACTTTTTTCTTGAACTGGAAGAGCATCACATAAAAAAGTAGCTGAACCTCAGGAAAATATCAAAGACAAAAATATTTGGCTATATTTACTGAAACAGAATAATATAAATATTAAAAGAGGACTAACAAAAACTTAAAATGTGATTCATGTAACTGATACAGGCTTATTATTTTAAAATATTTTTTGCCAATTTTATGTGAGGTTATGAAGACTCAAAGTCCATGCAAAAAATTGTCAAGGGGGGAAAGAGATTTTAGAATCTTAACGCCCCAAAAAGTGATGGCATGCTGCCTTTTTGTGTGTGAGAAGACACAGAAAT
This sequence comes from Pteropus vampyrus, assembly GCF_000151845.1. Taxonomy (NCBI): domain Eukaryota; kingdom Metazoa; phylum Chordata; class Mammalia; order Chiroptera; family Pteropodidae; genus Pteropus; species Pteropus vampyrus. Next base: position 3,135,252 of record NW_011888852.1, on the reverse strand, counting down.
CCAAAATTGGAGGAGAGGGAAAGTTTAGGGCAGAAGATTTTTCAAAATATTCATGAAGGATTTCTTCCTGCAGTTTGAAAATCACAGTGTGCCATGAGAGAAAATTGCGATGAAAATGGGTTGTGTTTATGAATGGTGTGCAGGCAGATCCTCCCAAAAGATGAAGAATATCTGGTTTTGACACAAGAAAAAATAAGCATTAAATAATCATTAAGAGTACACACTTTGCAAACTATTAACATATAAATTAACAATTTTAAGATACAGTTAAATTGACGATATAAATTATATATAGTTCATTATTTTAAAAGCATATGTATATGTAGATCAATGATAATCGGAAGGTTTTTAATTCATATGTATGTATGTATGTATACTGTATGTGTGTGGGTGTGTGTGTATATATATATATATATATATATATATATATACACACACACACATAAACAGAGGAAGAGATTTTCTGATTAGAAAAATCAGTAAGCATCAACCCTTTAACAACATTTTTAATTCTACTCCAGTAATAGTTATTTTTCCTTGGCATGTTTTTTTCTCTTTCTTTATGTATCTGGTATAATCCTGAAAGTGATACCACAGAAATGGAAGACAACGAATAGTGATGAAAATATCACAGAGCACCAGAATAACTCCAGAGCTGCTTGGGATGGCTTGATATCAGAACATATGTCCCTGGGACAGATGTCCTTGAAATACTCCAGGAAGAACTCTTGGGATAGTCAGGCCCTTGAAGTGCCCCCGAATTATGAATTTGATCTTTTCTCAGAGAACGTGCTTGAGAAAGGATTTTATAGGAGGTAGCAGATTTAGAAGCCTTTTAGTAATAAAGGGATAATTCAATTTTTAGCTTTTGGTGAATTCTAAATGGTGACAAATTGAGAGAGAGGGGAATTGCAAAACAAAATGGAATCGAATACTTTCGTATATTACACTAAATCTCATGGAGAGAACCCAATAAATAGAAGAGATAAGAGCCATTTCGAAGAATTCCTACTCACTGCTCTGACTGTATCTGCTGACTGTTTCTGCATTTGAGTTCAGCTAAGACTTTGGGAATTTAATTCTTGCAAAAAGTCTCCCATAGTTTTAGAGTTTGACTGAGGAAATTAGCTGTTTTGCATTACTCTTCATTGCAAAAAAAATTTATTACCCTTTATGAATTTATTTGTGTCGGTTACACAGGTTACAGCGAAAGTATCATTAAAAAAATAATAAGAATAGAAGCTACATTACAATAGAAAAAATAAAAGCCATGTTCTTAAAATGATAGATATTGTGTTATTAAAAAAATTAAAAAGTGCACAAAATCTAAACAAAGCAAGGATTCATAATGATCCTAAAAATGTACTTGCTTTACTTTAATACAGAACTTTAATTCTGTTTTGCCTCTTTCCTTGACCTTGGAAGGAGAATGCTCCATAGGTAGAAGAGATACTTAGGAAATAAAAATAAGGACAAAGCAGACTTTCCGCAGATATCCTGGGATGGAAGATGCAGAAAGGGAAAAAGTAAGTTTCCAAAGAACAACAAAGTCTGCTGAGGAAAAGATTTAGAGTTGCAGATTAAAATTTTGAATTTAAGAGAGCTAACCAAAACTTAGTGAAAATATAGAAATATTGGCCCAAAAAGATTTAAAAGGAAATTTTGAGTCATAAAAAGCACAGAGGAGATTCATCAAGAAAGACATGTAATATCAAGTCATAAAATGAAATTTGTCTATCTCGTCAACATATGTGCTCGACAGGGTCACTTGGGAATTTTATGAAATATGCAAATTATATTGGAATCTGAAAACTAAAACAGTTAAAGTTGAAATAATTTACATATATATATATAAAAAATGAATGTGAGCTGTTGTACAGTATGATGATTGATAGAGCTGTGAGTCTGTTTTTGCACCAGAAATAACTTCAGATTCATTACCATTTATGGCTTGCAGGTAATGTTTTGGGCAAGATAACATTGATGCTCTTCTCACAGAATAAGAAGCTTGTGCTGGAATCCACAGCCTCAGCTTTTTGCCATTCCCTGAGCCATGTGTGAATTTGAGTTTTAAATCTATAAAATGAAAGGATAGGGCTAGATGATTTCTGAGGTTCTTCTTGGGTGTCATTCTATGTGTCTTGTCCATAGTTTATCTGACAAAACTTAAATAAGCATGTCGATTTTCACTTAATGTTTGTTAAGGAGAACTGATGCGGACGTGCGGGACTTTGCTCATAAATAAAAAGAGCCTCCAAAAGAAGTCTAGTATTGTCTTCTTGAGTCAATAATGGTTCAAGTATTCTAAATCAAGGTCTAGGGTTGATATTATAATCACAGAGATAAATTATGGGTACTCTGCATGGCACAGTACGTAACATAACCATCTAGATTGTTGAGTTGTAAACTTTTTCACCTCCAGCTGCTTAAATCTCTCTAAGTCCTTAAACACAGTTAGTCTTTCCTGGTGGGACTCCAAGATTCAATCTCTTGGTATTTAAAAATCAAAACTGTACACTTTGCAGCCAACTGAACATGAATTGAATTCTTTGTGTAGATCCTAAAACCCAAACACTATACTCGTTTTCATCACTCAGATCTTTTAAGCTGGGTCAAGTTTCATAAGAAGCTTCTTTCCTTTGGTCTTGACCCTTGAAGCTCCATCAAACTGCTCTATTCTTGTTGGTTTACTGTCATTCCTAAATTTGTGTTAATTTATTTGCTTATGTGAAGGCTACACTCACTGATGTCCGACTTACACCTAAAGGCCTCTTGAAACAACTTTGAAAACTTTCCATGTGATGGTCTTGTTCTTCTCCACCCCAAAGGCCTGATTTGGTCATCCTGAAAAGATGAAGAAGGCAATTCGAATGCAAATAGATAGAACTTAGGGTTTAAATAATTACAAAAGTTGGACTAGAAATTGACTGAACTTAATGCTAGCCAAAATTATGTGTTTATCAATGTACAGAAGAGAGAATCATATTGGATCTTTAGAGAAAAAATTTTCTGGCATTGTATTCTGAGTGAAATTCCTTGAGTGCGACATTACATTGAAAAAAGTGTCCCCAAGTACAATATATTTTGGGTCTATTATTCCTTCAATATAAGTTATGGACATAGAGCTCAAGTGGAACTCAGAGAAAGAATTTCTGGGGAGAAAGACAAATACAAGCACATGACATTTTCTATGATCTGATATGGCCAAATCTCCAGAGAAATAGAAAAGGCTATTCTTAAAGCAGTCTTCTGTATCATTTTCTCAACGAGGGCTTTGATATAAATTGGGCAGCAAACTGTTCGAATTTACAAAGGTCTCTACCCGTACTTTCCAAATGTGATGAAGAGGATATAACACTTTTTTATGCCCATCCACTTTCTCCCATACTGCGAGGGCTGCCAGGCCATCTCAAAGTCCTCCTGAAAATCTTTTCCCCTGGCTTGAGTCTATGTTCCTCTTCTCTTCTTTCCCCTTTTCTGATTTAAATTCCAAATAATGAACCTGGCCAGCGCAGAATCCTCCTTGGAAGGCTGGGGAGGGGACGAAGATGAAATAGAAAGGCAAGGAGGTTGGTCGCCAAGAGCCATCATCTGTAATTAATTTTTATTCAATCACACATACATTATTTTTGTTAAACTTCACAGTAATTCTGCGTGAGTTATTTTTTTCCATTTACAGTTTAGAGAGTTTAAGGTTTAGAGAGTTTGCTCAAGGTCTCATAGCTAGCAAATGGTTCAGCTGGAATTGTGAATCCTGCCCTTTCAAGAACCCAAAGGACAAGTCTTCTATGTGACTCATGAAGGACAGATCCATGCCCTGTAAAGACTGGATGAGCCAATGGTAACAAAAATTGATATTTTTCTCTATCATAATGGAGGGCCTGACTGAGACTTTCACCAGTTTCACACATGGGCTCAGGAACCTTCACACACATATCACATTTAAACGAATGTGATGTATATCAGAACAGGGTGCAATGCTCACACCTGTATTCGACAGAGAAATTACTAATCACAATCTTACATTTTCCATTCATGTATACTTGCATGAATAGTTTTGAGTGGAGGGGTCTCCAAGACCATGCTCAGGTTCAGTGAATTGTAGAAGGGCTCGTGGAACTCAGAAAAGCAGTCGTACTCATAGTGACCATTTATTACAGCCAAAGGATACAGAGCAGAATCAACAAAGGCCAAAGACTAGAGAGTGAGATCCAGGAGAAGTCAGGCATAAACTTCTAATTGTCCTTTCCCTGTGGAGTCACATGAGCAGCATTTAATTCTCCCAGCAATGATAAATACACCTACAGAGCATTGCCAGCCAGGGAAACTCACTCAAGCCTCGGTGTCCAGGATTTTTATTGTGGGATGAACACATAGCTATGGAGTACCCATTTGATGGACCTCAGTTACTTAGGCATCAGCAAAACCCATGGCCCACACCATAAATCACATTGTTTGCTTCAACTATCTGTCACAACCCAAGGCCCAGGTAGACAAAGATACTTTTTTCAGGCAGGATATTTCGAGG
>NW_011888852.1:3128615-3130674 GCF_000151845.1 Pteropus vampyrus | reverse complement strand
CGTACTTTCCAAATGTGATGAAGAGGATATAACACTTTTTTATGCCCATCCACTTTCTCCCATACTGCGAGGGCTGCCAGGCCATCTCAAAGTCCTCCTGAAAATCTTTTCCCCTGGCTTGAGTCTATGTTCCTCTTCTCTTCTTTCCCCTTTTCTGATTTAAATTCCAAATAATGAACCTGGCCAGCGCAGAATCCTCCTTGGAAGGCAGGGGAGGGGACGAAGATGAAATAGAAAGGCAAGGAGGTTGGTCGCCAAGAGCCATCATCTGTAATTAATTTTTATTCAATCACACATACATTATTTTTGTTAAACTTCACAGTAATTCTGCGTGAGTTATTTTTTTCCATTTACAGTTTAGAGAGTTTAAGGTTTAGAGAGTTTGCTCAAGGTCTCATAGCTAGCAAATGGTTCAGCTGGAATTGTGAATCCTGCCCTTTCAAGAACCCAAAGGACAAGTCTTCTATGTGACTCATGAAGGACAGATCCATGCCCTGTAAAGACTGGATGAGCCAATGGTAACAAAAATTGATATTTTTCTCTATCATAATGGAGGGCCTGACTGAGACTTTCACCAGTTTCACACATGGGCTCAGGAACCTTCACACACATATCACATTTAAACGAATGTGATGTATATCAGAACAGGGTGCAATGCTCACACCTGTATTCGACAGAGAAATTACTAATCACAATCTTACATTTTCCATTCATGTATACTTGCATGAATAGTTTTGAGTGGAGGGGTCTCCAAGACCATGCTCAGGTTCAGTGAATTGTAGAAGGGCTCGTGGAACTCAGAAAAGCAGTCGTACTCATAGTGACCATTTATTACAGCCAAAGGATACAGAGCAGAATCAACAAAGGCCAAAGACTAGAGAGTGAGATCCAGGAGAAGTCAGGCATAAACTTCTAATTGTCCTTTCCCTGTGGAGTCACATGAGCAGCATTTAATTCTCCCAGCAATGATAAATACACCTACAGAGCATTGCCAGCCAGGGAAACTCACTCAAGCCTCGGTGTCCAGGATTTTTATTGTGGGATGAACACATAGCTATGGAGTACCCATTTGATGGACCTCAGTTACTTAGGCATCAGCAAAACCCATGGCCCACACCATAAATCACATTGTTTGCTTCAACTATCTGTCACAACCCAAGGCCCAGGTAGACAAAGATACTTTTTTCAGGCAGGATATTTCGAGGGATTAGAGGTAATCTCACCAGGAGCTGATCTAGACCCAGTCTCTAGAAAGTGCAGAGTTTGAGTATCCCAAATCTGCTAAATCAACTCTTCACTGCACAAAATAAACCTAACAGGTATGTGTAGAAACTAGATGAAATAAAATTAGCAACCTAAGATAATGTAGTTTCTCAGAACAATTTGAATCACTTAATGTAGTAACTATTTTAAGGGGCAAAACCTTTGAATTTCTAATAGGAAAGCTTTACTCAACATAATAATTGAGAGAAAATATAATCTTTTAGAATATTTTATATCTGTAAGAAAAATCATTTAAAGCCAGAGTTTACAAAGACCAGCGGTCTTTAAGGCTATGATTCAAGGTTTCTGAGGCACTATTGGAGATGTGAGTTTGGAAGGAGGAATTGGTGGGTAAATGGACATGTTTATGGGCTGCCTATAGAGGTTAAGAATATACTGAATGTCTGTTCAAAAAGTTCTTTTCTTTTTATAATTCTGTGTGTTTTAAATGGATTGCATTAGTTAACAACAAGAAAATTATAGATTTCTTTACAGATTCTTTATAGATTCATCTCTTAAGAAATAGCCTTTATTAAATCATCTTGTTGTACACCTTAAAAATATACATTTTTTATTAGTCAATTATACCTCAATAAATCTGAGGAAAAAAGCAATAACCTGGCTGATGAAGTTGCTGAAAACACTGCAGATTTTTGCAACTGCAAGTAAAGAATGAGATTACATAGCAATTCTGCTGACCTGTCTTAAAAGAAAACAGGCAAATAGATTCTAATCCGTTAAGTGCTCATTCATTACCATTTTCACTGGAGGAAAAGAGGAATAGGGGTGGGGGTGG
>NW_011888852.1:3115321-3128350 GCF_000151845.1 Pteropus vampyrus | reverse complement strand
TTTTCTAGGGCCACCATAACAAAGTACCATAGACCGGGTAGCTTAAAAAGATGGAAATTGGTCATCTCACGGTTCTGAAGTAGAGAAGTCCAAAATCGAAATATTGACGGTATTGATTGTTTCTAAAGTCTGTGAGGTGACAGTGTGTTCCAGATCTCTCTCCTCGGCTTGTAGATGGCCATCTTTCTACTTATGGAGTGTTCTCCTTACACATGCCTAGTTTCAAATTTCTCCTTTTAATAAAGACACCAGTCGGACTGGATCAAGACTCACCCTAATGACCTCATTTTAACTTGATTACCTCTGTAAAGACCTTATCAACAAATAAAGTCACCTCCTGAGGTGCCGGGGGTTAGGACTTCACCACATAACTATTTTGTTGGGAGAAGGGACACAATTCAACCCATAATACCAGTTCAAGCCCAAAGTAAAGGGATTATAACAGTACCCCAAATAAAAACAAGGCAAGAGTGTGGATTCAAGAAGGAGTAATGAATGGGGGTAAGGGGGGTCTTAATAGTTTAAATTTTAAATCAAGCACAGATGTTGGCAAACTATGATCCCTGGGCCAAAGGTGGCTTGCTGTCTTTTTAAAAAAAGTTTTATTGGAGTACAAGCATGTTCCTTTTTTAATGTATTGTCCGTGTCTGCTTTTGTACTCTAATGGCAGAGTCGAATAGTTGTGACAAGAGGCTACTTGGCCTGAAAAGTCTAAAATAATTATTATCTGGCCCTTTACAACAAGTTGAGTCATTCTTGATCTTGCCAGAGCAGCAAAGCCTGCAGATAAAGACTAGTTAGTATGTTTTTTCTGAATCCGTGTAATTGTCCCAATGGAGCAATGAGAAAAACACTGCTTGGGGGTTTGGGAAGTTTTGTCTCATGGCATTGGTTTTGCCAATAGCCAGCTCTGTGACCTTGAGCAAGACCCTCAGCTTTCCTGTTTCTATTTCTCATTTAGGAAATTAGGGAATTGGTCATATTGCCTTCCTAGCTTTGCTTTTCTTACAGTCAGATAGTAAACCTTTAGTGACTAAAAACCTTTAGTGAACGATTCAGAAAAGAAAGTGGCATAGTTGTAGAAAAAATATAATTTTCCTTGTGGGCCTCAAACTGTTGTTTTAATGACATCAAAGTTATTATTTTTTTTTTTTCTGAACTGGCAACACTACTTACCATGAAATCAAATGATAGTTAAGATCCTTTCTTCTTTTTTAATATTAAGGTTCTACAAAATTAAATGTGAGAATGGAGTGACTATGTAAGATATATCATTCTCAGATAGAAATACTTTTACTGTGACAAAATTTTATCAGACCAGCCTCTTACCCACTTTGGCCACTCTGGCTTCCAAAATCTTAAAATGTGTCAGGAAGGCCATCTGGTCCTGCTTTCCGTACACACTAATTGGAAGGGTTTAACTCAGGATTCTATAAAGAAGCAGAAGAATGTGTTAAATAGGTCTAAGACTCCAGCATGCATGGTAGGTGGAAAAGCATGCTCCGGTATTTTGCAGAAACTTCCACAAGTCTCTTTTCCTACATGTGGAATATGGGTGAAGTGATGCTGTACATGTTTAAACTGTAGGCCTCAAAGGTCTTACAGCTTTGGTCTTTGCTGTGTTGAAATATTCCCTGAGATCACTACATAAGGAAACTGGTCTAGGACACTGGAGGATGAGAGGCCAAATGCAGGAGGACCAGGTTGCTCAGGTGACAGCCAGCACCAACTACCAGTCATGAGAGTGTGGCTAAGGAAAAAGTTCTGGAACAATCTGAATCACTTTTTGTGTACCCCACATTTCTCTAGTCCCCTACCAGCTACCCTCAAATCTTTGCTTCAGGCTTTATTCTGTATAAATTGTAAATATACAAATTTTTATCATTCCCTTTTACAGATGCTCAAACAGAATTTTCATCAATTAATTTCTGTGGGAATGTTTGCTCTCCTCCAAATGCGCTGTGTGAAATGTCAACTGACTGCTTTGGGCAAGATGTGGCTTGCTGCAGTTCTCTGCACCGCTAACGTGAACACGTTCTGTTTCCCCCGCAAGATCAGCACATTCTTTCTTTAAGGTTGTGACGGCAAGGGCATTTAAACCCTCGAAGAGAACAATAATTCCCTGCTTGTTGTCCGAACTGGAAAAACATCTCTTACTGTGCTATGAACGTCACATCGACTTCATCCAGTCTGCTAACTCTGATTTGTGGTGACTGCCTCCTGCGATATTAAGAAAGATTTTGAGGCCACGCGCAGGCTTAGTTATAATTGATTGGCATTGTCTTTCCTGGAGAGGGAAATAACCCTTCATATACCAAGTATTTCCTACCATTGACCATGGTCCTTTCTATGAAAACTATTAAATAGCTCTGTTCCTCTAGTAGTAGTGGCACTAAGAAATTGCTACTTAATCACTTCATACCCAGTAGGCATAGCTAGTTGTATTAGCTAGGCTAAAGTTTAATGAAATTCTCTAATAACCAGCATCATTAGAGATGGTAATCCTGTCAAAAGTGCAGAAGTTATTTTGGTCATTCTCATTTATGTAGTTTCACTAGTAATCATGTATATTAGCTACTTAGTTATTTAATCCAAGGCAATATTTTTGCAGTAAAGAATATTTTTAACTATAAAATAGAATTGAGAGGGGACGCACAGCAGGGGTTGGTAAACTACAGCCAGCTGCTGGCAGGCCCCATCCAACCCGCCACCTGTTTTTGTAAATAAAATTTTATTGGAACAGAGCCAGGCCCATATGTTTCTCATTGTCTATGGCTATTTTGTGCTTCAATAACAGGACAGAGTAGTTGCAACAGAGACCAGCAGAGTCGAGTAGCTGTGACAGAGACCCTTCAGCCTGCAAAACCTGAGATATTTACTATTCGACCTATTACGAAAAAAGTTGCCTACTCTTGATGGGTTAAATAGTTAAGGCCCTAACATTTATTGACTGTTCTTCATATTCAGGGAACTGTGATGACATAGATAGCTCTTTGAAGGGCTCTTTCCTACCTAATAAAAGGCTTTATCAGGAACAATGATTTTAATCCCGTCTGAACATTAAAATCAACTGGGTAAAGTTAAAATTACTACTACTAAGACATGACCCGTGTGGGACATGGGTATTGCATGTTTTTGAAAGCTACTTAGCTGTATCTAATGTGCATCAAGGTTATGAAACATTGATCAGGGTTATTATTTTATACTTCAACTATTTGCTCTTCTAGAGGTTACATGGTGTAACGATCCAGTTTGACTTACAGTGACTCAAGTATGATATAAAGTAAATTTGAAATAGCTTAAAAAAAATTCGATTACTGGTGGGTGACGTCATTAAGTCCCAAACCAATAGAATTTTTTGCTGGTCTAATTTTTTTTTTTAATGTCAGGTATCATTATTTCTTCCACAAATCTCCAGATTTAAAACAAATTGTCAGGCTAACAAAAAAGTCACTCAAGTCCATTTTTTTTTTTTGCATACTTACTTTCTTAACACTCTACCTTAGAAAATAAAACTCCACATAGTTATATTCTATCCTGCTGTTAAAAAACTTGTTCACATTACAATATTTAGAAAGTATTTGGAAAATTGGGTAAAATACAAGAAGATTAAAATTTGGTAAGCTAAAATCACTTTTTCTCGTTCAACATTTGGAAAATTATAACGGATATCCCAGAAATAGTGCATCAGGAAGCTCTATCACAGTGCTGGTTTTAGGCATTGAGAGGATACCTACTTTCATTGTCCTGTCTGGTACATCATCAACTTTTATGGGTTTAAATAATAATTTGAATAAGTCATATGCCAAAATTTTCCTTAGACATCTGAAAGGAAGACTTATGTGAATTATTGAAATTACACATAAGCAGAAGTTATTTACAGATGGAGAAACTCACACTTTAGGATATTTATCCCAAAGATATATATATTAAGAACTTCCTAGGCAGGTTAGAACACCAACAGCAAAAATTATGCATTTATCATTTAATATTTTACCAGCCCAACGGCTAGTTTAAGCATATGCAGAAATTAAAATTTTCATCCATTTTGCCAAAATCACACTTCATCAGTCTGCAAAAGTTGTCTTTGCCCCACCCACATTTTTAGGTGCCAATACTTTTCCTTAATTACTATCTTCTCTAAGCCTGAAATTTATTCTTTCATCAAACTAGAAAAACTTGGAAATGTCTCTGCTACAGATACTCTTATAGATTCCTTAAAAATGCAGTTTGGACAGAGACAATACGAAGATGAGAAGATGAATTATATTTTTAAAAAATATTCTTTATTGTCTCTTTATCCTCCTCTGCTTTTATTTTCTATAGAATTGGCAAGCCAATATGAGAGCTATTCTACACATCGTAGTCCATGAATATCTGTTTTCTATTGAGATGAGTTTTTCTTTAAATGCTGCATAATACTTTTTCCTTTGCAGAGTACTTCTAGTTCTGGATCTGCTTCCCTGAGTTGTTCCTGTTGTAGAGCAGGACCCCAGACTGTCGCAGAAGTAACTTTCTCCACAGTGAGATAGGCATGTATTTTCAGACATAGCTTATTCCCATTTTTAGAGAGAAAGCACTAAGAAACACCTTTGTAAATAGGTATGGTAATATAGACAAGAAAGAAACTAATATTTATTTAGTACCTAATATATGCAAAGCACTGACAAGTGCTTCTCATGTTATTTAATTGTCGTAAGAAACTTTCATATATTCTCATTTTTACTGATGAGGACTAGGTGAATTTCTCAAGGTTACATAGCTAGTAAACAATCTGTTTTTTTTAATAGTGTCATATAGCTAACAAGTGATCAATTAATATTAATTACAAATCAGTGGATTTTTAATTAATGAGTTTCTGCTCATTAAATTTGGAAATCACTTTTAATTGTCACATATATACTTTGAATACATCACAGGCATTTAAGGATGGGTAACTTCCACCTCAATATGAGGGACATAGATAATTTCCAAAAATGTTTACACGCACAGAGTAGCCTCCCACCACTTCCTAAGAGTAAGTCAGGTCTCTTTGTACTGCCGACCCTCTGAAGCTAGTCCGTTTTCCTTTAGTCCAAGGGCACAACTTTGAAAATGATTGCAGTTTGATGTCTCACAACCTATTGCAGTTCTCTGCAAGTTCAGACATTTCTGAGTGAACAGAGAGTACAAATGTAGCTAAGTGTTAATTAAAAAGAACATCTTGAGTGTAAACATTAAAAATTGATCACCTTCTGTGAGCAATTTAATTTATGAGCATTAACATATTCTCAGCCGATGTCTTGAATTTTACTAGAACATCTCTTGGTACGTAATGAAGGGGAAGAAGGAAAAACCCTTCACATGAATATATTTAAATTTCTCTTTTCTCAGTCACTGTGGGTGTGCAAATTCTCAGGCCAGAGAGGCAGCTACTTCAGCATCATCCTAACAGCAGCAGTTGCAAGGGCAGCAGCGGCTGAGCATCCCTGGCCCAGCACAGCTGGGTTCCCACGATTAGCTCTGCACCACGGTAATCGTTTTTGGCAAAGTGGGAGACCTGTGGCGTGGCTCTGGCAGCTTCCCTTTCCTTGCGGGTTACACTAAATCATTAATGATGCATTTGTTTATTGAATTTTCAGCTTGTTCAGTAAGGTGTAGCAGACTGTGCATATAAGAGAATGGAAAAACGAATAAATTAAGTTTTATTGCCGAAGTCAGCCAACTATCTCTGTGAGCTTAATTAAGGGAATCATTTTTCCCCCTTAGTTCCAGGGTCTGTTTTCAATGTCAAGATACTGCTATTGCATTTTGAAATGTTATTGAAGAGAATCAGAGCTCTCTGAAACGTGAAGTCTGCGAATCCTTTTGTGGGTTTCTCTTTATGTCTTTTAATACTCCCCACCTTTTGTTTAGTTCCTTTCCTACTCCCAGGAGTCTGGTGGCCCAGGGTTTTCTGATGCTCCCTGGCTGCTCCAAGCTCCAGGCAGTCACCTGAGACTTTCTTCCTGTCTCTCCTCTACTCTTCTACTAAAACTCATTGATTCTCTGTCTTGTTCCTTTACTGTTTCACTGTAATAGCAAATTTCATTTGTTAATCTATGGCTGGGTATTAGCAATTGACAATGACAATGCAAGGGAGTACAAAAGTCCCTGCTCTCAGACGGTATTAAGTGATTTCAAATTTGAGAGATGGGAAATCTTCAAAATCATATTGTGTAGACAGTTATTTAGACTGTGCATGGAATTGAGTCTGCTATGTCTGGTTATTATTTCATGCTTAATCTTTGGGTGGGTGAGATGGAAATAAGTTCAGAAAAAACTTTAAATAGATTTATCTTATCAAAGAAGGGTTTCAAAATGAGCTTGGAAAATAATTTTTAGATTTTTTTGTGCTTACTATGCTAAATAAGTAATATTTTAATGAAGAAATTGTGGTTCACAAATACAAAGATTTATTAAATGATCTCAGCCTAGGTTATATGTAAAAAATGGCAATATTTGTCATAATTAATAAAGCCTTAAAATAAAGTCTTAATTAATAGCACATCAAAGTAAAAGTGTGTTGAGTGGCGACAGCCTCTGGCTTATTTTAGCAGGTGACTTACAGAAGGCTTGCAAGTACGTAATTATTGATGTCATTCCTCAAAGACTGACACAAAAATAACAAGATAATATCCAAATGGAATTCTAAGGGACTGAAAATATAATGGAGTTTGAAGGAGAAAGTTTAGTTTTATTAGGCTGTTGAGAAAATAAAGTGCAGTGATTTATTTTAACATAAATTTAATCATAAAATAAATAGTATTTTAAATGTTTTAATCCAAATTTAATATATCTTTCAAATGTTTTACAGTAATGGAGCAAAAGATTATTTCTGTTTCCCAAATCTTATAGCTTTAAGGACCAATCTCATAGTAGTATAGGGAATTTTTCACTAAAAACTATAGTTGCAGTTTTCTGTTTTATTTTGTGCTCAGGATGCCTGTATATCGAAGAGAAGAATCTGCATAGAAATGATCTATCCATCTATCGTCCATGTGTGATTATACCTACGTGCGACTATTGCTATAACTATCTCCAGATACTTTTGCCAAGTTTCAAAAAAGCATGTGTTTAGCTACTGCATTAAAAAATAACTTGGCATGGTTTAAGGTTCTTGAGAACTCTGATTATACTATTAACTTACCAAAAATTTCCATATGAAAATTAAATTCTTGCTGGGCAATAAAAATTTATGTTATGATTTTAATTCTTCAAAAAAATTTTTAAATAGATTCATCCAGTGGGCATTTTCCAGTTGGTGCCCCAAGGGACTAGGGCTGGACCTGGAGGCTGATTATAGTGACGCTGGAATTGGGGTACTGGGTTCAGGGGGAGCAAGAATTGGAGCTGCGGATCGGTTGCAAAACAACAGTCCAAGTACCCAACCAGCCACTGTGTAGCTCATGAAACTCAGGGCACCAGCGCAAAACGGGGGTCACGGCACCCGCCTCACAGAAATGGCGGAAGGGCCACAGGAAACAGGGCGAGGAGCTGCTGCATAAATATTATACAAATGTGTTATTACAACCTAACAAAGAGTAGGGGAAAGAAAGGGCATGTGGATTTTGTCCTCTCCCCATCCTCACCCCACTAAACCATCCTGGTCAGGGATTATTTGTGCATGAAACAGACATTTATTCAGAGTAGTTGTATTAATGAGGATAATTTTAATTGTGACTGAAAGCAACTCATTCAACTTAGGAAAAAAATGGATTTATTGGCTCATGTAACTAGAAAGCGTTTTAAAAAAAGTCATCAGGAATCTTCATCTTTTTCAGAATCTCTTGGCTCTGCCATCATCTGTGCTTCATGCTTAGTCAAATTCTCTCCAAGCAGCGGCAAGAATGGTCCCAACATCTCCAACGACCTCTCAAGGCCCTTTGCGCTAGAGACCTCAGAAGGACAGAGACTCTCTTTCAATGCTATTGGTCCCTGCAAAAGGAATCCGAGTCACCCACGGTAGCTGGTATATAACACCCCCACCAGGAAGAGAACAGACAGTTTCTATAATGACAATCTTCAAAAAGGTACTGGGCAGACAAAATGCATCAAATATCTAGTACATTAGTTCAAGTAAAAAAAGAATTTATTCTTGAGGGGATAGAGAGGACTCTCATAGGTATCAAAGGATGGGAAATGAAATAGAACTGGGCCACAAAGGGATTGGAACTGGAAAGTCTGTACTAAGGATAGTCCAGGTAGAGCTCCCCAATTTTATGTTTCCGTAACATCCTGAACTTTCCCTATTATAACATGGGCGATATTTCGCAATAATCAGTTCCTATCAGTCCTTTTTATAGGACTTCAAGCCCTATGAAGGCATGGACTTCTATTGTTCTATTTGCTGTCGAATCCACAGCATTGTAGGGAGGCTGGTAGGTTCAGTAAATATTTGAATGGGTAGATAGATAAATGAGGCTGCTCTCTTCATCTCTCATGGTACTAGGTGATCTGTCATCCCTGCTTCTGTGTGCTATGCATAGGCTCCACTGTTTGCTGGAGATGTGCTCATCGTTGGCTTTGCTCTGCTATAGCAATAACTTGGCCCTGATTTGTATGTTCTTTTGCTCCAGAGTCTCTCAGTTTCCCAATTTCAAATGAATAAGAGGTAAAATTAGACACATTGGGTCAAATGCCTATGCCTTATCTAAGCAACTGCAGATGGGGGTGGGGATGTGTGGTCATAAGCAATATAGAGTTGTGTAAACCCATGTCTTCGGCAAGAGCCTTAGTTATAAGTATATTCATCCTTCAACACTCAAGTGATATACAGAGGAAAAGTGATAACAATTTGTGTCAAATTTGACTTAAGTAAATAAGACATGTCCCAGTCCCTAAATGTCCTATTCACTGGCTCCTATTCCCTTAATCATCATAAGTGGCCTAGCATCTTGAATATTGTCTAAATCTATTATGGGAATTGGTTAGATCTTTCATGTATCATATCTATGATACTTCCTGTCATCCATTCATATATTCACTCAACAAATAGTTCCTGCTGGAACTATCTATAGACTCCAGACTCCATTCTCTAGCAGTGCAGGAAGAAACACATGAAGTAAATGATGTTGACCACGTCCTTGAGAACCTTCTAAGACAATCATTCATTCATTCATTCATTCACTCATTCATTCAATATTAAATAAGCTTTGAGCCCCTAATATGTATTAGGAACTATGCAAAAAGCTGGAGGTGAACACGATAGTCCCTGTTTGCACGAAGCATAATTTAGTGGGAAAGAAGAGCTGTTAAGATAATTATTATGACATATCATAAGAGCTGTGATACATGAAGATGTAAGGAAGCAAATAAGAGGGAGACCTTATTAACTTCAGCTCCGGGACTCGGAGAGTCTTCCTCAGAAGGCAAGTGGCCTGAAAGTGGGTGTGGGAAACAGGATTAGGACCAGATAAAAGGTTAGAATTGTAGGAAAGAATATTCCAAGCGGGGGGGCGGGGGGGGGGAATGTCACGTGCAAAGGCCCAGAGGAACAGAAAGAAAACCCACCCACCTCCCCACACACAAAGTGTATAGTAACTAGGGTTTTAGGAGAGTCACTTTCATTTTAAGAAAATGATTTCCTGTTATATAGTTTCATGAGTTTCTCGTTTAACTAGACATCATGGAAATCCCTCCAAGTCAATAGGTAAAGATCTAATTCGTTCTTTTAATGACTGCGTATTATCGCATGTTGTAAGCGTACTGCAAATTATTTGACTATTCCTGAATGCATGAGGCTTTCTTTGTTTCCATCTTTTGCCACTAAAACAATGTTGCGTAAACATCATATTCTTATATATACATTGAAAATTTTGTTCTCTAAGAGTGTTGTTGCTGGGCCTAAGATGTACGTATTTTAAATTCTAATAGACATACCAATTATTTTCCAAAAATGCTAAAACAGTTTGTATTTTCATCAATTTGTTTGAAGGTACCTTTTTTATTTTTTTTACAGAATCCCTGAAAACAGAAGATATCACCAATATTTTAAATTATTATTAATTAAGTGATTGTTACTTTATTTGTATTTCTCTAACTTCTTTGGAGTTTAAACCTCCTTTCATATACATACTAGTGCTTTGAATTCACCTTCTGTGAATTGTTTATTTACATCCATTTTCCTTTACGTTTTCATGAATTTCTATGAGCTCTTTGTTGAATGAAGATATAAATGTCATTTATATACAAATTTAAAAATTCTATCCATTAGTCATTGACTTGGTTTATATATCTTCTGCCATATAAAAGTTTAAAATTTTTATTTGGTGTATTAGTCAGGATTCTCCAGAGAAACAGAACCAATAAGCTATATATAGACAGATATAGAAGGAGATTTGTTACAGGAATTGGCATACAATGTTACGGAGGCTGAGAAGTCCTGTGGTCAGCATACTGTCTGGAGGGGAGCCAGTGGTATAATTCAGCCCGAGCCCAAAGGCCAGGGGCCAGTGTCTGAGGGCAGTAGAAGAGGGATGTCCAGCTCAAGAGAAGAGAGAATTTGCAGTTCCTCTGACTTTGTTCTATTCAGGCCCTTAAGAATTAGATGACCCCCCTGCCCCCCGTACACACATTGGTGAGAGTGATCTCTTTCACTTAGTTTACTGATTGAAATACTAATCTCTTCCAGAAACTTCTTCACAGACACATCCAGAAACAACATTTTATCTGCTAGCCGAGAATCCCTTAGCCCAGACAAGTTGACATATAAACTTAACCATAACACTTCATTAAAGATATCTATCTTTGCCGCAGAGTGTTAAGCTGTTTGGTTTCAAAAGTCTTACCAACTTATAATTTGGTCACATAAACTAAATTTCCTTTTATTAAGCAGATATTATATTATTTTCTACACTTAAGTCTTTTATCAGTTTAGAATTTTGTTTTAGGATTGTGAGATAAGGATCTTAGTTTGTTTCTTCCAGCTGAATAATCAATGTTCCAACATCATTAATTATTTAAACTATGCTTATTCCACAGAGCTGAAATGCTCTCTTTATAATAAATTCTCCTATGTATGTTTCAGAGTTTTTTCTTCAGTTCCATTGATCTTTTTATCCATTTCTGTGTCAATACTTTATCATTTAATTATAGTGGCTTCAAGCTACATTTTAATACAGTTAGGCAAACCTCCTCTTTATTCCTTTCATATGTAAACTTTTTCATTATTCTTGAATACACATTCATCCATACTGACTCTAATATTATATTATCCAAACTTGTCATTCCTTCAAGATTGGAATTATAATTTGAATTATATTTCCTTTGTATATTAATTTGAAGAGATTTGACATTTTAATGATATTAAGTGTTCCTGTCTGAGGATATAAAATCACTTGGCATTCAATAACATTTTATGGTTTTCTTCATGCAGGTCCTGTGTTTTTGTTACATTTACTTCCAAATGTTTTATTTATTTGTTTTCAACATCATTGTGGTTGGAACATTTCTAGTGATTGCTGATGGGGGAAGAAAGCAATTGCCTTTGGTACATTTATTATGCATTTAGCCGCCTTAATTTCTTACCAAATTCTAGTAGTGTTTTCCTAGGGTCTCTTGGCTTCCTTAGGTATAAAATAATGTTGTTGGCACAGATAAACTAAGTTTTTAATCTCTTATTTTTCAGTTTATACTGATCATTTCGTTTTCTTGCCTTATTTCATTTTCTAGAACCTTAAAAAATGTCGAATAAAAATGGCGGTATCAAGTAGTTCTACCACCCTGCTTCCTCTGTTTTGTTGAGATCATTTTTTTACTTTCCAAACTCTATGTTCGCACTTGTAGCATGACTGTTTTATTCCAAGAATCCTTACTTAGGATATATTTTACGCGCTTCCAGTTATCATCCATTTAAATTTAAAGATGCGTATTGCAAGGTTAAATCAACACTGCTGTTTCCTTTCATCTGCTAACTTCGCTGTGTGTTTGTAGGTATCTCTGCTACTCCTTCATTGGGAGTTATCTGGATTGGATTTTGGCAAATATCTTTCCTTTCACCTGTCTGGTAAGTGGTATCTTGGATGGCTTCAGAATTCTTGAACTGCTGTCCATTCTCTCTAGATCAGCTGATAGTATTCTATCGTTTTCCTCTGTTGGATATGGATGAAGAGCCAAGTCTTTCTGATGTTTTGCTTTTAACTTGTTCTTTCTTGCAGGAAAAAACTCTTGGAAGAGTTTTTCACATTTTTCCTAAGTTCAGGAATTAAAATTGAATATGCTGTATGTGTGTCCCGCTTAGAAACCAGTGAGCCCTTCAAATCTATTCTCTCCCGTCAACTCAGGGATATTATTTTTCTTCTATGTACATAATTCCCACCTCCCTTCAATCTGTAACTTTTTCTCTGGAATTCCTCTCATTTTCATATTATGAGTCCTGGATCTGTCAACCAAATCTCATGTTTTCTCTCATAATTTCTAGGCCTTTCTAATTTTATTCCCAGAAATTTCTTTCACTTGAGCTCTTCTTTTAGTTTGAAGAGCATAAATTTTCATTCCCACATGTCTTTATCTATTATTATTATTATTATTATTATTATTATTAATTATTTTTATTTTGGCATGTGGTGAAATTGAATTCTTCCCTGTACTGTTATTACGATCATTGTCATTAGTGGTAGTAGTAACAACAGAAGTGTTACTGGAACAAAAGGGGTTTGTCTGCCTGCAAGTCTAAGTCAAAGAAAAGATACGTGCAGGTTTTGCCGCAAAGAAAGTGAGGATCTGTTTTGGAGAGTTGCAAGTCCCAGAGGCACAGGTGAGCTAACGTTTGCAACAACCTGCTCCACCCTTCCGACCCAGCCCTTGCCTCTTAGGAGTACAGATTATATAGGGAAAAATCAATAGGCATGGAAACTAAGGGAGGTGGAATGTGGGTGCTACTGATGGGATGATCGGATGGGGCTGGGTAACTGAGCATTGTGTTCGGTTCTGGAATCGACCTGGCGCAGTCCGGTCTGGTCCGAGGCCAGTGAGGTTGTTCTGCCTCGATGGGCCTGCCCTGAAACACAT
>NW_011888852.1:3112350-3114441 GCF_000151845.1 Pteropus vampyrus | reverse complement strand
GAAGACATAAAAATTCTTCTTACGTGAGGTTTCTGTATTTCGCACACCTATATTCTACTATTAAAGTCTTCTTGCTCCTTTGTTTTAGCCTGCGAAAGAAGAAAAGAAAAAGCAACTAATGTGAGATAACTTTTTTTACTAGATGACAAGTACACTTTTGTAAGATTACCTCCAAAAAATAAAGATTGTCCCCATTTTGCAGATGAGAAAACTTTAGTCAGTGCCAGAGCACGAATTTGCACTCAGTGCCCCTGACTTCCGTGACAGGCTGGTAATTGCTTTGCAGTCACCCAAGCCCACAGCAGTGGCTCCCTTACTCAGATTCCCTGACTACCCCACCATTAATGGTCCGTTCCACATTCGTTCATGTTCGTTTGCATGGTTGCCTTAGGCTTGCTCTCTGATTATTGTTATTATGTCTCATCTTCTCGTTACACCCTATCTTTATTATGCGTCCTTCTCCCCTCACACTCTCCCTCCTCTCCTTCACAGGCAGACTTCGTGAATAAACTCTGTACTTGGTCTCTCCTTTTCATTCTTCCTCCGCGAGGCACTGTAATTTGTTTTCCGCTCTTCCTGCTTCATTGAAATTGCTCTCTTCAAGGTCTGCAGTAGCCTCGATGTCTTTAAAACTAATGAACACCTTTCAGTGATTATTCACTTCCCAGCAGTGTTTCATAGCATTAACAATACTCCACTTGTACATTTCTGTGACTTACTCTCCTGATTTGTCTTCTCCCACGCCAATGGAACTTTCTAGTCTTCTCCAAAGGCTCATTTCCCTCTCTAATTTTGAAAAATATAGGCCTTCCTGTGGGTTCTGGTTATTTGTGCTCAACTCATTCTCCCAGGGAGATCATAGCTTTGTTATCTATATGTTGGTGGTACCAGGATCATTTTATCCAGTTTGGATTTTTCTCCAAACAGAGGTGGTCAAACTATTGGACCTCTCCACTTAGAGGCCTCAGGGATGTCTCAGCTTCACAAGGTCTACAACTGAACTTCCTTTGTCCTGTGTCCTCTGGTTCAGTAAATGGAACAATGAATTACCCAACTGCTTAGATCAAAAGTCTGGAAGTCTTTCCTTGACTCTTCCCATTTTCTCATCAAACATGTTTGCGGGTCCCAGGCCTGGCTGGTCTCAGGTCTGGCTGTGATCCAGGCTCACAGCTAGAAATGGACTCCAGATTTAGCATGTTACATTAGTGCAGTAGGGCGTCTGAATGCCACTGTTGATCCATGTGGTCTGCTGGAGGGCAGAAGGGGAGCACGAGAAGGGGATCAGGAGAAGTGTGCACAATACTGTGCTCCCCACAATAAGGTGGCGCCTGCTGTTTCATTCTCATGTTGGCCCCTGTGTATTCTTCCAATTGGGCGTCTCACCATCGAACCTTCCCTTCTCGATCAGCTGGGTGCTGACACGTGGCGTAGCCTGCGGGATGAGGTGTGTATGGCCCCCAGCACGCCCACGGTTCCTAGGTGGAGAACGTGTGGCCCCCCCACCCCCCGCCTCCCACTGGTATCCCGGGGCCACGTATCTGGCTACGCGGACGCCCCAGAAGATTGGAATGGAGTGAAACCTCGTCCAGAGGACATCCAGAAAGCCCTGGAGATGTTGGAGCTGAGTGTCCCGACCGCTTACCGGGAGGCAGAGGGTCGGTGGCCTGGATGTCCCTGCCGGTGCTGCGGCAGGCCCGCCTGGAGGTTCAGGATCAGGCTCAGCGGGTGTAACCACTGCAACATCAGGAAGAAGCTCTGGAAAAGCGTCTGGCGGCAGCGAATCGCATGCTGCAGGGTCCTGTCCGGTCGCCGCCATCGCCCCGGTCTGGGAGCCCCCAGGCAGTACCGCGGCAGGCGTGGCTGGTGATACGGCAGCAGGTTGAAGGGGAAGAGCCGTTGGCCCCAGGAGGACAAGCTGATGGTGCCCCCCAGGTTAAAAAGCAAACCACCTTGATCCAGTACAACCCCGTAGAACTCCGGGACCTGAAGAAACAGGTACGTCAGAGAGACGGGGAGACGGTTCCAGGGTGGCTGCTGCAGCTGCGGGATGATGAGGACTGAACTATCTCCAGAAGAGATGGCTCAGCTGGC
>NW_011888852.1:3107864-3110863 GCF_000151845.1 Pteropus vampyrus | reverse complement strand
AGAGCCCTCTGGGCCAGATCCTGTGCTGTGACCCTATAGGGGTGGAGTGTGGGTCCCAGGCTGGGCTGGTCCCAGGTCTGGCTGTGATCTAGGCTTGTGGATTTAGAATGTTACATTAGTGTAGTAGGGTGTCTGCATCTAAAATATGTAAATATAATTCAGCTTATTGTATCACGCATGTGTGGCTGAATGTCACTACTGTACTCTGCTATGTGTGGAGCCATGCGGTCCCCTGGGGGCAGAAGGGGAGCACAAGCAGGGGAGCAGGAGAAGTGCCCGCAATACTGTGCACCCCACAATTAAGTTGGTACCTGCCGTTTCATTCTCATGTCGGCCCCTTTGTGCATTCTTCCAACTGGGCGTCTCACCATCGAATCTTCCCTTCTTGATCAGCTCGGCGCTGACAACACTGAATCAGCCCCCCAAATTCTGATAAATAGCTCTCAAATCGATATTTTTCTCTTCATTGCTGCAGCTACCATCTCGTCTATTCAACCATTGCCCATTTAGTGCTCTCGTTTCTCTCACATTTATTGTGCATTCAGTATCTTGAGTGATATAGAAGGGACCAGCAAGCAAGTAGGTACCTAGCTGGTTCTCTCAGGTCCAGGTGAGAGTTAACATGGGAAGTCCATATATGCCACAGGGCATGTAAGGCTGGAGCCCAGGTGAGAAGATCAGAACATAATGACAAGGGCGAGAGCGCGGCACATCGTGAGAGTGATTCTGAAAGGATCTGATGCTCATTCTGGTGTCTGAAGGAATTACAGGGAATCTGAACAGGTAATTTGAATTCTCCTTGCCTCTCAGACTGGCCAAGTGTGAGCCTTTCCAGCTAAGGAGATCTGGGAATAGAGATTGAGTCCTGGACCCCGACAGCAGGGCCTGAACCCCGCTGAGAGGAGATTAACCTATATAAAACGAAGTTTTCTGTCTTTTCTTTCTTTTTCTCTTTCTTCGACATCAGAATTTACTGCTACATTGATATCAAGTTCAAGTCGTGGTGATAGGTTTTAGCTCCAGGTAAAAGGCGTCATTTCCGATTAGATGCAGCGCGGTAAATGATGTTGCATATATATCCCGCCCTCGCCTCTCCTCCCCTCTTCTCTCCTTACGAAGGCTGCATCCAGCTTCTCCAGTTTATTGCTCTCTCACTCTGAGCCTCATATTGCACTCGGCTTGAGTACAACACATTTAGAAACTTAAAGATCTAATGCTTTTCCTTTTGACATCACCTTTTTTACAGTCAAAAGTCATCGCAGGCCACCAACCAACATGCTGCTCGAGAGCCTTAACACCTGCCTGCTTGACTAGCTCCTCAGCCTCCATCTCTTTCGGTCTATCCCTCTTCTGCCTCCAGAATACTCATTTTAATCTGCAGATTGGATCTGTCTCACACTTCAGCAGCTCTCTTTGCTTACAAAAAGAAGTCCAAAGGCTCAGAGTGGCCGATGAAATCCACCACCTCGTCCGTCCACACTGCACTCTGTCCGCCACGTCGACCCTGACAGCGTGATTATGGCTTCATTCATCCACGCCTCTGAACACGACGTTTTCTCTGCCTAGAGTTTCCTTTCACCCTCATCTTCGAAGCCTACTATGTTCAACTTAAAGACTCAGCTCGAAGGTCACCCCGAGGAGCCTTCCCGAACCTCCTGGTTGGGTCTCACAACCCCTTTCTTAGTGTGTCTGATTGTATTTGTTATTACCTCTGATGCCGCCCTCACCGCACTGTGAAAACACATTTTTGTTAATATCTCTATCTCTTCTACTAAATCAAATGTCCTTTGAGCCTTGGATAGGACCTAATATGAAACAGATACTCAATATAATCTTGTTTTGAAATATATATATATGTGTATATGATATACCGTTTATTATTCCTCTATTATTTTTTCATTGTTTTTAGGTAGATGTGAAAAATGAAGGAATAACATGTGACTTGTCCCCCTATTGTCCTCAAAGACTGACATTAAGCCTATTTCCTAAATCATCGACTATGTTTTCTAAATTTGTCAAACTAAAATTTAGCCTGGCACTTGCATAATAATGTTTCAGTCTGCCCTTACATATACCCAGAAAGGTTGGGCTTGGCCATGGAACGGAGAGCAGAGAAAAGAGAAACGGAGAGAAGAACTCCATCAATTTGCCTTTCTAGTGTCCCAAGTTTACTACAAAGGAGGCCTGTTAAAAAGAGTGGCCATCTGACCATATAAGAAAGGAAGCCTACCTCTGCGGCTTTATAAAGTATACCAGAGTGCTGCACACTGTCCCTCTTCAACTGAGAAGCCGCCAGTCCATGAAAATTTCCACCAATCAAACCATTCACATAAAGACTTCATGCCCAGAAGCCCAGAGTCAGCCTTGCACCTGTCTGAATCTGCGCCTTCCTGCCCTGCTGCTGTTTGTCTTGTTTATGTCCCTTATACTGGTTAGTGCCTCTCTGTGCCTTCTGGGCACTCAGAAACCTGCTGCCAATTGTGCCCATCTCCATACTATTCCATGGGGCTTGACTGGTGCCTCCTTGGCAGCCGCTTCAGGGTCACCTGGGCTTGGTTTCACCCCTTGCTTGGCTGGCCTTACACAGGATTACCTACCTCACTGCAAGTATAGAATCGAATCACGTGGATGAATACAGTATGACCAGTGTAAACCAAATATCTGAAACGCTTGTTACTTGGTCTTGAGATAATTTAAGATTTGGACTTTTGCCTCCAGGAAATTATAGTAATACTTGGGAGCCAAGTGGAAAACATAAAAGAAGAGGGGAAATTCAGGTTTTGCCGCTCCTCGAACAGAGAATGGTGTCCACTGGTTAGAAAATTGCACAACTGGAATAATATCACTACTGTCAAACAAAATATAAAAACTAATAAATCAATTTTAGTGGAAATAAATGTTCTTTTTCAAAGACACACATACACAAACAACATTTATACATTTTAAAAGGTTTCTTTACTCTGTTTAAGCTTCTTTTCTTGTCAATGCTCCATGATGAC
>NW_011888852.1:3104315-3106694 GCF_000151845.1 Pteropus vampyrus | reverse complement strand
AATGTATGATTGTCTTAATGGACTTTAGTTTTGAAAGAGCTGGATGAGACTGTGGCAAACTGTGACTGGACACCTTCCCCAGGCTCCCTGGATCTTGTTGACACTGTTCACTTCTGAAATTTGGGACAGTCTCACTCAATTTACTTTAGGGACTCAAATATCACTGAGTCCTTGGCTGGTAGTTAACATGTGAATTACCAATTAACACCTTAAAGGGATCTGTACGCTGCCATCTGGGAGACGACCTGGTAAGAAGGACGGCCTCCCGCAGGCTTAGACATCTTGCACATTTTATTCAATTTAACCTCACATGTCATGCCCTGGAGGACACTAACTGTATATGCGCACGT
Organism: Pteropus vampyrus; assembly: GCF_000151845.1. Lineage (NCBI taxonomy): Eukaryota > Metazoa > Chordata > Mammalia > Chiroptera > Pteropodidae > Pteropus > Pteropus vampyrus. The sequence goes on along the minus strand of NW_011888852.1, from coordinate 3,106,344 downwards.
TCCAAATGTGGGAATTCTGAACGGGAACAGCAAAAATGACTCGTCTCACGTCACAGAGCTAATTAAAGGGAGAGCTGTATCTGGACCTTTGTCCCCGACTGTCCCACGCTGTGGCTCCCAGTTCTGAGACGGCCTCACGAGGTCGAAGAAGTTCAGCCGTGAAACCACACTCCCTCATTCTTCACCTGGTAATTACTCTCCGCAAAGAAACCGGAGCTTTGCGAATATCGAAATCGCTTGAGGAGTAAGGGTGACTCAGCAGAATACAAAAGAGTGAAAAAGTAAAAGGGTCATTAATTGTTTAAAAATCTTAAAAATTTACCATAAGACTGGCACTTTCAAATATGGTCTTATTAGTTCCAGGCCCTATGGCTATTTATAATGACAAAACTTGACTCTTTATTTTAGTTCATTCACATGTGGGGGTCCAGAACGAGTCACCCAAGCTGTGCTTCTGTGGCAGGCAGATTGTTTTGAGCTCAAGGGAAACTTCTGCCCCCACCCCTCTGTCCCAACTCCTTAACTACCTAGAAGAATTGGAATCGGAGACCTTGCCCGTAAGAGATGATCAGAGATCATTTCTTTTGACCTTTCTATAGGGCAGGGCAAATGTCTATTTACTAAAGTTCTGCTCTTCTTATCATCCTACAATGACCTTTTGAAGCCCTCAAGGCACCTTGCCTCATCTCTAGCTCAGGATGTCCAAGACATCCATATTCCTTCTCTGTCCTGCATGTGGGGTCTCTGACTCTCAAGTACGCGGGGTTCCCATACTCAGGTATGTATTACATTTGGCTGTTTTCTCTTGCTAATCGGTCTCATGTCCACTTGATTATTAGACCAACCGGAAGAACCTTGTAAAGGAAGATTTGGTTCTCCCCTTGCACAGAAATCTTTCAAGTTCTTGGATTTCCATAGGAGGCAAAAAAGTCACATTCTTATTCATAACCAAAGTTGAAGAGATTAGACCTAACCTATCCTGGGAAAGATATTCCTAACTCGAATAATGTATTTACCCCCAGGGAAAGGAAACAAAAGTCCCTACAGAAGCTCTCTAAAATTTATTTGCCTGGGTTTTTATTCCTACACCCCTGCCACCTTCTCTCACCTCAAATAATTAGAAGATCTAAAAACAAAAAGAAATTGATACAAAACCAATATGTACTCAATGTAGAAAGTTTGAAAAATACTAAAATATTTTTAAAAACCTCAAATCACCCTAATATCATAATCTGAAGATAATCAGGGTTACAATGTAGTGATTTTACACACACACACACACACACACACACACACACACACACACAGGGTACACATATATGCTAATACATATATATGCTAATAAATGATCAGGCCCACATCACATAGACTACTGGAGATGGTGGATATTTTGCATGCTCCACCTACTATTTGTGCCCACGGCAGATATTAGTGGTTACAGACTGCTTTCCTGCTGAGCCTAGATGCTCCTTCAGAATATGCTACAATGCAGCTCTCCAGCCAGCCATCACCAAGAAATTTCAAAAGCTATCTCCACTTGTTCCTATTTTGTATTTTGACTTATTTTTGGTAAATTATTTTTTGGCGGTGGGGGGGGGGTGGAATTTTCTCAAACCATTAAGAACTACTTGAAATTTTTGTATGACTACATGTTATTTGTAAAAATATATAAATTTCTGTTTCATCCTTAATGTTGAGTATATGTTTTTCTCTAAATTTTGCTGTTATAAATAAAGCTTTGGTAAATACCTTTGTATTTCAATTTTTGACTGAACCTTTAATAATTTCCTGGGGAAATTTTTCGAGGATTCTTGGATGTGGGCTCACTGGATCAAGGATTGAAAACATTTTTATGACTTCTCATTTACTTAGCCAAATTGCTTTTCAGAAAAATTGGACCATTTTTATGAGAAGGTAATAAGAATCCTGGTCATAATGAACCTTCATAAACATAAAATATTAACATATTTCAAAATCTTTGCTAATTTGCTAAGGAAAAAGGTACATAGTATAAATTTGCAATTCTTTT
>NW_011888852.1:3101375-3103785 GCF_000151845.1 Pteropus vampyrus | reverse complement strand
CATTGTGTGTTGCTGTCACTCCGCCTCTACATGCAAGCTCCATTTTATTAGAGTAAAACTTGCTCACTTGTGCTTTCTGTCCCTGGTAGTACCCTGTATAATAATAATGATGATGATGATGATGATGATGATAATAATAATAATAGCTGCCATTTCTTGAGCACTTATTATTTATCTATTATTTAATCCTAACCATCACCTGATGAGGTTGATATTGTTATCCTAGTTTTGTAGATGAAGTTCTAATTCTCAAGCGGTAAAAGGCCTATATAAGGGCACATAACATTTCATAAAATATTTATAGAGTGACTTCTTGGTGCCAGGCACTGCTGTAAGTGCATTAACTCGTTTAATGAGCACAGCAATCTTCTCAGGCCATTCTGGGAATGGAGAAACAGGCTTACACAGGCTAAGTATCTTGTTTCAGATCACATACAGCTAGCAGGACGTGGGTTTAAACCCAGTCACACGAACTGTGCTGCCACATAGGTAGCAGGGGTGAGCTTCAAAGCCAGCTCTGCAGATTCCAACGGGGAGGCTCCAGGTATGGTAAGTAAGCAGCGATGTTTCACCATCACTTGACCGTGTTAAAGTATGAAAGTTTGTGAGTCCTGTGCTTTTAAAATCACTTGGAGGGGATTAAAACTTCCTTGTAAGTCGTTTTACTCATTTCCATTCTAACGCTCTTCTTGAATGGGGAAAGGTAGAGTGATTCCATTCATAGATTCTGTGGGCCAGAAACTCAGACAGGGTAGAGCAGGGCTGTCTAGTCTCTGCTCCATGATGTTAGAGTCTCACCAGAGGTTGGTGGCTTGAATCATCTACAGCAGCGATCCTAGAAGTGTGGTCTCCAGATCACCTGGAACTTAGAAGAGCAAATTATCTGGTCCCACCAGAGATCTATGGAGTTAGAAAGCTTAGCAGTGGGACCCGGTGCGTTTTAACAAACCCTCTGGTGACTCTGATGCTGCTAAAATTTGAGAACCTCTGATCTGCAGGCTTATCTCACAGTCACGAATCCCAGCTGGGATGACTCAAAAGGTGGGGTCAGCTGGGGACTGTCACTGAGAGCACCTGGGCCTGCCTCTCGATATGCATGGGCTTTATTCAATGGGGCACGTGGATCCCAGAAAGTTTCCTGAAAGGACACATTGGGAAAGCAAGAATTCAAAAGAGAAACAAGTGGAATAGTGTGGCCTTTCCTACTTAGCCTCTGATGACATTCAGCGTCACTTTCACTCCATTCTCTTGATTGAAACAGTCACTAGCTTGACTGCGTTCATGGGGCAGGGATGAAGACCCCACTTCTTGATATAAGACATCAAAAAAAAATTGGAGCTAATATTTTAAAACCTCCAGAGTCTGCCCTCTGCCCCTTTGGCCCATCTGCCATATGCAAATTACACTCAGCTATGTCCAGGTTCCCCAGAGGTCTTATTGCGTTGACATCAGGATCAGACCCAAGGTTTGTAGGCATGTGATGTGACTAGTTCACGTTAAATATTCTGCGGTTGAAAACAGGCTGAGAACCAGTTCCATTAGCCATTCGATTATGCTCTCCTTAGGACGATATTATAAGATATTTTGAGTGCAGGACTCTGGTATGTGTGAGTTTTAAAATAAATACATAGCATAAACAGTACACAGAATGTGACCTCACTGAGTTATTATTGAATAGAGTTTTAAAATTTAATATTTAAACCTCTTTTGTATTCTATCACATATTTACATGTAATTTAATATAATGTTCATTCTTCCTCTATCTGTATTGAACACACCTTAACAAAGCACAAATCTACGAATCATAGACAACATGACATAGAGAAGCTATTATCCTGGCTATCTCCAAACACTATATTTCTTATAAATAATTTTCACTTCCAGCTGAAAGAGGCAGCGGTTACCAGAGCCTGGGAGAACGGAGTTTGGTGACCTCTTGAGCGGATCATTTAAGCTTAATGAAAATAACTACTCACGTGCTTTGCCGTCACATTTTCTAAATTCTAACTAACAATTTACATATGTCTTCTCTAGGGCTCATTCATGCATTTTCAGGGGTTCAGTTTTCACACCAGTTCTCAGTTTGATTTTACCACACTGAGATTCACGAATGCTTACTGAGAACTCATTCCAGGGGCGGGGGCTACCCGGGAGACTTGTTTTGATAATGGTTTTCATTTTTTAGTCAATGATTTTGTGAGCTCATTTTTATTTTTTAAAATTAATTAATTAATTATTTTGGTGATGTTGGTTAACGAAATCCAGTAAGTATCAGGTGTACAATTCAACAGTAAGACATATATATTGCATTGTGTGATCACCTCCCATAGTTAGATTTCTTTGTCACCACATATTTGACCACTTTACCCCATCTACTTTCCTCCTCCTTCATTTCCCCTCTCCTTCCCTC
>NW_011888852.1:3095075-3098060 GCF_000151845.1 Pteropus vampyrus | reverse complement strand
ATTCATAAAATCCTCTTTAAGTCCAATGTCCATGAATTTAGTTCCTGTGTTTTCGTCTATGCACTTTATTGTTTTGGGTCTTATATTCAGGTCCTTAATTCGTTTTGAGTTAATTCTGGGGTGTGGTGACAGACAACAGTCTAGTTCCATTCATTTGCAGGTGGCTTTCCAGTTTTACCAGCACCATTTATTGAAGAGGCTTTCCTTTCTACGCTGTATGTTTTTGGCTTTTTTTGTTGAAAATCATTTGCCCATATATATATGTTTACTTCTGGACTCTCAAGTCTGTTCCACTGGTCTGTGTGTCTGTTTTTCTGTCACTTTGTAGTATAATTTGAAGTCGGGCAGAATGATGCCTCTAGCCTCATTCTTTTTTCTCAGATGACTTTGGCAATACAGGGTCTTTTGTGCTTCCATACAAATCTGATGATTTTTTGTTTTATTTCTTCAGAAAATGCTGATGGGATTTTGATGGAGATTGCATAAAATCTGTATAATGCTTTAGGTAATAAAATCATTTTAACTAAAGACTCCATGTGAACACTACTAGAAACAATAAGCAAATACAGTAAAGTTTCTGGATACAAAAATCAATGTTCAAAAATCCATAGCGTTCCTGTACTCTAATAATGAAGTGTCGGAAAAAGAAGTGGTAAAAAAAGAATTCCTTTTGCAATTGCAACAAAAAGAATAAAATTCCTAGGAATAAATCTAACTAAACGTGTGAAGGACCTATAAAATGAAAACTATAAGACCCTATTAAAAGCAATCAAAGAAGATACCAAGAAATAGAAAGATATTCCATGTTCTTGGATGGAGCCCGTTTTTTAACTTCTAGTGAATAGGCCTTTGAGTTTGAACAAAATGTTGGCAGATCACTCCTTTGGTCCTTTCTGTACTCTGAAACCAAGCACCTGTATTTCTCCCTCAAGTTATTATATAAGTTGCTTTAATTCTTAACATATATGCTTTCTTTTTAATTATTTCTTTCTAGAAAACATGTCAAAGATATTTAGCTTGTAAGACTAAAAATTAGCATAAATCTTGTGTCTCAAGTGTTACCATGTTTAAGTGCATTAGTACTAGGAGAACATGGAGCAGCACTGAAGACATTGGAAACTGAAATATTTTAAACAGTCTGTTGAAGGAAAGACAATTATCTAGGGATTAGATTTTCATTCCAAGTTGCCACCATCAGGGCACAGGAGTGTAGAGTTACTCTGTCCAGGCTACCAGTGATTTTCACAGTAACTGCAAAGGCACAGTAATTGGTTTTCAAGCATAATTCAAGCTGGTTAATGCGCTTGCAAAGAAAGTGTTCAAGAACGTGAAACATTGTAACCATCTATAATGTTCTTTTGTGTTTTTGTGCATGCATACACACATATGTGAATAAGTTACAAATGAAGCAGAGAGAGGCTCAATCAGGAGAGCAAACGTCTCCTGAAATGTTTCTTAATAATTTGTTGTATTTGGGTCTGAACTCAGAATTCTTCCTGGTCATCAATAGTTTTCATTAACTTTTCAATTTTGTTTCTTTTATTCTCGTCCTTCAGCTTCACACAAGTAAAGCTCTTTCTTTAAATCAATCCATTTAATTGTTCATTCATTCCCTTATTTATTCACGCATGCAGTTATTCCACCAATAGCACCAAATGAGAGGAAGAAAGTACAAAGATGAATAAGGCATGGTTTCTGGTTTCCAGGACCTCACATATACAGATAAATAGACAAATATCTATTAAGGTATAGTGGGAACTATAATAGTGATAGAGGCGAAGGGTGAGAGTGGGATTGAATGTGTACATTAAACTGTGCCCAGGACTGGAAAGGGAGAAAAAACTTCACTGATAAGACAGTTGAGTTGAGTAAGAGGTCAAGAGAATGTTGAGGTAGGATGGAAGTATTGGACAGTCATACCGTTCTTTGGGAAGAAACATTTTGAATTTGATTCTGTCATCTAGCGTGTTAGTTATCCCTCTCTGCTAAGTCATCTATTATTTTATGTCTTCTATTTATTTGTTGCTAATAAAAAATATTCAACTGGAGAAGCTAAAGGCAAAATAAACTCTTGAGACGTACTACCAAAGACTTCCCTCAATTGTTTAATCATGTATTAACCCACCAAATTAAATTATCTTAAAATCCACTTTTCTTTATCAAATCCACAGAGTTATTACAAAGGACCTCTCAGATGTTTTGCTGTAATAAGCATATGTTCTATAGTAGTTAGACTACCTTTGGCTGCAAATAATAGAAAATCCCAACTCGGTTGGCTTGAATGTAAAAATATAGGTTATCTTACAAAATAAACCAAGAGGCAGAGCAGCTCCAGTTGGTTCATCTGGCAGCTTGATGATGAAAAGGGTCTGAGTTTCTCCCATTTTCACATTCTGCTATCCTGGTATATTGGCTCATCTTTAGGATAGTGTTCTTGATCACAAGATAGCTGCAGCAGTTCCAGGCATTGCTGCAGCTATCTTGTGATCAAAGAAACCCTCAATCAAAACACTATCCAGTACAAAAGGGTTGTTTTCTCCTCGTCTATTTTTAAATCACTGAAGAAGGCTCCACAGTAGACTCTCTCTCATGTTTCATTGATCCGAATTATACCATACACCCATTTCTAAGCTATTCACTGGCGAGGGGTTACTATGATGGCACAGACTTATCTGCATTTACTCTTCACCTAGGATTTTAAAATATTTTTTCTGAGCACTTGACCACAGGAAGTAGTGTAGACAAGTGAAAAAAAAAATTAAAAACAGGGATCTTCCAGGGAGGAAAAAGTTTAGGGAAGAACAGATTTTTGGTAGATAACTAAGAGCTTGCTGTGCCTAAGGCATTGCATATTCTCAAACATGAACAAACGTGTGCTTCCTTATGTAACATGATGTGTTTTGCACAACACATGGTACATCATTACTGCCAAGGAACAGTAATTTTTCTAGTAGAAAATATGATGTTTCTGCCAGTCTCTATATG
>NW_011888852.1:3079057-3093864 GCF_000151845.1 Pteropus vampyrus | reverse complement strand
TTTGTAATGATTTGTTGTTCTTGCTATACGATATGCCTTTGGGAGACTACCTTATAGGCGTGTATGGATTTTCATGTCTGTTGAAATTTCCTATAATGTGGCAGATACATTTATCTGTCATTTTCCAAACACGCTCTTCAGAGTGTTCGCAGGGTAGAACTACACCGGCACAATAACAATTGCAGTGGTACCTAGGCTTATACTAGGCTTGTTCTTTCCAAAAATTGTCTCACTTGATTTTGTACTTAATACAATACTATATAATATGTGATGAGATGCTGTTATTCTCATTCTCACAAGTAAGAAAGTGGATATTCAGACAAGTTAAGTGAAGTATCCAACGTCAGACAGCTGGTTAAGTGGTGGAACTGGGACCTGAACTTAGTTTTTCTGACTCTGAATCCAGTGCTGCTTTCTGCCTACTTATGCGGTACAATTACTGTGTTTAATGTATGTGCTTGCTTATCTGTATTCTTTGTTTTATGGGGAAAATGTTTCTTGTTGCAGAGATTTTATCTGAAATACTTATTTTTAAAGAGTAGCAACTGAAATAGATTCAATTCAAACATTTATTGGGTGCCTACAACATGCCGGATTCTGTATTAGGCTCTTGTGTATACATTTCCCCTCTATTACCTCATTTAGCATTCTTAAAGGCTCTTTCAGTTTCATTCCAGCTCTAGGATTGCTTAATTATTGAGTGTCTGCCATAAAGAAGACTCATGATTGTAGAGGCTCTAACTTCTCCAGATAATGACTTTTTTCTATAGACTTATTTCTATAAACATATGAGCAATTTCTTATTTTCTAGTTCTTAGTTTCTCTGTTTGGAACTTTGTTAATCATCAAAAATAGTCTGTTTGCAATGGAATTTCACAGTGGTATTTGAACACTTACATCAGTGTATGAATAAAGATCTGGAATCAGGGCTTGATTTGATTATCTGGCTTCTGTTTGCCTATTTATATTGAAGGAGGTATGAATTTTCAAAATATAAACAATGGTGGTGTTTCTCCCAAAGGATTAGGGTGACTCTTTGTGATTAAAACTACTTTTTCAGCCATAGAAGCACACTGAAACCTGGCAGATGTCTTAAAAATTTGAATCTGGCTCCTTGGTACTGGGCTACTGAGGCATGAAGAAAAGAATTAGGGATTCAGAATCTTTAGTATCAGAGAATGAAAATATTAAATATTAAAGAATATTTTTCAGCAATAATACTAAGAAGCTTATGAAATGAATGAAAATATTAAAGAATATTTTTCAGCAATAATAATAAGAAGCTACTGATTCACCATAAGTGCTCCCATTAGCTATCTAAAAAAGGGTGCTACTATAATGCTCTGCCAGTTCAGGTGTGTGTGTGTGTGTGTATGTGTGTTTATGTGTGTGTGTGTGTATGAAAGGATTGCAAGTATTACGATACGACTCCCAATAAGTAGATCCTATAGGAAACCATTATCTGCCCATTTGCTGCATTGTGGTTGCAAATACATTACCCCTGACCAAGCAGTGCACCCATCAGAGGGTTGGGAGTGATAGATCAAGACTATGCTAATCACTCACAATGTTTTCCCAGGGAAATGGGATGGGGAAGACTTCAATAAATAGTTATTGGGATCTTGTACTTTATTTAATTAATTCAACAAATGTTCTAAGTACCTCTTGGCTACCAGTCACTTTACTTGGCTTGGGAGAGATGATAATAAATGTTTTTTGATCTCAAGGAACTTTTAGTTTGGTGTAGGGAAGACAGACACATAAAATAAAATAAAATATAATTCCACATTTAAAAATGTCACTATTATTAAGTCAGGTTATTCTATGAATGATAGGAAGATTCAGTAGTTGAAAATATTTTATTCAATAGATTAATAGATCAAAAGACAAAAATCGTACAATCGTCTTCACTGATGCTAAAAGTCATTCGATAAAAATTCAAAATTTATTCTTGATACAATATCTTTGTAAATGGAATTAGATGGATACTTCCTTAACATTATAAAATAAACACATCAATGATAACTCCATCATTATGCTCAATTGGAAACATTAGAAGCAATCTCATCAGAGTCAGGAATAATTAGAGCCTTCACAATCATCATTACACATCATTGTTCTGGGTGGTTCTACCAATGCAATAAGATAAGAGAAAGACAGAACATGGTGGAAGGGATACTATGACAGTTTCCAGGCCCAAAAGAAGTAAGCAACTGCTGTTTGATCCTATTTTAAGACAAGCTGATGAGAAGGTTAAATGACACGCACAAGTTTCACAATTACCGAAGGGCAGAGGCAGTGCTAGATCAGCTGTCCTTGGTCCTGATTCTATAGAAGGTGGTCCCGAAGGGGCGCTAATTCCACACTTGCTACCTTTGCACAGAGCCAGGTAGTCTGATGGGCTAGAAAACAAAAGACCCAGCCAGGCACAGCTCCATTTGCCTGCCTCCCGGTATTTCTCTTTCAGAACACACATTCTGGGAGAAACAGAACATTGTGGTCGTATTGACCTGTTTTCCTTTCCTTTCCTAGCTCTTTGTGTTCTGAGTGCAGTTCCAAATAAATGTTTCAGATTTGGAGGGTTGGTTTTTGCTCCTAGAACTTCAATATTTGATGAGTTTGGAAAGTGAGAAGCTGATAAGAAACACATCTCATTGTTGCTGTTAGATTGCTTTTATACTGTTTGCCTAAAATTTGTGCTGAAAGGTGAATCCTGGAAACAATTCACTGGTTCAATTATATTTGATGTTTCTTTTCTAAATAGGAGGAACCCACGGAGGAGCACAGTGATCACCTGTGGATGGGATTTTAAAACAGTCGCCCTGTGCAGGGCAACCTGCTGCTTTAAGATAGCCACAAGAAGTGGCTTTTATTTTTTGTTCACCTATGAGGTGTTGTAAATATGGTAATAATTATTCAATATTTTTTCTCCATAGTGGAAGATATTGAGATTTTGAAATAAGAAAGGGTAAGAGGTAACTTCTTAAGCTTTGGATAATTAAGAAACAACAAGAAAGTTTCTGAGCTATATTAATCTCTTCAGTTTTCTCCTGCACTTGAGGATTGGGTCACTGCTTCTCCAGCCCCCTGACTTCCCAGAATGTCCTTCTCCTGCTGATTTTTTTCCTTCAGTAAACACTGGGATCACCTATGGAGTTATCTTTTATCATTTTAAAAATCACAATCAAATCATGAATCACATAACTGGCAGCCTTCTGTCTTAATGAAGCAGCGCCAGCCCATCTGAGGCCAGGTGAGCAGAGCTCTGGCCGCGGGGCAATGAAGATGCAGCAGACACAGGAACATGAGGCCTTGGAAGAGAGGCCTATGTAGTGCACATGGCCACCACAGATGGCCACATGAAATGATGGTGTCCATGTGAGAGCATGCTGTAAACTACAACATGAGCCCTTAAGTTGGTCTCAGTGAGGCATTTTCACAAATGCTGGTGTTGCAATGCAGATCGAATGTGAACACAATCACCATCAGTAATGTCTACTAATTAAATGAGTGAATTAAATGAATGAAGTTGGTGGCATTTGCCAGAAGGTACTGACAGGGCCACAGACCATTCTAAGTTTATTTATTCAAGTAAAAAGTCAATAAAGTACCTCAAACCCAAGGGAAATTTGTGAAACAGATTCCTTGACCACATTTTTCAGAGAAGAGGACATGAAGAAAGCATCGTAGAGATTTCATTTTCTGCCGCCTGGTCTATTAGGATGAACCTTTTGCCTGTGTGACTCCATTCCCCTGGCTATAAGTGTTGGGTCAAGGTGAACACCTGGCTCAAGATTGGTCCACTCATTGCTTTCCAGTGACTCAACACTCAAGGGATGGCCTGGGCAGAAAAGATGTGATACCACGATCTGATATGCTCTCTCCTGAGAGGGAACCAAAAAATTCAGCAGTAAGTCTTAAGGATCTACAGGCCTAAGGAAGAGGCCACCATTTACGGTCATGTTTAAGGCGCATAAACAGAGGGAAGCAAATAATAGAAGAGAGAACGACAGAAGCATCCTCAGAAGCATTCGAGCGGTGAGAGAAGTGGAGACTAGGGAGTGACTGCTCCCCACAGCTACCTTGGGTTCCACCCAACCTTTGGACTCGGGGCCTTTTCTTGGGTTTCTGTGATACTTCAGTGAATTTAAAATGAATTCTCTTTATTTCTTAAGAGAGTTTGAGGGATTGTTTATTTATGAGAGCCTTAAATAGAAGAGAGGGTTTATTGCTGAAGATTATATAGCTAATAATTGGGGCAAAAATCAGGCATGCATGACCTTTAAGACCTCTCCCAGCTCTGAGCTCTATCTTTTCTCCCAAGAAACGTTTTCAATATTTACTAGGATCCTTCTAAAAGGCTCCAAGAATAAGTCAGATTTTGTAGATTCCAAGCAACATGGCACACCATCGAAGGAAGCAGCTTGGGGCAACCTTCAAATTAAGCCGTGTAGGCAGCCACATACTTTGTTAATGAACATTGCTGTTTCCTTGGTTTTAAGGTAAGATCAATGCCTTGAAGAAACATTGTAAATGATCACTTGGAGAGGTTCACATTCTCTTTCAAGAGCAGACCCTATCTACATTGTAACAACTGCGCTTTTCTGTGAATACTGTGCCTGCAGTAACTATTCATGTATAACATCGTATCGCTTTTGTTATAATATAATCCAGTTCATGTTTATTCTATTATACAATTAACTTGGGGAAACAAGGAGCCATTGAACCACTAGAATGAATTAAATCTATAAGAAAATTTTCACCTTCAAAAAATTTATCTGATGTGCATTTCCTTAGATTTCTGACATATTTGAATCAAAGATTTAAGAACACTAAAGTCACTGTCAGTTATTGCCAGGGAATGCATTTAGAAATATTTTTCAATTTGGTGATGACAAAGGAAATTTGACACACATTTAAAAACTGTCAGTTTATCATTTTGTAGTTATCTCCAAGGATAAAATACATTGTATTTTTAAATGGCTGAGTGTGTTATAAAAATCAATTTTGCCATTGTCTTTTGGGTATTGCGAATGCAAAGCTGTATTAAAGTAAAAAAAAATTATATAATCTCTTTAAAGACTTCCAGGATAAACCAGATCTACGAAATTGTGAGACATGTACATCAAATATGCGACTCTGAGGTTTTGTGGTGAGTGGGAGAATCATTCTGATGTCTAATCAGCTCTCACACCTTTCCATTCGTTGTTTTGACTTTGGTGTGGACAATGACTATGGTATGTTGCGTAACAATGGCTCAGGAATCCCAGAGACTGCATTCTCAGTGTGCACACGGGAAGCTTCTTCACTCATGTTTTAAACCATTAAATTAAATTCGGTATATTACATGTACTTTTACTTGAATTAAAAAAAAAGAAAAAGAAACTGAAGTAAAACTTAAGAATTTTCTGTGCTTTGGATAGATTTTTATTTTTTATTTTTCTTAACAAATGATACTGTCTCCTCTGGTCTGAGACAGAGGACTAAACATTCCTTCACTCACGTCTCTCACTAAATTCAAAGGAGGCGCTGCCTCCAAAACACATAAAAGGGAATAGACTCATTATAGGCAGTGAAGAAGGTGACGTAGGCTGGGCCAGTGACAAATCAGGCAATTTGGTAGAGAATTTCTGGAAGATCGTGAAGAGATGGGATTACGCTGAGGAGTAAACTAGACCAAGGGCTCTTCAGGCCACACAGGCACCGGAATCTGAAGTGGCGGATTATCCCCGTGGAGAGGGCTGGTTCCTCACCCAGAGACTTGGAGACAGCAGCATATGAAAAGGACAAAAGGTGCAGGAAGGGCCCCACTGAAATGAGAGCTTGAAGAGGCATCTTCAAAACAGATGTGCTAGTCTTGTTTCCTCTGCCTTTCCTTCCTGCTTCCCCCATTTCAATATACAAACAGAATTCCTGGCCTCACGTGTTTATGCTCAGGCTAAACTCAGACAAGGCACAAAAGATATAAGTCATCATTTAGCCTGATGACAGAAGCGGTGACGGCTGGGATGGGTGTGGTTGTAGTCCAAGTGCAAATGTCTGCTCTGCCTCCAGGCACCTCATGAAAGGCTTGCAGCCAGTCCTCCTACTGGGGAAGACAGGCCTTTGTATTCGCAGGGGTATGCTATCCCAGCTGCCTTCATTAATAAAGATGAATGGCTGTCTCAGGATTGTCAGATATTTGAAGAAATAAATAGCACAGAGGAGAAGGAGCAAAAATAAGTGCCCCCCTCCAAAAAAAACAGACAAATCTTAGACAAAGAATAATTTAAAAACTCATTTATTCAATGTTCATTCAACAAATGTTTGCTAAATATTTAATATGTTTCAAGCACTGTTGTAGGCACTCAGACATATCGCGACTGAAACGAAGATCTCTGCTTCATGGAGCTTGCATCCTAGCAGGGAAAACAGACACAAATAAATAATAAACACAATAAATATGTAAATCATGTAAGATGGTAAAGATAAAGTAGTATAGAAGAGATAAAAGTATTGGGATGAGGTCAAATGAATTACAGTTTTAAATAGAGTAGTCATGGCGGGTATTATTGAGAAGATACCATTTAAGTAAAGAATTGAAGCTGGTGAGGGATTAGCCGAGACCAAAAAGCTCTCCAGGAAGATGGAACAGCCATTGCAAAGACCTAACACAGGAGCATTCCAGCACCTTTCAGAGAAGCAAGGCTGTATCACTTCTGATTTCAGCAGAAGACTGGGGCAGAGTAACAGGAGAGGAGGAAGATAAGCCAGGCCAGATCTTATAAGTCTCTGTGGGCCACTGTAAGGACTTCGGCTTTCACTATGGGCAAAATGGGAAGTCTTTGCAGGAAAAGGAGCACAGAAATAACACTACTTGACTTCAGATTTAAAAGGATCATGCTGGCTGCTGTGGAGAGGTATGGGCAAATGTAGAAGCTGGAGCCAGTTCAGAGACTATCGCTGAAATTCAGGTGAATTGGATCAGGGTGTTAGCAGGCATCGGGGTAGGGTGGGGGTGATGATGAGAAGTGGTTGTATTTAGAGTATATTTTGGAGGTAGAGAGGCAAAAAAAATTTATACCCTTCTCAAGAGCCTTCAGTGACCTGATGGAGGAGGTCCAAACACAGTAACCAGGTGACATAAGCTAATAGAAGTTGGGAAAAAAAACTTTACCCCTCCCCCCTCAAAAATGAGAACTCTCAAAGAGATGCAATAACATTACAGAAAAAGGCTTTCTGGAAATAGAAAACCTCCACAATTTCTAAAATTAAAAACTGAAAAAGAAACTATTCATTTCTCAGAGTTCTGAAAGATACATAGCTTACTATGTAGAGAAAAAACCACAGAGATAGAAATTAGGAGAGAAATATATAGACTTGGAAGATAGGTTCAGGGAGCTTAACTTGTGAATAATAGGACTTCCACTTGGTGGAAAATTTATAGATGTGGTGGAGGTGGGGGAGTAAAATTAAATAAGTTCTAGAAGAAAATTTCTCTAAGCTTAAAAACAGTGAAAAAAGATGATGTATTATATTAAGATTTATAAGACTCAGGCATAAAAAAAAAATTAAGTCACATACCTGGGTATATCTTGATGAAATTTCTGAATTCTAAGAATCATCATAAAATCTTTTAGATTTCTAGAGTCAAAGAAAAGAAGACTAGCACCTTCTTTTTTGCTATACTGAGAGCTGAAAGACAGTCTTTTGAGACCAACGGACTGTGATCTAAGCTTTATATAAACTAATAAAATATCGTAGGGCAAATTGAAGGTATCTCTTTTATGTACACTATCTGAAGAAAATTGTTGACAAAGAAAATTGCCAAATAGAAAAATAGAATGAATTCCATCGAGTAGATTATGTGATTAAGAAAAACTGAAAAATATTAGTGATATGGAAAAGAAGGTAAATATTTCTTCTCTCAACAAGAAAAAAGGTCAATTAACTTTCTTTCCTGCTTTTTCTTCTTTCTTTCTACCATCTATCATCTATCTATCTATCTATCTATCTATCTATCTATCTATCTATCTATCTATCTATCTTTCTTCTATCTATCTATCTATCTATCTATCTATCTATCTATCTATCTATCTATCTACCCATCCACCATCTACCTGTCTACCTATCTAATCTATCTAATCTATCATTGATCTATCTATCTATCTATCTATCTATCTATCTATCTATCTATCTATCCATCCATCCATCATCTATCTATCCATCCATCATCTATCTACCTATCTATCTATCTATCTATCTATCTATCTATCTATCTATCTATCTATCTATCTAATCTATCGTCTACCTATCGTCTATCATCTCTCTAGCTACCATCTACCTCACTGGATAATGATAATATTACTGGAAAATGACAATGCAAGTGCTAAGGAAACCTCAAAAGAGAAGAGACGCAGAAGGGAAAACTAAGTGACAGCCAAGAGCTGAAATTCTAAACTACCTTGGTAAAATCTGAGAAGAAATTGAGGGCAAGACTAAAGAAGAGGAATTCCAGCTAGGAAGTAAAAGTAAGCTCGTTTCATTTCTAAGGTCGGGGGAATGTTGGCAAATAAAATATCTTGATCGAGGGAATGGTTATTACATTTTATACATCATCAGCCAATTTGAAAAGTATACAGGTGAATTTCCTAATTAATGTTGGCAGGGAGAGGGGAGGAAATTATAAATATATATATTGACCCAGACAATAAAATAGATCAAATCACAAAAGTTCCAAGTAAAAACATAGAGAGGAGGGAAACTAAAATTAACTGTATTGCTTTTCAAGATAATTGTGAACAATGAACTTATCTACCAAAAGATGGAGCGCAATTAATTGGGATAAAACAGTAAATCCAGCAATATGTTGTTTTTAAAGAACTCTTCTACACCGAAGTAACAAAGAATGGCTAAATATAAAGTCTGATTTTAAAAATGATGCACTATTTCTTTGTCTTTTAGTGCACCAGAGACTGCCCAGTTGTGCTTCATAGAATTTCCACGAGCAGTTCAAGATTTCCTCTTGGAGAGGAGTCCTGAGTACTAACGTCTCCTAGAGAATTCTGAGCACTTAATCTAACCAGAGGGTACAGGGACCGACTGATAATGAGCCAGAGTTCCTACAGGTGAGGAAAGCAAAGGAGAGTTGAATGGTCCCATTTTTGTGGGGATTTTCTCTTTTAGTAGGACCTGCTAATAGAGAGGACTTTGCTTTCATGGATTTTCCATTATAATCGCATTCAGAGGAGGTCTTGGATTCTGTGATTTTCATAAGCTCCCTGGTGATTCAGAAATGCAGCTGGGTTCAGAAACGATTCCTCTTGGCCTTGCAGCCTATGTTCGTAGTGTCCAACGCAGAGAATACAGAAAAGAATGGCACAGCCTGAGCTATGTACGAGTAATTGTGACAATCCCAGAATACACCCTTGGTTTAAGCAGCCTCAGTAGGCATCTGTCCCGCTTCAGCCTCCCACCCTGGCATGACAGTTGACAATTGTATCGATGCTGGCAGGATCAGGCAGCCCTTAAGTTAGAAAGCCTGCTTCTGCTTCTTAAAAGTAGGTACTCAAAATAAAGCAGGTGGTCACTACTAGCAGGTAGAAAACCTCTATAACACATTGAGGAAATTAATTTTTGCTTGCCCAATGACAAAAATCTAGGTACAGGAAATATGTGTTACAAGTTAATTTTTGCGAGTGAAGTGAATGCTGACATCACTTTCTCTATTTAAGGAACTATTGCTACATCTCAATGAGCAACCTGACATGCTATATAAAATGCATTTTAATCATTTCTTTCTTTGGCCTTTGCCCACCCAGCCCTTTTACAAAAAGCAGCAGGAGCCTCTGCAAATATTTGATGTTATTTTTAAGATTTAATCCAACAACTAGTTGGTTTGCCAGTATGCAGTAATATTATGAAATTATACTTAGTCTTGTCCGTGGATATTTTTGGGGAAAAAGATCTTTGGTCTAGCAGTCATTTAGTTTCAGGCTTAGAATAAGAATGGAAGGGGATAAAATAATGCATAACTTCCTCCAATGCTCCACAATTTCCTCCACACTGAGGTTCTGTACTTCTAACGATGACTGTAAAACTCTCTCCGCCTTGTGAGTCCTTCAATGTCAAAAATTCCTTAACTTTCTGAAACAGCAGGCTTCCAACCTTTTGTGTTTCCCTCATACTTCTGATTTCTGGATTTTTTTTTTCTTTTTTTGGTCCAAAATGAGCGATTTGCAAGATATTACGCTAGACATTTACTGCTCTCATGGAGATCCACCTTAGCATCAAAAATAGGGGGACAACCAGACATATGTGCCTCCTGATGTGATACAATATGAAATTCACAGCATTGCCTACAAAGTATTCGTGCCAAAAATGCTTAACTGAAACTAATCAAGCTTTTAGCTCTAACTTCCAGCTTATAGAAGATACTGAGAAAAGAAGAAAAAAGTTAAATGACAGCATCGCCTCACTTACCATAGTCCATCACTATAATCCTGCTGCCTTTCCCGGCACCCTCAAATCTCTCCATCTTATCCCTCTTCGTTGCACCCTTGGCAAAATCCTGCTTTGGTTAAACACAGTTCTCCATCCTCTGGGCCAATCTCACGCCTACGTCTGAGCAGCTGCTTATGGCTGGTAGAAAGCACACAACCATGCTGGCTGGTCTCATTTTGAATCTCTGACCACAAACCTCAAGTGAGCTCTTGGGAATCCTTGGCAATTCCACTCTCCTCAAACCTCCAAAACCACTTTCCTCTTCCTCGCTCTCAGATGATCAGCTCGCTTTTCGTTTTCTTTTTCATGTCTCAGATTTCCCCGTAAATTGGATCAGCATCAAGAAGGCTGTAATATCTCTTATCCCTTACTCCCAATGCTGTGCTCCACATGATAGCAGAGTTCTAGGAAAGCCTTGTCTAAACTCAGTGTATCAACTTGTTTTCTTTCCATTTTTCTTCTCTTCCCACTCAAATAAAGAGAGTGACATAGCGAAGTCTATGTCCCCACCACCTAGCTTCAGAAATAAAATATTACAAATACAAAGAGTTCTTTTATCTCTCTCCTGATCACACCACCCCCTCTCGTACCCTCTGAACCAGAGACTGCTGATGTGCCCACGAAAGCTGAGCCACGCGGATCCCCTGCTGCAGGAAGCGTGGTTGAAGATGGTCCCAGATGTCTCCTCTGAATTTGTCACTGTACTTTCTCCCACAGGCTGCTCCCAGCAGTGACAGGGGTTTGGTTCAGGCCCCTTTCTGTTTGATGCAGAACTTCTCTACTAGGCGGCTTTGGCATAAGGACCCCTCGTCCTCCTGGCCACGACTTTGTGGTGTGAAGGGCTTTTCTGCTTCCTCCTGCTTCTTCCCCCTTAGCCTTCACAGTCACTTTCCCTAAAGACTTTCTTGCCATCTAATCGCATCTTGGTGTCTGCTTCTCGGAGCCCCAAAGTAATAGAGACATCGTCCTGATTTTGGTGTTTATTCTTTTAATATCTGTCTGCCTGTCTTTTATATATTCATTTGTTATTCTTTTATGTTATTAAACTTTGTACATAGTTTTCTATAATTTGCTCATTTTTTGCACAATGATATTTAAGATTTATCTATGTTCAATTATGTAGCTCATAATTCATATTTATGGCTAATTAATACATTATATAAATATACTATAGTTTATTCATTCATTCTTCTGTTAAGGCACATCTATGTTGTTCCAACTTTTTGCTATGGTAATGTTGCAATGAACACTCTTCTATCTGTCTTTATTCTATACTCCTGTGAGTTTATAGGAGTTAGATGATGACTCATAGTGTATGCACATTTTTGACTTGATGTAATATTGTCAAATTGCTCTCCAAAGTGGTTGTCTCAGTTTTCATTTCTACTAGCAGTGAATAAAATGTTTTGCTTCTCTATATTCTTGCCATCTCTTGATAATGTCAGAATTCTTGGTTTTTGCTAATGTGATGGTTGAAAAGTATCCTAGTATGGTTTTAATGTCCACTTTTCTGATTACCAGTGAGATAGAGCATCCTATTATATGTTTATTGATCCTTTAGATGTCCTCTAACTTGAAATATCTTTTTAAACAAACTATACTTGTTTTTCTCTTATTAACATTAGAATTTTTTATATATTCTGGATATTAATGTTTTGTCAGTTATATTCATTGCAAATATATTATTCCAGGCTGCGACATGTCTTTTCACTTTGTTTATGGTATCGTTTGAATCACAGAAATTAAAATCTGTAATGTAGTAACATATTTCGATCTTCTTTATGGTTCTCTTTCTCTCTCTCTCCTGTTTCTTTCGAAGTACCTAGTTTAAAAAATTCTTCTCTATTGTGAGATCATAAATATATTCTCACAATTTATTTTAAAGGATTTAAAATGTTGCCTTTCACATTTAGCATTTCAGTGTATTTGGAATTGACTTTTCTGTATAGTTAGGTAATAATCCAATTCATTTTTTTCAATTTGAATAACAAACTGACCCCACATCACTTGTTGAGCAGTCTATTCTTTCCTTGCTGATCAGTAATGCCTATATTGAGTGTCCATACGTATGTGGATCTGTTTACAAGCTCTTTATTCTGTTTTATTGATCTATTTGTTCATTCTAACACAATTATTAAAACATTTCAAAATTATTACCGTTTTACGAATCTTGCCATCTGTTTTTCTTCTTCAAAACTGTCTTGGTTCTTCTTGATTTTTGCATATACATATAAATCTAAAATCAGCTTATCATGTTCTATGAGAAAATCTGTAAAGAATTTGATTGGAATTGCATCAAAATATCCAATTAATATGGGGAAAATAAACATCTTTACAAAACTGACTCTATTCATGAAGATAGTTTATCTTTTGATTTATTTAAGTATTTAATTTCTTTTAATAAAGTTTTATAATTTTATTCATAAATGCCTTATATATTTTTGTTGCTATTATAAATAGCATTTAAAAAAATTTCACTCCCTGTTCTTTCTGTGTTGATTCTTGTATATTGATCCTATATCTATATCTAGCAGTATTGATGATCTCTCTTATTGGTTAAAATACTTTGACTATACAGTCTTTGGTTTTTCTGTGTAGACAATTATATCATCTGTGATTAAAGACAGTTTTATTTCCTTCTTTCTAATCCTTATGCTCTAACGATAGATCTCAATTTATTCTCAGGATTGTATTCTCATTAGTTCACTAAAACTGTTTTCATCAGAGTCATGAACAACCTTCATGTTGCCAAGTCCATGGTTAAATCTCAGTCCTTACCTTATTCAACCTCTCAGCATTGTTCGATAACTATGACTACACTTTCTTGTTTGAAAGATTTTCTTCCCTTCTCTTCTGGGATAACATTTTCTCTTGGTTTCCTCCTACCTCCTGGCTGTCTATTCTCCATCTTATCAGCTGCTTCCTTTTGATCACTAAGTCAGTCATTGGAATGGGCCAATACTCAGTCCTTCAACCTCTTTTCTCTCCTATTTGCCCTCACTTTCTAAGTGATCTCAATCAGCCATAATTGCTGATAACTCAGATTTATATCTCTAGTACTGGTCTCTCTGGAACTTTACACTCTTTTATCCAGTAGTCAATTCAGCATTTTTACATGGAAGTCTAATGGGTATCTTAAGCTACACAAATCCCAAACACACACTTTTCCTCAATCCCCACAATAAGACCCTTCCCAAGTATTGTCCATTTCGGTAAATATCACCACCGTCTGTTGCTGGGGCCAAAACCAAAGAGTCAATTTGGATTTATTCTTTCCTCTCACATCCAATATTAAATTTATTCACAAGTCCTGTTGGCTCAGTCTTAAAACTATATGACAGATCTGACCACTTCTTACCACTTCCACTGCCACTACCTTGAGCTGAATGACTGCTGTTTTTTCCTTGAACTACTGCAATAACCACTTAGCTGGTGTTTCTGTTTCCACCTTGTCCCACTGCAACCTATTTTCTATACAACAGTTGTAGTGATTTAAAAAAAAAAAACAGATATATAACCTGTTCATTTTTTTATTCAAGACTTTTTGATGGCTTCCTATCACACTTAGAACATAATTCAATGTCTTACTTTGGCCTAGAAGGTCTCACATGAACTGACCCTTGGCAATTTTCTGACCTCATCTTTTATCCTTCATTTATTCTATTCAAGCCATACTAGCTTATCTGCTGTTCTTCAAACGTGCCAAAGCCATGTCTACCTCAGGGCCTTTGTTCTTACTATTTCCTTTGCATGAAAGTGTTCTTTTTTCTCTAGATCTTTGCATGAAACTCTTTCTCACTTAATTTAGATCTCTACTCAAATATTAACTTATTGAAGAGGACTTTCTTAACCATTATATAAAATTCTTGTCCCTCTTCTTATTTCCTTTTTCCTTGCTTTATTTTGATTTTTCTTCATAGTACTCGCCACTCTCTGACCTATATTTTGTATGATTATTTATTGTTTCCTCAACCAGAATATAAATTCCATGAGAGAGGATGCTGGCTATATCTGTACTCTCCTTCTTCATTGCTAGGCCTAGGTAATTACCTAGAACATAGTAGGTGCTCAATAAATGTTTTTTTGAATGAATGAATGAGCAATATATCTTAGGGCTTATGAAAATACCTAGTTTTTTTTCTTTGGACTTGTTTGCCTTTTAGCCCTATGTCACAATTTGAGTAAAACAATTTCCTGTCCCATATATCTTCAGAGCAAAATTCTCACCTGTTTTAGTAAACACACAATCTTCCTTTAGTCATGATTGGACGATAACAGTTATCTCTTAATTCACAGCAAGTTTTACCTTTGAAGTCTAGTCTGTT
>NW_011888852.1:3069598-3077337 GCF_000151845.1 Pteropus vampyrus | reverse complement strand
GTTGCGAGAGTTAAAATGAAAAGACCAGTAGGCAGAGCCTCGGAGAAGGCCTGCCTCATAGAAATTGGCTCCGAACTGGCTCATTGCCTCTCTTTCTCCCTAGGAGAGTAATGGGATGTTATTTATTTTCCTTGTGCATGAATTGTTTTAATTATAGATGTTTTTTAAAATGTTTGTTATTAATTTCATTCTATAAAAGATTAAAAAGGATGCCTCTTTTCTCTATGCACTTAGTTAAAAGCTTTTCATTCTTAATGTAGGCTCTGCCGAAGGGAATGTTTGAAAGAGGAATTGTGTGCAGGAAATGTCGAGAAGCTATTACTGGTTAAGTAAACCGATACTCAATGTTATTTTGATCCGCAAAAGCTTATGACCCTTATCTCAACAATTGCCATGTTCTTTATTGGTTAGAAAGAAAATGCCTTATTTTCAATATGAAAAAGCTGAGGGAGAAGATATGTGCTTTTCTCCAAATCATAGCAAATTAAATATTAGAACGATCTGTCTTCCCTGATTTGTAATCTGGTCCTCTTGTACTTTGCTTCTCTAGGAAGAATATCGAATTTGTCTTGTGTTTAAACTAAATAGGAAAGTAGATCATTTTAATTATTTCACAATTTAGGGCTGGTTAATGCTTATTTTGATTTTGATATTCAACAAAATCGGAGAAGCTCTGTAGCTATCACAAGAAAGCAGTGCCACACACAATTGCCAGTGCTGGTACTCACCCACTTCCCCAGGCTCTTAGTTAGCTACAAGCATTTCCAACTGAATGTAAGCTGCAGAAGGAATGTTGGAAAGAGGAATCATGTGCAGGAGATGCCATAAAGTTGTTAGTAAGGAATAGCTCCAGGAATAGCCTTCTAGAGATTGCAGAGTTTGGGAGAAGCTGTGAATAGATTTTACCCTCTGTTAGTTGAACATAATCAGTCAAAGCTAGATACTGAGATTCCCTTCGTGATTTGATTTTTTTCTGCTCAGTGAGAGTAAGCAGAGCTAGGAGGACAATTGTGGTGCCTTGCTGATTTTGAGGGGAAAGAATGCTTAAAGGTAAGGCAGACCTTGAGATAAAGATTCAATGTTATTGCTTCTTCTGCATCATGGAGCAGAGATTGAATTCCAATGACTAGGGTGGGTCACTGTTTGAATAATTCAATATTTATTCATTAGTCAATTATGTGTTCATTCCTTCAACAGACACTATGCTAAGTGGTCAGGCTATCAAATAAGACAAAAGCTTTTCCTCTGAAAATGAGTTTCTGTGTGTGAAAAGATTATTTGAAAAGGGTTGGGGCGGGGGGTTAAGGCATTAAAAGACATTCACTCGTCTGCAATCTTGTAGCAACAGCTGTGGTCTCTGGCTGTATTGGCAGGATTTTCTATAATTTAGAGGGGAGATCTGAGCCCCTTTGACCAATCCAAGTGGTATAGTCAGCATCCACATGGCAGTTTCCTGGGGCTACCTCCAGAAGGGGCACCTAGAACACCTCCTAGTTGAAGAGGTTGAATCAGGTAGGCAGAGGTCAACGTGAGTAGCCCTGTGACCTGAATTCCCACTTCAGCTGGAGTAACTTCTTGGAGAAAAGAGTAGGACATACCCTTCAGTGACCACTCTAGCAGACTTCTTGCTCATGGAAGAACTTAGTATTAAGATATTCCTCCTAGGAAGCCTGCAAGTGATAAAGAAGGACACTTACTATTGTACATCGAGGAACAATAAGTGATGGTTATTAGTATCTACAGATAATATATAATATTCATTTCATTTTTTTTTTGTCCCAGTAAAAACATCCTTCTGAGATTTCCTTTAATTTCTGAGTAAGAGTTTGGTCAAAAGCCCAGTATGACACTATTATACATGTGTGACAGAATTCTATAAGGAAAAACCATGAATGTGGACTACATAAAATGTCATAAATTCCTTATCCATGTAGTCATCTATCTAGTCATCAATTCATTCATAAAGTAATTATCAAGTATTTCAGGCATTTTGCCTACCACTGCAATGAACAAGATAAACACACCCTATCTTAAGAAGTATATAGTATTGCTTTCTTGGCTATTAAATTAGGAAGGATTGAAGAAAAATATTATGGAATCCCATTCTCTCAAAGCCCATCTACTGGGGTGGTTGTGGAAATAGGACCAAAATATTCACAAAAAATTGTTTCTCTTTGCCCTGCTCCAGCCTGCTTTGGGTGAACTCATATCTACTAAGAGTTCTGCACAACCTCAAGGGTATCTTGCATTTGTTTCATATGGAATTTACAATTTCTCCTCTCTTCTCCAGATTATCATGACAGTCTTCTGTTTCTGCTAAAGTTAAGAGTAATGGCTCTGTTGTCTGCAATTTTCTTCCTACCTTCAACTACCCATCCTTTTCTCTCCCATCATTTTTTAAAAATTTCTCTGAGAAACTAGAAACCATCATAAGAGAACTCCTTCATATTTCCAAAAACAGATCTACCACTCTCTTCACACTGTTATAATAGACGGACTCTCCCTGTTCATATTCAAGGCCAATTTCTCCACTTGAGCTCTGGATTCCACCCTCCCATCCCTTTTCATCTACTGGGGGACTTGGCTCCAGTAATTTTCTCTTCTCTCTCTTGCTTCTCTCTCCTGTATTTATCCCTCTTTCCTAGTATGAAAGTATAATGTATGTAAAATGCTCAGGGCAGAGACTATGCACAGCAAAGGCTCAATATATATTGGCTATTCATTTTGTTACTATCATTATCATCGACTGCTTCTTCAAGATGAGCTTTATCATAGTGAGAAGTATCTGGCCTTCCATATTCAAGTCTTGAAAAAATTCGCTTCAAAGATTGTTGCCAGGACCAATATTTATGCACTCGAGGATGATGAGACTAAAAGCAGGCTCTTAGTCTTTTTTGCCTTTATGTAAGTAGAGATAGGAAGACAAAATGAGCTGACACCACAAGACGTCTATGCTCACTGGTGGTTATTGAGGACAGCCCAACAGAAAGATGTAGTTTTAAGTGCTGCCCTCATGATGATTTCTTTGAAAGAATCTCAAAAACACAAGGAGGAAAATAGCTCAAAAATTGTTAGCTCTATAAGAAGAGAAATTATTGGTTACTATTTTGATTAACTATTGCGTGTCAGGATAGGCATAGGCATAACTTTTCAAGGAGCTACTCTAGGTGAGGATTTTTTGTGGGTTCTCATTGTTATTTATATGGCTAGTCCTAAAAAAATGTACCATTCTGGAGAGAGATTGTTTCTCTGCCATGACCTATACTTAATTTTTATTGAGAGTTTTATCTTCAAAGACTCCTGGTGTTCATATGTTGAGAGATTTGGAACCCATATGGAAATGGTTAGAAGGCATGCTGAAACTTTACCCAAATTCAGAGAAAGTTATAGAGTAAGAACTCACAAGACTGGGACTCTGAGGACTCAACCCAGCAGCTAGACTGCCTCCTACAGTGGACGTTTTTATTTGGCAGCCCAGTATCTATTCTCCCTTTTTGTGCTAAGAGGATCTCAACTGTTTTAGAGAATCACTCCTCTTCCATTAGATACAGTCAATGGTGATAGCTGTCTTCTTCTGACCAATGAGTGGATGCATGGCCTAAATCTGGCCCACCTGATGCCTTCTCAATAGAACTAAAGTCTTGGGAAACATGTTCGAAGCAGAGTTATGCCAGTGATCTCTGGAAGTGACTGACTCTTCATTCCTGCTGCTCAATGCCCAGAGCAGCTCTGATTTCTGGCTTTTTTGAACTTTGGTTTTTCAGATTGTTCTTTAGCTTCATGAGCTACTCAACTTATTTTCAACTTCTTTCAACACATCATGAGCTACTCAACTTCTTGTTTTTTTTCTCTTCCATTAAAGAAGTTCAAAATGATGTGCATTGCTTGCAACCAAAGAATACTTACTGATATATATTCCCTCTTCGAATGAGGGAAAAAGTAGCAGTGCATGCTATATCACAGTATTCACAGAGATGTGGCTAACTCCTCATGAAATGGTGTTTGTTTTCTGGGGTTCAATGCGAGAGGTGAGACTAGTCAATTCTTATGACTTCTGCTTGATCTGGAGCATAAACTCATCTTATAATGGAAATTACCAGGAATTGGACCCATTGATCCCTGGGAAAGGTGAAAATGGGGATGGGGGAATTTGGCAAGGGCTAGGTGGAGGGTCAAGGCCTTGAACAAACCAGCTGGTATTTAGGACTGTGCTCCAGTCTCACTAGAAATTGAAATTATCTGCTAAGGTCAGGGCAACAAAAGAAAATTGAGAGTGGTGGAGAAAACATGACAGCTTGAGAGACACAATGTCTAGGGCGTCCTCAGGCCCACAAAGTAATGGATTTAAAGAAGCAAGACTAACTCAAGATCAAACCAGATGGGCATATGGGGTACCTAGCAGTCTGACTCAGAGGAGCCACACATAGAACTGGGTTCAAAACCTAGATTCAAAACCTGGTTTCTTTCTCCGATAATCATACGACTTTTGGGGAAGTTTCGAAGGGGCGAGATCAATGTGTCTTCCTCTGGGATGTTTCCCCAGCCACTTCCGCTTTCCCATTTCTCCTCTGTTTTGATGCTCATCCTATGTGCCCCGGTGCCAGCCTCTACTCTCCTTAACATTGTGCCTGTAAAATTCTTGTTAGTCTTTTGTTTTCCCAACCAGACGGTCAGCTTCACCAAACAGCAATCTTAACTTTCTTGTTCATCTTTTATCTTCAGCGTCGAGTACGGTGGCAGACACTTGATACAATTGTGTTAAATATTGAGTAAACAAAAAAGGAGGCTGAGGAGTTAGCAGAGAGATAGAGGGAGATTCTGTAAAAAGCAAGGCATGGGCAAGTCCTTTTTACATCTTGTAGTATTAATTAAGTAATGTGTTTATGAAGTGCTATATCTGAGGTCAATTCTAATTGATAAAAATAAGAGGTCCCCTGGGAGTAATTATGGAATTTTTAATAATAAGGTAAAACTTCTCTAAGGCATGTTAAATCTTTTTACACAGGATAGTTTTTATTTTTCCAAACCAATCAGCTAATATATGTAGGAAAATGTTTCACTTCACAATGACTTATAATAATTTTAATAGTGCCTATTAAAGTGCTTTACACATAATAGTTGTTCAGCAACCATTTGGTGATGGAGGAAATATATTCAGCAAAACTGGCCTCTTTTTATAAAACATTTTTAAGGCTAAGAATATCTACTCACTATTTAATTCTACAATAGCTCACTTTGTAGCAAAAGATTAAATGAGAATATAAAAGAACATTTTTTTTCCTGATATAAACTTTGTTTTATAACTTATTCTCGCTCTTAGCAATCAACAAGGTTTGGATTTTAAACTGGATTGTAGCAATCTTGTCACCTGACACATTCTTTCACAAAGAACCTTTGCTAAATCTTAACTGCACACATTAACTGCATTAAGGTATTAATCCTACATGAAAGATTATCTCCATTACCCAATGAGAAAGGGTCACTCGCTTCCACTTGCTAGAAAATAAAAGCTTGTAATGTTAGAAAAAATAGACTCTGCCAATGGACTCCTGTCTCTATAAACCATCATAGTGATTCCTTGTAAAACAGGTTTCATGTAATATTAATGTAAGCTGCACATGACCTTGAATGAAAGCAAGGGTTAGAAGAAACAGTGTTCCTACTGTTAGACAGAATGCTTCTCTATTTTGTCAAATATTACTTACTGAAGTCATATGTAATTTTTAGTTTTTTGAATGAAATAGAAGATGTTTGTTTTAGAGCTAGGCTATGGGGAAGCATGATATTTCTTTTTAGAATCCCGACTATTTTATCTCATACTTGTCAAAAATCTCTTTAAATAAGCAAAGAGGACTAGCAGCAGCAAAACTGGGTATAGAACGGATGTGGGTAAAGCAGAACACTAATATGTCCTCTTACCACTTATGAAGTTGATTCTGGACGGTATCATGAAAGCAGATGGAAAAGACCAGATGTCGAACAGGTATGGAGCAGGTTGCTGTGTTTGATAAATATGTGCCATTATCAAAGTTTATAGCTCCAAAGAAAACCTGTATAGAAAGGATAGACAGTGGTACTGGGTTCTGGCCTAGCCTGTAGAATTTATTAGCTGTGTGACCTTGGGCAGTTAAGTTCTCTGAACTTTTCATTGCCCATAAAATGAAGTATAGAGTCTTTACCTAAAATATAAAGCCTTCAGCTACCTTTCCAGCTTACCATGCCTTTCCTAGTTATATTCTACTCAACGTCACCTCCTTTTTTCTTAATAGGACTCTCTAAAACTATCTTGTTCATGTGTTTGTTTTCCTTCACCAAAATGTAAGTCTCATGATAGAAGAGATCTTGGGTATTGTTTTCGCCATGTACCAAGCACTAGAACAATGCCAGGAAATTGACTGGTACAAAAATTATCTGTTAATGACTTCTGGGTATATACCAGAAAGAATGAGGTGAGACCGGTCAAGATGGTGTAGAAGGTAGAGGCTGTGCATGCCTCCTCTAGTGACCACACCGAAATTATAACAAATCTACAGAGCAACCAGCACGCAGAGTCTCCTGAAGTCTGACTGAATAGAAACCCTACAACTAGGGACAAAAATAACAGGTCACCTCAAAATGGTAGGAGAGGCAGAGACGCGAAACATCCTGGTCCCACAACCACGAGTGGTGATGGAGAATAGGGAGAGCTATCATGTCTCAGAGCCCCCTCCGCCACCTGAGAGTGAGGGGTCCTGGCCACACACTGGATCCTCAGCCCGAGGATCCATTGCTGAGAAGAGAAGTCCCAGTGACCTATGGCTGTGAAAACCAGTGGAGGTTGTGGCTGAGTGCCATGGAGGGCTGAGGGCACAGATTGACCTCTTAAAGGGCCTGCGCCCGGCCTTACTTGCTGATGGACTCACTCGCCCTGAGCTCTAGTGTTGGGGCAGCTGCTCACAGAGTGCCAGGGACACATGGGGAAGTGCTGAGCTGTCAGGCCTCAGGGTGAGGGCCAGAGGGGTGGCTTTCTCCTGGACAGTGATGCAGGCAGAAGCCATTGTTCCTTTGTTGAGCCCTCCCTCCCAGCCTGCAGACGTAGGCACCACGGGTACCCGAGCGCCATCCACATGGATAACACAGGTTGCTCCACCCAGGGTATTCCTTGAGACCTCGCCTCTCCCAACTCGTGGCCCACGCAAGCCCCTTCCAGTGATTTATTCTATACAAACAGGCTGTCTTGGCTCCTGCTACGAACTTTCATTAAAGCTCTCAAAAACTAACAAAACCCAAAGAAATAGCATCTGCCCTCAGTGTGTCCTGTACCTCTCGCTGAGCAATCTCAAGCCCCGTACTAGTGGCAGCCAGCGTTAGTTTCTGAGTTGGCCCCTCGAGGCACTTATAAGGCCAGCACAGGTGGCAGACATATGTGGATCACTTGGTGACTCTTACTAGGTAGCCCTGGAGGTACACAGGCTGCAGCTTAACTTGGCCTGAAGCTTGGCCCTTCCCAGGACTGTGTCACTGGGCCCCACAGCACACCTACTACATAAAGCTACTCTACTAAAACTGGGAGACTTAGGAGCCCTACCTAATACATAGAAACAGACACAGGGAGGCAGCCAAATTGAGGGGGAACGAAGAAGCATGTTCTACATGAAAGCTCTGTAAAAAGAATTCACTAAAATGGAGACAAGCAATATACCAGATGCAGAGTTCAAAACACTGGATGCTCAATGAACTTCCAGGAAGAGTAGTTGAAT
>NW_011888852.1:3068061-3069548 GCF_000151845.1 Pteropus vampyrus | reverse complement strand
CGTGTGTTTGTTTTCCTTCACCAAAATGTAAGTCTCATGATAGAAGAGATCTTGGGTATTGTTTTCGCCATGTACCAAGCACTAGAACAATGCCAGGAAATTGACTGGTACAAAAATTATCTGTTAATGACTTCTGGGTATATACCAGAAAGAATGGGGAGAGACCGGTCAAGATGATGTAGAAGGTAGAGGCTGTGCATACCTCCTCTAGTGACGACACCGAAATTATAACAAATCTACAGAGCAACCAGCACGCAGAGTCACCTGAAATCTGGCTGAATAGAAACCCTACAACTAGGGACAAAAATAACAGGTCACCTCAAAATGGTAGGAGGGGCAGAGACGCGAAACATCCTGGTCTCACAACTACGAGTGGTGATGGAGAATAGGGAGAGCTATCATGTCTCAGAGCCCCCTCCGCCACCTGAGAGTGAGGGGTCCTGGCCACAGACTGGATCCTCAGCCCGGGGATCCATTGATGAGAAGAGAAGTCCCAGTGACCTATGGCTGTGAAAACCAGTGGAGGTTGTGGCTGAGTGACACGGAGGGCTGAGGGCACAGACTGACCTCTTAAAGGGCCCGCGCCCGGCCTTACTTGCTGATGGACTCACTCGCCCTGAGCTCTAGCGTTGGGGCAGCTGCTCACAGAGTGCCAGGGACACATGGGGAGGTGCTGAGCTGTCAGGCCTCAGGGTGAGGGCTGGAGGGGTGGCTTTCTCCTGGACAGTGATGCAGGCAGAAGCCATTGTTCCTTTGTTGAGCCTCCCTCCCAGCCTGCAGACGTAGGCACCACGGGTACCCGAGTGCCATCCACATGGATAACACAGGTCGCTCCACCCAGGGTATTCCTTGAGACCTCGCCTCTGCCAACTCGTGGGCCCACGCAAGCCCCTTCCAGTGATTTATTCCATACAAACAGGCTGTCTTGGCTCCTGCTACGAACTTTCATTAAAGCTCTCAAAAACTAACAAAACCCAAAGAAATAGCATCTGTCCTCAGTGTGTCCTGTACCTCTCGCTGAGCAATCCCAAGCCCCGTACTGGTGGCAGCCAGCGTTAGTTTCTGAGTTGGCCCCTCGAGGCACTTATAAGGCCAGCACAGGTGGCAGCCATATGTGGATCGCTTGGTGACTCTTACTAGGTGGCCCTGGAGGTACACAGGCTGCAGCTGAACTTGGCCTGAAGCTGGACCCCTCCCAGGACTGTGCCAAGGGGCCCCACAGCACACCTACTACATAAAGCTACTCTACTAAAACTGGGAGACTTAGGAGCCCTACCTGATACATAGAAACAGACACAGGGAGGCAGCCAAATTCAGGGGGAACGAAGAAGCATGTTCTACATGAAAGAACAGATCAAAGCTCCGTAAAAAGAATTCACTAAAATGGAGACAAGCAATATACCAGATGCAGAGTTCGAAACACTGGATGCTCAATGAACTTCCAGGAAGAGTAGTTGAATTCGGTGAGAACTTTAACAAAGAGATAA
>NW_011888852.1:3065636-3067196 GCF_000151845.1 Pteropus vampyrus | reverse complement strand
AAAAAGAATTCACTAAAATGGAGACAAGCAATATACCAGATGCAGAGTTCAAAACACTGGATGCTCAATGAACTTCCAGGAAGAGTAGTTGAATTTGGTGAGAACTTTAACAAAGAGATAAACACACACACACATGCACACACACACACACACACACACACACACACACACACAAGTGGAGATGGAAAACATAATAGGGAGCCAGTCAGAAATGAAGAATATGATATCTGAGATGAAGAGTACATTAGAGGGAATCAACAGAGTGAATGAAACGGAGGATTGAATCAGTGACACAGAGGATGGGGAAGCAGAGGACACCCAATCAGAACAGCAAGAAGAAAAAAGTTCAAAAAAATGAAGATAGTTTAAGGAACCTCTGAAACAACATCAAGCATAACAACATTCGCATCACAGGGGTACCAGAAAGAGAAGAGAGGGAGCAAGGAATTGAAAATCTATTTGAAGAAATAATGACAGAAAACTTTCCTAACTTGGTGAAGGAAATAGACATACAAACCCTGGAAGCACAGAATGTCCCAAACACGATGAACCCAAAGAGGCCCATACCAAAACACATCATAATTTAAATGCCAAAGGTTAAATTCAAAGAGGGAATCTTAAAAGTACCACAAGAAAAAGAATTAGTTACCTACAAAAGAGCCCCCATAAGACTTCAGCTGATTTCTCAACAGAAACTTTACAGGCACAAAATATTCAGAGTGATAAAAACCCAGGACCTACAAACAAGATTACTTTATCCAGCAAAGCTGTCATTTAGAATCAGAGAAAAGAACTTCCCAGAAAAGAAAAACCTAAAGAAGTTCATCATCACCAAGCCAGAATTACAGAAAATGTTGGAAGAACTTTAAGAAGAAGAAAAAAGATGTATCAAAATCTAAATAAAGAATGGCAATAACTATAGATCTATCAACGAGTACTTCAAATGAAAAATAAATAAATGCTCCAATCAAAAGATAGGGTGGCTGAATGGATCAGAAAACAAGACGCACCTATAAGAGACTCACTTCAGATTAAATGATACAACAGACTAAAAGTAATGGAATGGGAAAAGATATTTCATGATGGCCCTGGAGGGTGCTGAGTGGAGTAAGTCGGAGGAAGACAAATGCCATATGATTGCACATATACGTGGAATCTAAAGAACAAAATAAAGAAAAAAATAGAAACAAACTCATAGATACAGAAAACATATTGTGGATTACCAGATGGGAGGGGGTTGGGGAAGCCGGTGAATAACGGGGAGGGGATGAAGAAGTACAAATTAGTAGTTACAAAATAGTCATGGAGATATTAAGTATGGCATAAAGAATATAGCCAATAATATTTTAATAACTACATATGGTGTCAGAGGAGCACTAGATTTATTGGGAGTGATCACTTGTGAGTTATTCAGATGTCTAATCTCTATGTCGTACACCTCAAGCTAATACAATGTTGTATGTCAACTATAACTAAAAAATAAAAATTATTAAAGAAAAAGAATTGAATGTAGGCACTCAAATGGATACTTGTACATCCATGTACATAGCAACTGTATTC
>NW_011888852.1:3060607-3065586 GCF_000151845.1 Pteropus vampyrus | reverse complement strand
GGTGAATAACGGGTAGGGGATGAAGAAGTACAAATTAGTAGTTACAAAATAGTCATGGAGATATTAAGTATGGCATAAAGAATATAGCCAATAATATTTTAATAACTACATATGGTGTCAGAGGAGCACTAGATTTATTGGGAGTGATCACTTGTGAGTTATTCAGATGTCTAATCTCTATGTCGTACACCTCAAGGTAATACAATGTTGTATGTCAACTATAACTAAAAAATAAAAATTATTAAAGAAAAAGAATTGAATGTAGGCACTCAAATGGATACTTGTACATCCATGTACATAGCAACTGTATTCACAATAGCCAAAAGTGAAAGCAACCCAAGTGTCCATCAATGGGTAAATGGATAAACATCATATAGTATATAGATACAATGGAATATTATTAATTTCTTGAAAGAAACAAAAATTTCACACATACTATGACACGGATGAGTCCTTAGGACATTATACTCAGTGAAATAAGATGAATACAAAAGAACAAATACTGTGTAATTGCACTGATGTGAGGTACCTAGAGTAGTCAAATTCATAGATCCAGGAAGTAGAAAGGTGGTTGCCAGGGGCTGGGGGAGGGGAAAATGAGGAGCCGTCATTTAATGGATACAGTTATAGTTTAGGAAGATGAAAAAGTTCCAGAGACAGATGGTGGTAATGTTTACACAACAATGTGAAAGTACTTAATGCCACTGAACTGTCCACTTAAAAGTTAAAATGGTAAAGTTTATGTCACATATATTTTCTGACAATAAAAATAAAAATTGATTAATTAATCAGTGTAGAGGTCCTTCACGTAAGTCGTTCTTATTCCCTGGAACACTGTCCGCTGTCATTTCTCCACTGCTGTCATATCCTTCCCTTCCCCCTACGCCTAGCCAACTCCTAAGTATATATTGGCTTAGATCAAGGTTTCTCAGCTGCAGCACCATTGACATTTTGGACTGAATTATTCTTTTTTGTTGGGGTTGGGGGGCTGTCCTGTGGGTGAGGCTTGAAAGAATGTAGCAGCATTCCTAGCTACTACCCACTAGAAGCCAGTAGCATGTCCCCTCCACCCCCAAACTGTGACAATTAAAGATGTCTGCAGCACTGGGAAGTGTCCCAGAGGCAGGAACTAGGGGCAAATTGCCACTTGTTGAGAACCCCTGGTTTAGATGTTACTTTTACTTTCTCCAAAAGTCTGGGCTTAGAGCCTCTTTTTGCATCTTTTCTAGCACTAGTGCCTCTATTCTGCTCTATGCTTTCCCATCATGGCACATATTACATGGCAAATATACTAGATACTAATTATACTATAGTTACCATTTGACTGGCAACTATAGCACCTAACATAGTACCTGACATATTATTGGTGCTCAATATACATATTTTTTGTTTTATTGATTTGAATTCAGTTTCCTCATCTTTGAAATAAATGATACTTGACTGCATCCCCGAAATGTTGTGTACATCACTTATTAAGAGAAACACTTTAAAAACATTATAAAGCATTAAATAAAGATAAATTCACATATTACTGTTATAATAAAATCTTCACTTGGCTCTAGTCTACCAATGTTTGATCCTCCTGACCTTTAAAACTTCCTATATCTCATATAGCTCAATTGTATCGCACGCTAAGTCAATGGCTGAGTAGGGACTAAGTCCTATCACTAAGCCTGATTTTATTTTATAAATTCAGTCTGGTACCTAAAAGCCATGAGTTGAAAATGCATTAGAGGATTGCTAATTTGGGGCTTGATCTTTGGGAGAAAAAAACTAAAACACAAGTAAAAAACAAATTTATTTGTGCTTATGGAGTTTTATGAGTTCTATACCTAATATGCCTAAAGTAGATAGCTTAATTATTTTCATTAATGTGCTATAAAGGTACAAATTACAGAAACAGAAATAAAAATTATGTTCATTTTATCTGTTCTGAAATAGCTTAGAATTATGGTCTCACCTTTGAAAGAATCTTTGTTGTTTTTATCAGTTAGAGTTAATATGATTATAATCAGAGGGTTCATATTCTTACTCTAGTAAAAAGGAATGCAATATATTTCAAATCACAAATTAAACTGGAAAAAAAAAGTAGACAGTATGAGCATTAGAAAAATTTAGAAGCAGATTATGTTCTAAAGACAGAACAAAGGAAATAACTGTCTGAAAAGAAGAAAATAAATGATATTTTTGAAGGAATAATGGTATATTTTGTTAATTAAAAGCTAAATTTGAATTACTGTACTTAGCAGAATTTGGAGGAAAGATGGTAATCATGACCTTCATTTTTCATCCTTTAATCTGTTTTCTCCTCATCATTTATTGGGCAGTTATGTGAAAGAAACTGCAAAGTGGCTGATTCATCAGCCATTCCAGCCCCCTTCAGCATGGCTTCCTGACCTAGCGAGGAAGGCTAAAACTACAATTCCCAGACTCCTTTGCTGCCAGGATCCCGCACAAGAGCTATGTTTCCTCAAGCACACATAACCTGTGTGGTGTGGCTTAGCATGTGGCTTACAGGCTCTGTGTGATAAGATGGCACCATCTAGAGTTGTGCAAGGTGTCACCAAGGTGCGACTTGGAAGGAAGAAGTGAGTAAGAGTGGTTGGTGTAACTGCAGGGAGAGAAACTCTTCCGGCCCGCGTGGGCCCGCGTGGGCCCGCGTGGGCCCGCGATGTTTGGTTCTTCTCGGGAAGCCTTGATAGAGGGACTGCTGGTCATAGCGTTGCCTTGGGGCATTGGTAGTTAGATTTGAGCTAGAACAGCGCCTTAGAGGGACTGAGAGTTCTGCTAACTGAGACCTGTTAGTTGAGTACCATCTAAACTACGCAACCTGCCTTTCCTAGAAATTTTGTTAGCTGCTTTACACCTTGTAATATTCCCCTCTTGTATAAACTAGCTAAATTGGATTATGTTTCCAGAAAATATGGAATCTGACAGACAACATCTATGATAAGTGAGATAGACAGAAAAATGTGTTTATGCCAAACTCTTCATTTTTACTCACTAATATTCATCCTGAAGGGCTTTGCAGTGTTGTGGAAAGGGCAAGGGTGTAGGCATGTAAATAAACAATAATAGTAAAATTTAACAAGTGCTGTTGGTGACGTAATCTAAAGTGAAATAGAAGCACAAGAAAGGAACAATGGCCTACGAGGATAATTGACAAGAAGAGTCATTGGACCAGGAGAGATTTTATAGAAAAGGTATCAACTCTATTGGATCCTTAAGAATGAGCAGAAATATCTCAAGTCAGAAAAGTGGGAAGGATATTTCAAGAAGAAGAAACAGAGTGTTCAGAGTTACTGAGTGATGAAACAGCTTGGGACATTCAGCAAAGTACAAGGGTTCTACTATATAGGTGAGGTTTAGAATCGATGTCATTGAGGTGAACCTAGGAAAAAAGGTGAGGACTTGCACGCCAGACTTAGGAGTTTGGCTTTGAGGATTTTGAACAGGGAAATGACATATGTTTTAGGAAGATTGCTTGGGCAGCTGTGTGTAGAATAGACGGCGGGGACACTAATGGAGGCAGGATGCAGGGGAGATTTAAGAGGCTACTGCCATAATCTAAGAGAGAACTAGTGAGGCTATGGCACAAGAAATGGAGAGGAACAAGTGGATGGGAGAGAGAGTGTGGCTGCTGGCCCGCGGCGGAAGCCCCTAAACATTAGCCGAATGGGATACAGTGTGAGAAAGTAGAAGATACTGGACAGTTCTTGGCCTGGGTGAATAGGAGGAAAGGAAGCATGCTTTTCAGTAAATGCACAGGGTGTGCCAGTGGTGCTGTTTGTCTCTATGTTTATGTGAAAGCAGAAAAAACTTGATAATCTACATTCTAATATATTCATTTACTTTTGTCCATTCATTCATTCATTCATTCAACAAGTATTTATTGAGTGCTGCTAATGTGGTACTCACTGGGCTAGGCATTGTAGATTCGTTGTGAATTAGCCAGTCTAAGTGGGATAGTACACGTAAAACAAATAATGATAAACTAATTAATTTCATTAGGATGAGCACTCTGAAGGTCAAGTCCAGTGTATTACATGATAGGGAAAGTTTAGGGATACGTGAGCCAGAGGGGGAGATGCTGTGGAATAGTGAGCACATTGGTACAGTACGACTGACACTTGTTTTCCCAAAGAGGATTATATTTTTAAAATCCATCACATAACCTAGCTCTCATAAAGGCCATTGTTCTATCTTTAAGGCTTTATGCTGTGGTGTCATTATTGGAAACCTTTCTCTATGCAGGGCAAATCTGCCCGCCCCTTCTCCTTTCTGCCACTACTTATAGAGACTGCTGATTAATTACTAACAATCGAAAGGATCTCTAGAACACCACACTAAGTAGTAACATATTAATGAAGATGAATTCGAGGTCCTCTTCACACTTCTTGAGGGAAGGAAGCTGGACTATGCTGACAACCAATCCCATTAATCACTTTCTATTAGATTTATATGTGATTTTGTTTGTTTATAAATGTGGATTCTTTTCTCCACTTGAAAATAGATACTTACTGTAGATAAAGAAGGAAATGCCTAATAGATTTACAATGACAACAACTATCCTAATTTATAGAAAAATGCTGCAAGTAACTAGGAAGAACATTTATTGGTTGGCAGACCAATATAGGACATATATTGGTCTTGGCAATCACTTCATAAATGACACAGTCTGTCTCTAGTGAACCAAATTAATTGAAGAAACTTGAAGTGAAGTACAATGTTTAATTGGTTTAGAGGTGTGTTTTTCAAACTATAGATTGCAACTCATTACTGGCTTGTGAAATCAATTTAGTGGGTTGTTATAAGCATTTTTTAAAAAGAAGAAATAGAGCAGGAAAAGTAGTGAAAATAGCAGACAATATTGCAATAGAAAGAGGAAGCAATGTTTTTTTAAAACTTTTGTTTCACATATGTGCATTTATAATATATACATAATATTGTGTATGTGTATGTAATATGCAGTATTTGTA
>NW_011888852.1:3056091-3059282 GCF_000151845.1 Pteropus vampyrus | reverse complement strand
TTCTTCTGGTTCAAAAGCAAAGCTTATGATTATTTTTTAAAACCAATCGACCCCCCTGCGCCCCTCCCCCATACTCTCACACTACAATTTAGTTGTTTAAAGAACGGACATCATTAATCTAAGGCACAAACCAGATCAATGGTTTTTAACCTTTTTAAATTCAGAAACTCCTTTGAGTATCTGAAAAATGCAGCGGATTCCTAGAAAAAGAAAAAGAAAGAAAAAGTGGTTGAAGCCCATCACTTATTCAATGTATTTACAATAAACCTCATTTTTTCCCATTTATTTATTTATTTATTTATTTTTGCTTCTAGTATTCATCACAGGCCTTTCATAATCATGTTTTCCAATCCACCCATGGACCTGAAGGTGTACTCTCTACACAATAAGATTGTGTGGAGGAGGGCAGTTCCCAATCGGGGTTCGTTTCTCTCTGAGTTTGCAATCACAGTGGTCTTAAACAGGACTTCGCCTCAAGAAGGGAGTTGATTTCACACCAAAATTAAATGGTCAGTATCTGAGTTTTCTCTTTTGGACAAACAACTGGCCTCCAAGAAATATAATTTTGAATAACTCAATATGTTGATAGTTAGCAAAATAATTATAAATATTAGCTTTATGTAACTGTTGCTTCTTTGATCAAATATATACTTATTCTAGTTACCATTGATATTTTAAAAATCAATATTTTAGTAGTTTTTGTGGCCTGGGAAACACTGAGATAACTTTTTTTAAAAGTCTCAATCTTCTGTCTTAGTATTTAAGAATGATTAATAATGCTCAATAAAGACTCTACATATAACTAAATCACAGTAACGATACTTCACAAAGGGAATTTTCAATCCATTCATCAGATTCTCAGCAACTAGTCAAAGATCTTCATAATTATGCCATTAATTATTCTATTCAGGCCATTTGGTAAAGAATATAGGAACAAATGATTTCTGGAGGCAGATAATAAGACATCTACAACACACACATTTTCCAATAAGTAGGAAGTACTTATTCTGTGGCTTTCATTGGTCAAGAGTTCTATGCGCTATACCTGCATTTATGAGAAGAGTGTACATTAGAAATTCTGAATTCAGATTTCAGCTGTTATTGACTTTCTGTGTAATCGAAGTTATTTCTCTCTTTGTATCTCTATTTATTCTTCTACATAGTGAGTAAAACTAAAATCTATTTCTCTCGCATCATAGAAGGTGCTTTGACAATAAGAAACATGAGATAAATGCTAAATATTTGCATCGGGTTACAAAAGTGGAGGAAGATATGATTGACTGTTGTTTGCATGCTAAAAAGAAGTGTTTGCTCTTGTGTGGAGCAGAACTAATATACTGAAAGGAGTTAGGTGGGATTAAAAGCAATAGAAACACAGCTAGGCATTCCTTGAGGCGGTGGCTATTGGCAGCTTATTGTGCATAAACAATCATTATGTAATCTATTGAGCTACTTTTATGTATTTTCTGTGAATAGTCCCTGATTGTGAGTGAGGTTAAAAAAAATCAGAGCACTGTTGCCTTTTGACCATCACTAGTCAAAGTGGCTGCAACTGACCTCCAGAAGATTCTCCGGGTACAGTGGCTAATAGGTCCACATTGAAATGAGCTTTATGAATGAGACTGATGGATCTCATTGCACCCGCATATCTAAAATAATTATTCCACTTTAAGAACACATTTCTGAAGAACTGGCCTTATACATGCCAAGAAACAGAAGCAGTTGGGGGTCTCCTACTTCATTTGTATTCATTGCCCAAATCTGGCCATCATTAGTTATAAAGCATTCCCTTAATCCGAAGTCCTGTTCGCCTTTTTCACATGAAGGAGAGAAAATGCACTTGCTTTGCCCGTTTAAATTGAGAGCTGTGAGCTTGCCAAAGGACAAGACTGGAATTCTCCTGAAGCAATAAATATTGCTGTGGATTAAAGAAAGAAACATTTCTTTTCTCAGAGTGCACTCTTTATAAATAGGAAGCAGACACAGTAATAGAAGAGTGAGATATTCTTTCTGAGAAGCTCTGTTGGGAGCTCCAAGACAGCAGAAGCCAGAGATTAAGGGAGAAAAAGAGTTAAGGTGCTGAGAGAACTTTTTTAATAAGAGGTCACACTAGTCGGTAGGC
The DNA here is from genome assembly GCF_000151845.1 of Pteropus vampyrus. Lineage (NCBI taxonomy): Eukaryota > Metazoa > Chordata > Mammalia > Chiroptera > Pteropodidae > Pteropus > Pteropus vampyrus. Next base: position 3,057,160 of record NW_011888852.1, on the reverse strand, counting down.
TCCGCTCAGTTTGTGTAATAAACATTTAAAAGAATATTTATGTTCCCATGGAAGGCAGATTGTCTTCCTGCAGAGTCACAGAAGAGAACTCATTGCCCGGTCACCTTTGTTCAGGCACTTCTGTTTGTTCCCGGGCTTGGACAAGGAGTGCTTTAAAATGGCTGTGAATTGAAAGTACTTTTCGGTAACCAACATGCACATGAGCCCCCCAAACATTCCTCCCCGTGCAGAATTCAGAGTGGGTTGCCTGGAGTGCTTATGTACATGTCAACCTCTGTGACTTCCTACTCTCAGTTTTTTTTTTTTTTTTTTACTTGATAGTAAGGTTCTAGTTCAAGGAACAAATTGTGAATTTGGAGAACGTTCCTGTAGCATTGGTGTATCCTCTCTACCTTTCGATATTTTACTGCATTACCTTTTTACTCTATTGTAGGTGTACTTCTTGATAAGCACCAAAGCCTTTCAGTTGTCTTGAGAAAACTTCTAGTGTTTCCTCTCCTTTAATTTACTGTCCATCAAATTTTGAGAGTGCATGCATAGCTCGAGGGGTGTTACAGTTGGATGCAAAGCATGCTTCTTGCCCTATCTCCAATGATTTAGTAGTCCCTAATCAGATCATTAAAAATGAGGAACTCACTGAAGATTGCTCCTGCTTCTAGTGTTATTTGTTATTTATACTCATTATTCTCCTAGAAAAGATTTGAAGGGCTTGTATCATCCATGTGTGAGTAATTAAGTATATCCACTGACCTTATTTGAAGTGGTCTCTGGCATATGTTTTTCTTGTACCTTTTGCAAAATTGTTTCAACTAAATGTATGTTTCATACCCCCATGATATTGCACTACAATAAGAGATATATATTTGGTCTGTCCCTGGTTCCTGGCACAGAGCTCATGCAACCCTTTATTTTCCCATGAGATAGGGGTGAGAGGAGCATCTTTTGTTATTCATAATAAGCACTTTCAATCATATCTGAGTTTATGCTAATGAGGTAACTCTTGGAAGATGTGGGCTGATTATCACAGGAACCAACCATGTAATTAGAGGGTTGAAACTTTCAGTCCTAT
>NW_011888852.1:3028034-3055108 GCF_000151845.1 Pteropus vampyrus | reverse complement strand
GGCTGTAACAGTGAGAAAGTGGAGAGGTCTGTATTATATTAGAGCTGCAATGGGAGGTTACAAGGGTGGTGCTAAATGTTTGGCACGTGAGGTCATTTTGATTGACATTTGGCTGTTATAGAACCCTTTGACTGTTGAGCATGCCGTGACCCAGAATTCAGTCTGTTGTCATTAGATTCGTGAACTTCTGGCCATAGGCGTGATGTTATAATGATGATATAATGAGGCTAGGTCACAGGGAGGTTAACGTAGGACTGACTGCTCCTGTGCTTGCGGCCGGATTAAACCAGTTACTAGTTTATGGCTCTTCACTCCTTTGAATCTCAGGGTGTAGGAGAAATTTATAACCATAAAATGGGCATTTGGGGAGGTCTTAAGGGAGGGCTGGGCCTATGTTCCTTTTTCCCCTGATGCTCATGTTTACCTAACTAGCCAGCATAAAGACTCTTAAGTTGGCAACTTTGAATGTTAAAGAAAAACATCACATTACTCATCATAAGAAAAATTAGAACATTATCGTAACTTTTTATACTGTGCAATAGTTTGACATTTTATTTTGGAATATGAATTAAAATGAAGAGCCAAGAGTTGGACCCTGAGAGTAAACGGTCCAGGAAAAAATAATCCTTCTCTTACTCAGCGCTACTTGCTGGTTCTCTTGAAGCTCCCTAGGTACTGTGTTGATGCTTTTGGTAAACTTGTCTACCGTCTTGGTTACCTCTTGTATAAGGGGCTTGAATGACTCAAGGCTTTCAAAGGATTCCTTAGTAGCCCAGACAGTAGCTTGCCCAGAGAGAAATGTGGCCCATGCATGATCTGCCATGATGGTGAATCCTCTGAAGTTAGTATCATCTCCTCAGATGCTGGGGAATGAGGAGAGTGTGGTGGGTGGTAGGTGGTGGGTACAATTAGAAAGAACAGTTGGAAAAGTTAGTTTTGAGGATTGGAGTCAAATATTGAAAAAAAAGCAAAAGAAATTAAAATTTGGTAAGGATTGACAATTTATTTGATCAAATAACATGTTCTAGGACAATATGCAGGTAGATATAAAACTGGTTTTTCCACAGAGGGAAGGAAATCAGTTAGATAAACAATAGATGAGACAATTTGCATATCCATCAGTTACCCACAATTTACAAACTGTGCGAACAGGGGCACATAGCAAATAAATAGGGCTAGAATCTCATAACCCAGAAAGATGTACTATAGACAAAAGTTTTCTCTCTCTCTTCATCATAAAATAAGGCTGGCCTCCTTAGATTTGGCTTGATATGTGCAAAGATTTTTTAAAAATGGTAATTAACTATGTAGGCCTTAAGTTTCTGTGCTTGAAATTTTCATAAGGAATTTCAACTTTGACTTTTAAAAGCCTCTTGAAAATAAAAAGCCAAGCCAAGAACTTGCTATCAGATTTTACCTATAGTATCTATAAACCCTCTCTTTGGGAGGTCCACAGAATATTCTAGTGTTCCTGGGCCTTTCCAGAAGCGAGTTTCTTTACTTACGTGTAAGGCCAGGAACCCTGTAAACCAGATATCAAGCCAGTCTCAAGAAAGCTTTGTGAGCATTGGCTCCATAAAGTTAATCTTAGTTCCTTAAAATTGTCCAGTCATATTTGAATAAATGAGCATTATTCTCAGATATGACATTCCAGGCAAAGCCTTGGTTGCATAGTCGGTATTTCCAATTATGTCCTGTTAACACAGAGGACAGATTCTCTGGAAACAACTATATTTCCATGAAAATAAAAATGCTTAATAAGAGACTCCAAATTGTGGAGGGGTTAGTCAGTGAGAGTAAGGTATCATTTAAAAATGTCTCATTTCAGTTCATAAAAGCAGAGTCTATTTAGTTGTTATGAGTTATAGAGTGCTTAAGAGGCAAGCAAAAGAGCTTCTTTCAATACACAGAAAATAGCAAATTGAAACAGTAAAATATGCCAGACAAAAACCAGAATTATCTCTCATCAGTTCATTCAATCCTATGTAGCTAATTCTTATTCTGCTTGACCTTGGGTTAGCAGTCTCTAGAATCCGGTTCTGGAAATCCTGACTCATCTTCCTGGTGTGGTCCAAGAATTGTCTAAGTTATGCCATCAGATGCCTGTTCACCAGAAGTACCTGGTATAATCCTTTCTACAGGCTCTGAGATAATCCTTTGTTGAAGATAAAGCACTCTGGCCTGCAGCTGATTGCAAGTGCTTTCTGGGAAGCATAAGAATAAAACAAACTATCTGTAGATGACAAGAGACTTAAAATTGCTGGAGTGAACTTATTACCGATAAGTTTCAAAAGTGAAAGTTCTGATGAGAGTCTATTATAAGAATAATGCAACTGACAAGGAAGTTTGGTTGTTTAATATTATTGGTCAGTATGTTCTAGAATTATTGGATGCTATATTTTTACCTGCTGCTTAAGCTATTATTAGGATCCCAGGGCATTCTAAACTTGACTCTCTCGAAGCTAAGGGAAACCACCTTGCTGGCACTTTCACCAGGAACACTGTCTCTAAAGGAACCAGCAACAGTCAAACCTCTGTCATGGTCCAAACGGATACTTCCTCAAATAATAAAAAGAACTGACACGAATAATAACACTGTACTGTTATTGCCTAATAACAGGTAAAGCGACACCAGGGTTTTAAAAAATAGAAACATATCATGACTATCGAGGACACTGGCAATTCTTTAGGAACTTCCCAGAGAGCATATAATTTCTAAAATAGTTTTATTTATATCCTTTTCCTCATATGAACTTAGGTTAGGGAAGGCTAAGCATCTCAAGATCTAATTTGACAGCTCTTCCCATGCAACTCATCAATAGTAACAGTAATAAACCTAATCATTTCTAGTGCATATCTTCACAAGGTCAAAGACCAAAATCTTCTGAGATTTCCCAGCACCCTTTGGGGAATCTCGAAGATGTTTTTCAGGTGAGAAAAAAATCATGTAGGTTTTGATTTGGGAAAGGCGAAATATCAAAAGTTGGGAGGAGATTTGAATGCTTGATGGAGTAGGATCATGGGAAACTTAACTATCAAAGTGACAATAAAAGATTTAAAAAGTGAACATAGGAGGTAACATGATTGGAAAGAACATTAGCTTTTCCCAAAGTGAGAAACCTTTGTTTTTTAAAATAACCACAGAAATAATAACGTAAACATAAACCAAGAAAATTTTTCTGTAAGACACAGAATCTTTGTTACGTAGGTGGATTACACAGAAGGTAAAGAGTAAACTTTTATACCTAACTGCTTATCAAGACTTGATCGATAATCCAAGAAAATTTTGTCATTTTAACAGAGAGAAAACTAAATTCTAATTTCGCATCAGTACATTTGATATTAAAGACTTTTTCGAAAATTTCATAAATAAGCCTAGCAAACCTTAGCTAGCTAGCTCTGGGCAGGACAAGTAAAATTCCTTTTTCTTGAGCCTCCTACAACTTTCTATAACCTACATATTCTTTATAGTACAAGTTTTCCAAGTGGTAAAAATGAACACATCATTAACATGCCCCAAATATACACCTTCTCTGGATCCTAAAAAAATAAGAGATAAAAAGAATATAAACTTGAAATTATGCTTAGTAGCTAATGTTTCAGTATTTCATTTTGCTTAGAAATGATCTAGGTATTTAATGAATACCCAATTTTAGTACCAGTCTAAGATTTTATTTATATTTATTTTTTATTATTAAAAATTATTGGGGTGACATTGATCAACAAAATCCAATAAGTTTCAAGTGTAGAAACAGTAAGTCAGGTATATATTGCATTGTGTGTTCACTGCCCACAGTTAGATTTCTTTTGTCACCATATATTTGACCCCTCTAAGATTTTAAATTACCAAAAATATCCTGGAAGCTATCATCAAGCCTTCACATTATACAATAGAATTACTGTTGAAATAAAGTTGTTAGAATAATAATTTCAATTGGTTAAGTACAAATATGCATTTTCACAATCATAAACATGTAGTAGAAGTAACATTAGTTTATTTGATCAGTAAAGTTTAGGAAGGACATACCCAAGTAAAATAAAAATGTAATCTTGAATGCTGATTACTCAGAAAAGATATAATTGTTTTTATTAAACCAACAGTATTAGTTTCATTTGCAAAGATTTACCAGAATTATGTGAAAGTGAATTCTTAAAATATTTGTGTTAGTTTCATTAAGAATACATCTTTTTTTTAGCACATCGAAATGATAAGAAGTTCAATTTCCTTAATTTCTGGGAATTTTAGGAATATTCAACTTACATAAGCACTTATTTATCTCTATAAGATAATCAAAATAGAACTCCTACATATGGCTAGGCTAGGCAAAGATCAAAATTCAAAATCTGAAGTATAGTTTCTATTGATTGTATATCACTTTCACACATCGTAAAGTTAAAAAATGATCCGTACTAGACTATGGAGGAGACCATGGTGACGCAGATACGGTCTCTGTGCTAAATGAAGTAGAATCAAATATGATTTTGAAATGTATGTATAAGATAGTATGAAATAAGTGCCATAAAAACTGTATCATTACTTCAGTAATAGTAAGACCTCCTTAATCTCCATAGCATTTTTTTGATTCCATTTTCTTTCTAACATGAATTTCTTAAAATTCAAAAAATGTGTTTTTTTTTTTTTTTTTGCTAATAAGTAGTTTAATCTAATTTTATATCTTTATTGGCTATACTGGGTGATTTTTTTATGGCCTTTACCAAACTGTCAGTGGATCAGACTGTTCTTCTCGAAGTTGTATAGATTGCACTGCATAGAGGAACTGCAAGAGTTAAATATGAATTTTTTTCTTGCTTTGTCCCAGTCGTTCCTGGAGCCCCGATTATGAGAAGCCATACTTTGGGTTCTGGAGAGTATGATGGCAAAGCTGGCGCTCAGAGGAATTTACAGTGTGACTCGTGCTATATATGGTCCTCATGTTCTACTCTAGAAGCAAAAATTATACTTCAGTGAGAAACTATGTATTATTCATTTTCCAGGCTGTCTTCCTTTATCTATTTTGCAGGGGTTTTAAACTGTAGGTAATTGATAGATAGGCAAACTCTCTTGTCCAGGAGACCCCCATGCTCCCCTGTGAGAAAATCAGTTTTGCCCCCATTTACAATTTGATCCCTTTACTCCCTATAAGTTTGTGTTTTTTTTTTTGAGTTTTTCTTTGAATGGATCATAACTTCTCCCTGTGTGAAAGAAAAAAATAGTTCTGACACTTGTTAAAACAGTAAAGAAGACTTTATTCAGGACTACTATGATAGGTGTCAAGACTATGGTAATAGGAGAGAAATATTGGGCTCAAATCCAAATATAGCAAAGACAGATGTGGATTCACAGCTGAAGATTTACAGGCAACCAGCCGAATGAGGGGGTCAGTGGATGGAAAATTACTAACAGGAGACCTCAAGGGTAGAGGGATTCTTGCTAAAGCACCTTAAAAGGATTCTTGCTGAAGGCAGGCCAGGGTGATCGGATATCAAGCGTAGGGGTTCTCTTTCTAAACAGACTTAGCAGCAGTCTTACTAAAACTGACCTATGCAGGCACATCAAGGACTGGGGCCCGAGTTTGAGGCCCAGTTGAGAATCGGGTTCAGAGGTCACAGAAAGAGTCTTTGTCACCAGGTTCTGTCATCATGAGTAATATAAAAACTCTAAACACATATTCATTTTTGTATCTGTACGAGAGACATCATTTTGCCTTTTTCCTGAAAATTATCTTTTAACATAGACAAAACACTTCTTACATTGTTTACCAAATACATCTAGGACATATATTAACTGAATTATCTTTTTAAAAGCTGTGAATTCTCAACACTATGAGAAAAGAGAATGTCAGTTTTCATATCAAAATATTTAAATATTAAAGGAATATCTTATAAACAATAGAACAAATATATTGCATCATTTTTCTTATATATAGCCACCCAATTTAACGAAATTAGTTTTAATTAAAAGAAGAAAATAAAAGAAGACACTACATGTAACATGTACAAAACATTTACATAAGATAAACATTTCAGGAAATAGAAGATCTTAAATGTTGATTATGCTATTTCCATTTAGTAAGAAAACAGTTACCATGGAAATAGTGAGTGCGTATGGTATTTCACTTCCACATTAAGACAGCTCCTAAAAGGAATGCTTCTAGTACACACTTGCTCTTCACATAGTTTGGAAGTAGAAGTGGCTCATAAATACGACCTTTCAATTTAGGTTCATTATAGGCACCCCTCGGAGATACGGCGGGTTTGGGTCCAGAACACCCCAAAAGAGCGAGCCTAGCGGTAAAGTGAGCTGTCATCTTTTTGCTGGTGGAGGGTCTTGCCTTCAATTTGTAAAAAACGCAACACCTGCAAAGGGCAGTAAAGCAAGGTGCAATAAAGTGGGGCCTGCCTGTGTATGAGCAAGGCTGATTTTCTCATTTCCCAATAAAAAATTTTCATTAAACCTAGCCTGTTTTAGGGATTTTTATAGCCCGTCTACATTTTGTAGTTTTATGTCTAAACTAGGGCCATATTACCCTTTTTGATTACAGGTTTTTTCTTGAGAATACCAGGTTCTCTGGTGCATTTCTACTCCCAGCTTGGGACATTCACATAATCAGTTAAAAAATGTTTGATGATGATCCAAAGTCAAAGGGCACCTAGGATGTGGGGACCCAGCCTAGGAAACTGGGTTTTCTAAAGGTTGCCAACTCAGTTACTGATTTCCTCTCTCCCCGCTCCCTGGGGTGCTAAGGACGGGCCTGGCTGATGCTGACTCCACCCTCCCAGCTTCATCTCTCCATCTGTCAGCAACACTCAGGCGCACTCGCATCTCTTTCATGTTACGTCAGAGAACAGTCACTCACCTTAGCCAGGGGATGTATCGATTCTGGATAAGTAAGTAACTATTCATTTTATAATTTTAGCTCTAATGTACCTGTGGGGATAAGGAAGAATTAAAGTGAGGCTTCTCTGATGTTCTGTAGGTCTTTAGGAGGCTGTCTTAAATGTTTGCAAGTTAATGCCAAGTTGAGAGATCAGCAGTAGCACAGAGCGGTGGGAGGGGTACAGGATAAGAAGCCAGAAGGGATTCCGGTTCTAGCTCGGCTACCAGTTAGCTATGCAACTTGGATAAATCTCCCACAAAACGAAAGGGCTGCAATACTCCTTTGACATATTTCTTGTGTCAACTCTAAGAAGATATCAGAACATAAAAAGCGTTAACGACACAAGCCAAAGTCCTCGCCATCCCAAGTTTTCTAGCTTGTGATTTCTCATTCCATAAAACCAATTAGCATAGTCCAGGGCTCATGAAAAATGTTCAAATGGGTTTGAGAATGAAGTGGAAAAATAATTGATTTTCTAAGTTCATCTTGCGTCCGACACTTGTAAATCTCTGCTGTGACTGCCCTCCTTCCGTCATCACGATTTTCTTCCTGCACTGGTGACTCACTTCTTATGGAATCTTTTTGCCCTTTAATCCTCTATGGCCCCTTAAACTCATGCTCCTATGACCATCTAAGTGCCAGACCTATATATCCATTTGCCTCCTGGATGTCAAGCACTTATTTATTTCTGAATATATTTAATATGCAGCTCAATATCTCCCCAACCCCAGATCCTGTCCCTGTGCCCCTGTCTCAGTGCAGACCACCAGTATCTACAGTTACCAAACACAAAAACGGGAGGGTGACCTTGACTCCTACTTCTTCTCATCCCAGCACTCTTTCCATTTTAGTCATCGATGCAGTTAAATCTCTTCATCCTTAAAATCTTTAAAGTGTGCTTCCCTCTTCTGTCCACTGTACTGCCCTAATGAAGGCCACCGTAGTCTCTCCCTGGTATTACTGTCACAGCCCATGAACGGGGAGACTCCGCCTTTAGTCTTTGCCTTCCTCTTTCTTCTGGGAAGATGCGGACAAGTGGTCTCGACCTAGAACCATTTATCCCGACAGTTATCTACTAAAAGCTCCTCAGTGCCTCCCTTTTTCCCAATAGATGAAGTGCAAGCTCCTTAACATGGTGTTAAATTAACTAAACGAGGAGGCCATTAGACTGAGCAGGCTCTGATGCTGTAGCAGTCTACACGAGCAAACCAAAATCTAAACCTCTAAGTACCTCCAAGTTACAAAGTCAAAACATTAGGACAAACACAAACAGCCAACTGGGCTTTAAGCTCTAGCCACTCAAGTAATTCCCTTTCTTTGCTTCCCCCTTCTCTCTATAAAAGTTTCTGCCCAAGCTCCCATCAGTGAGGTCTCCTAACCTCTCCTGGTTTGGAGCTGCCCAGTCGTAATTGATTTTTGCTCAAATAAACTCTTAAAGTTTTGATATGCTTCAGTCTCTTTTAACGATGGCAAACCCAGTCATCCAGGCTCTGGCTACTCTATCTCTGCAGCCTCTCTCTTGTCCTTACACTTTTTTTCACCTCCAGGAATCCTAGTAGTTCTTCCAAATACAGGTTATAAAATCATGGATTTTGGGTCTCCGTTCTTCCAGGTCTTGCTTCCTACACGTCCTTCAGTGCTCGGCTCAAGCGTCACATCTTGCAGGCTCTTCTCTGACCACCCCACTCCTCCCGCAGCTGCTCGGTTCATCCGCCACCACGCTCTGCACCCGTCTCCACCACTGCACTTAGCATAACGGGTTATAGAATTACCTGCTTATTTCTCTCTTCCCTCACTGTATGTGTGTCCCTGAGGCGGGGTCTGCGTTTCGGAAGAGGAAATGGCGCGGTGTCCCTGGTGGGGGACTGGCGGGCGGCAGGACCGTGGGACAGCCAGGAGTCCAGTATAGGAGTCGAGGGCTGAAGGATTCTTCGGGAATGAGATGAAGCTGAAGTGGTCAGCAGCGGCTGCCGGACTCTGAAAGCCTTCCAAGCTGTGGCCTCATTCCTGAATGATTTTTCCTCTTGTAAAAGGGTTTCCTTTGGCTGTGTCGTTCCTGACAACAATGAAGCAGATAACAAATGCAATGGTTTTTGTCTATCAGAGAAGCAAAGAAAATGATTTGCCTCTTCATTTGGGAAAAAATAATCACCTAACAAAGCCCGTGGTTGTAAACAATAGAATTAATTGCCTCTCCTAGGGCTATTATTTGCTGTCTATTTAAGGCTACTAGGTTTTATTTTAATTACTCTATTGTGTACCTATTTGCATATATTTGCATAACTCTGTGTGATGCCTTTAAGGAACCTAAGATGGCTTCAGCTGACTGCAAATCTTGCCTTCAGAGTACATCACTGAAATAGGAGGTAGCTTTTAAAATAGCTGACAGGGAACAAAAGGAAGCGCCTTGGGCAGAGATGATGGCAGAGTTTTAAAAGTTCCCCTCCTGGGGAGATCCTGGAGGAAAGGCCAGTTTCCTGGGTACTAGGACCTACCCCTGGCACCGCCTACAAGCAAGACACTTGTGAGTGGCCCAGCCCCTGGGGTGCTTGTTCAATTCAACAGCCCGTTGGATGGGGCTAAGTTATTAAACACTGTGTTTTATTCTTTTCCGCCAAGAGAAACATGAGCTGCCTTTCGGGCCTGATTAAAGGGCTTGTTACTTCATGTCAATATTTTCTTCGGAGGCTCAGGGTCTTCGAGGAGCCAGCCAACTGGAACCTCATAGGAAGGGTGTGTGAGGCTGCAGAAGCGGCTCCTGGGAGTCCTCGGATGTGAAGCAATTAGTGGCGAAGAAGTACACCGATTGGAATTTCTTAGTACTATCATGGTTTAAGTAGTCTTTTTTGGGGAAAGGGCGGAGAAATCTACACTCCATGAGATGAGCTTAGATGCTGTCTACGAAAGAGGAAGGGGAACGGGAGAAGTGGGGTGCCATAGCTATCAGAAAAAATTGTAAAAGACATAGAGATGGGTACTTAAATAAATAAATGATGATTAAGTATCCTGTCTAGTGTACCCTTCCGGGTTATCGCTACCTTTCACTGACTTTGAGCTGTTTTCAACTCTGTTAGTGTAGATAACTAGCGATGCTAATGACTCTATCTATAAATATGCAAATGAATTCTGTCTAGTAAAGAGACAATTGATTTCTCCTTATCACCCCCAAAAGTAGTCAATTTGTATCTATTTTTAACTCCAGCATCCTTCTTGTCTATATGTGTTCTTTGAATTTTTCCTTTGACACTATTGGAATATGTTGCTGATTCTCTCATTAATGAATACTTTAAATAAAATCTTTGATGTGCATTCATTTTATGTTTGTATGAGGGTTATGATTTTACCTTAAAAAAACACAATAAACCATTCTTAATACAGAGCAGGAGAGTTTTCAAGTGTGATCATAAATAGTCTCTAAGGATTATTTTTGATCACAAAAAAGAGAGGTTATCACTTTTTGTTTTAGCCTGATTAACTTACACTGGTTCAATAGGAATCTTAGTGAAAGATATATGCCTCTCTGAGTACAGTTAGCAAATCTAGACTTATAGACACTGAGCACTTATAAGGCCAGAGAATTAGCTTATCTCTGGAAGTTTCATGAGGAATCTCAGGTGGCATTTTTCATTGCCTCTGTTACTCCAAAGATTAAATAAAAAAGTCTTATTGGTTCTTGCATTCTGACTCTAGAAAACCAAATCTAAGAAATTAATCTCCATAGCTTTCACCTGCAGTACTTACAAATTTGTTGAATTCTGTTCTCTTTGAAGTCCCCATGATCTGCTAACCTTTCTGGTGTTCTCTACTGCTGTTAAGTCAAAGAACCTAAGTCAAAGAAAGTCCCAGATCATTTCCTGGAAAAGATTTGTGGGCATTGGTTCCATACAAAAATACAATTTTTGTTCCTTAATGGTGGGCTTGTCAAAGCTCATTAAATGTTATTTATTCTCAAATATGACACTCTAGGAATGGCTTTGATTATAAATATTTATTTATTATTCCTTTGTACGAAGAAGGATAGATTTGTCTTAACTTTATGCAAATAATTACATTGTTACAAAAAGCGAAGAGACTCAAAGTATGTTTCTGAATTCTGAACACCAGAATTATGAGAACCAGACACCACTTAAAGATGCTTTAATTTCAGTTTATAAAAGCTTAATATGAGAATTAGAGGTAGATATTTAAAAGGTAGCATAATATGAGAATTAGAGATTGATATTTAAAAGGTAAGGGCTTCCTTATATATGTATCAGAAAATAGAACATTAAGAATAATTCCAAAGATAATACTCACAAAAGGCCACGTGAAATTTTCCTCATTCATTCAGCACATTCTACTCACACTTGTTCTGTTGGATCTTGGATTAGCAGAGCAATTTTCCTAGAAGTCATCTGCTTCTGAATTCAAAAGCATCCTGGATAACCCGATTTAGTTCTCTAGTACAGTTTCACAGTTGACTAAGTAACATTGAGTTAAGCTTAAAAGCCTCTACCCAGTAATCTTGAAATAGCAATGGTACAGAGTGCCCGGTCCCCTTGTCTCCACAAGACTCTGAGACTGTTTCTTTCAGACTTAATTTCTATCATGAGTCTGTACTTAAGTTTCAAATAAGGAAGAGGGCAAAACAAAAACCACCTGTTGATGATAAGACTGAGGAAATGTGGCTAATTTATTTCAGTCTCCAAAAACAATAAAAAAGAGTAAAATGCTCTGTTGGGATATAATAATTCTTTCATAAAGATTTGGCCAATGTTCTCTCTGGGCACAAAAATATATTATAGATAACAAAAGCATTGACAAATCTTTAAAATCTTTTAATCTGACTTGTAAAAGCATATAATCTATAAAACATATTTATATGAATAATGTTTTACCTGTACGAAATTGACCTAAGGAAGGTTGAGCTTCTTTCTTTTAAGAACTTTCCCCTGTAGATTTTACCTTGACGTGGATCTGCTTAAGAAATATGTTTTCCAGCAAACCTAATTATTTCTGGTAATCTTTTTTTAATCACATGAGCTAGAGTTTCTGGTGTGATAGGCTGAATAATGAGTGAATTTATGAATATCATCTGGCCTTAAGACAAAGGCATCTTTGTGGACATGATTAAATTAAGGGGTTTGAGTTGGGTCACTGTTCTAAGTTATCTGAGTGGGCCTAATATAATCCTAAGGGTTATATAACATATGGGAGGAGAGAATGTGATATTACAAAGGAAACAGAGATTGAAGTGATACACTGTGGAGATGGAGGAAGGGGCCCTAAGCCATAGAACATAAGAGGCCACTCGAAGATGAAAAAAGCTAAGTCAGTGGATTCTCCCCTCAGAGCCTCCAGAGGAGATGTCCCTGCCACATCTTGATTTTAGCCTATGGAAATTTGTGTTGGACTTATGATCTCCAGAACTGTAAGGGAATACATTTTTGTGGTTTTAAGTCACTAAGATTGCGGTGATTCGTTATAGTTACAATAGGAATTTAGTACGTAATTTAAAAAATCAACCAAAATATTTGTTATTTTTCAGGAGCCCTCTGAAAAACCACAAAAATGGTTCAGGTACAAAAGACAACTCAATTTTTTTCCCTAAATTTAGAATCTGATCTTGAAAGACAAAAATCAAGAGTTATAGGAAATTTAGTCATTTATTAGACTCATAGATGCCTGAGTACATGAATCGTTTTAGCTGGACTACCTATTAATCAAAGTGACTATGAAAACTATGTTAAAATAAATATGGAAGTTATTATGACGTTAGCTCTTTCAGTGAGGATTTTTAAAAAATGGTCAAGGACATTACAAATCAGCCAAAATACAGAAAATAGTTCTAGTGAGATATGGAGTCTATGATAGCTGAGGTGATTATATAGATGAGAAATTTTAACATTTTCTACTCCTTGTTAAGATTAAACAAATATTTGAGTTTTTCGATTGATTTTAATGGAAAGAAGACCAAATTCTAATTTTGTGTTAACATATTTGGCCATAAAGCATTAATAGAATTATTTTTTAACATAAATTACTTCATCAAAACTGAGACAATTTTGCCAAATTTTGAAAATATGTCATCGCTTAGTTTTAGATTCTTTGTCTTTATTATAAACCAAGATGATAAAAGCATTTCCTGCATTCCCTCTACAATTTAATGTATCCATTCAAGTTTGAATCTTTGCTACTCTCATTCACATTTTGGAAAAAGATGATTTTAGGAGAAAATGCTCTCCTTCCTTAAACACTCCATTACCTTTTATACATAATGATATTTCTCTGCCACTCTCTTGTTCCTACCAGAGTCTTAATCACCCATATTAATTTTAACTTTCAATGGAAATAACTAATTTCTACTTTACAGAGAGAACAGGATGGGGTATGGGGAGATTTTTCAAAAATGAGCATTTTAGAAAGTAAAGTAAACCTAATGTGACTCCCAATAATCACATAGATCATTATATCACATTGATAAAATAGCAAAAACGAACACTTTTATTAATACGATAGTTGTCTATTTTTCCTCCAGGGATACTTGTCAATGTCAATGTTTAGGAACATTTTTGAGTGTCATGACTTGGAGAGGAGGGGAAGGTGTTAATGACATCTGGTGAGTAGAGGCCAGGGATATATTCTACGATGCACAGGACAGCCATCACAACAAAAATTAGCTGTCCAATATGTCAATATTACCTCTGTTGAGAAACCCTGCTTAATATGTACTCAAGGTATAGGCACATGCAACATATTAAAATAAGAAGCAAATATATATGTGTGTGTGTATGTATATATATATATAATATATATATATATATATATAATATATATATATATAATATATATATAACTGTGCTTCATGACCAATGTCATAGTATTCTACCTTATTAGAAATTGTTCATTAACTCAACATAATAATGTATTAAATTCTTAATGTTAACGAAAGATGTTGAAAATTATGTATGTGTATGCTGATGCACTATAGAACACAATTACTGTTGATATAAATTTTTAATCAGAATTATAATCTATTTAACTGAATATATAATTTTATATTTTTATAACCCAAAACTTTAGGTGGAAATAACGTTGGCTTGCCGGATCAGTAAGCTAGTATAACAGTTGCGAGGAATCAGATTAAATAGTCTATTTGTGAGAAAACAAATGGATATCCATTGTGAAATGTTTTCTTGTATTATACACCACATAGATAAAGTTAGGGAGAAGGTGCACGGCTGCTTTTAAACCAATGGGATCAAACAAGTCTAATATGTCCAAGGATTCATTTTGGTCACATGGATTAGAATTTCTATATAAAAATGCTTCTAAGCTAACAGTTTCTGAGCTAGCTAGTGGTTTCTTTGTGGATTTGGGGGATGGGTGATAGCCCATTTAAAGTATTAGAGGTTTAGTCTAGTTTCCAGGAATTCTGGCAATATATGAGATTTACGTAATGGCTTATTATTATCAATAACACAACAGCGCTCCTTTACGAGGCTTTATAATCTTTTATTATTATATGCCAGATATAGTTAAATATTTCTAACTCACACAGAGGAAGAGTTTTCTCAATTGTAAACACCTGGACAAATAAATAGCAGAAATTTTAGTTCTAAAACATCAGCTGTATAGATGAAAGCAAACTTAGAATCACTGACAACGCGTGGCCCAGACCATGAAAGGTTGTTTTCCTTTCCAGTAGGCACATTTTAAAATTGATTTGAGCTCACAAATAACCTGACAAACAAAAATACTAACAAACCAGATTTTCTGCTTCTTAGCTCACCTCCATCATCCATTTGGGTATCTTTGGTGGTATGGCCTCCAAAATTGATCAAATATTATTTTTAAAATGTTAAAATATTACTCTCATACAAATGTAGAATAAGCACATGTTAAATATTTATTTAACTCATCGATGAGGGGAACCACCAGAGTGATAAAATGCATGTGAGGCAGAACTTTGAAAGGCAATGAAGAAGAGTAGGTGTTTAAATTAGATACGAAACTGGTTTATATCCCAGAGTGCAATAAAAGTGTAAACTTCAAAGTTGTTTTTTTATTTTGTACAGAAATTGTTTAATCTCTATCAGACAAAAATCTGATAGTTTCTGTGTACCTACATGGAGTCTGGACCCTAACCAATAGTAAATAGTGTGACAAATAACGGTACATTCCCCTGGAGAATTAAATAATTTCTGTCAGTGCTTCCGTATGACATTCAGTTAGGACAAACAGCCATCTTTTCTCCTTATCTCCAAGGTTTTTTTTTTTTTTTTTTAAATTAAATTTATTGGGATAACATTGGTTAATGACAGTATATAATTTTCAGGTGTGCAACATTATAATTTGACATCTGTGTACTCTATAGTGTGTTTCTGACCTGCAGTCTGGTTTCCTTCTGTTACCATGCATTTGACCCCCTGACCCACTTCACCCTCTACCACCCTTTTCCCCTCTGGTAACCACCATTCTGTTGTCTGTATCTATGAGTTTGTTTTTGTTTGTTTTGTTAGTTCGTTTGCCATTTTTTGTTTTATATTCCACATAAGTGAAATCATAGGGTTTTTGTCCATTTCTATCTGATGTATTTCAATTAGCAGAATGCTCTCAAGATCCATCCATGTTGTTGTGAATGGCAATATTTAATCTTTTTTTATGACTGAGTACTATTCCATTGTATATATGTACCACTTCTTTATCCAATCATTGTTGACATTTAGATTGTCTCCATGTCTTGGCTATTGTAAAGAATGCTGCAATGAACATAGAGATGCATATCTCTTTACAATTAAGTGTTTTCATATTTTTTGTGTAAATACCTGGAAGAGAAATTGCTGGATCATATAATAATCCTATTCTTAATTTTTTGCAGAAGCTCTACAATGTTTTCCATAGTAGCTGCATTAGTTTACATTCCCACCAACGATGTATAAAAGTTTTGTTTTGTCCACATTGTCTCCAACACTTGTTATTTCTTGTCTTTTTAATAATAGCCATTCTAACAGGCGGGAGGTAATATCTCATTGTAGTTTTGATTTGCATTTTTCTAATAATTAGTGATGTTGAACATCTTTTCATTTCTTTGTTGGCTATCCATATGTCTTAGAAAAGTGTCCATTCAGGTCCTCTGCCAATTTTTTAATTGAACTGTTTGTTTTTCTTGTTGTTGAGTTGAATGAGTTTTTTTTTTTTTTAATATATTTTGGATATTAGCCCCTTTTTGAAAGTATCACTTACAAAATCTTCTCTTATTTAATTGGTTGCCATTTTGTTTTGTTTCTTATTTTTTTTTTGCTGGGCAGAAGACTTTTAGTTTGATATAATCTCATTCATTTATTTTTGCTTTTGTTTGCCTTGCTTTTAGGGTCATGATCACAAAAACACCTCATAGACCCGTATTCATAAATTTTGTCCCTATATTTTCTTCTATGTATTTTATTGTTTCAGGTCTTACATTCAAATCTTTAATCCATTTTGAGTTAATTTTTTATATGATGTCAGAGAGTAGTCTAGTTTTATTCTTTTGTATATGGCTGTCCAGTTTTCCCAGCACCATTTATTGAAGAGACTTTTTTCTCTCAATTTTATAATCTTGGCTCCTTTGTTGAAATTAGTTGCCCACATATGTGTGAATTTATTTCTGGGCTCTCAATTCTGTTCCACTGGTCTGTGTATGTGTTTTTCAGCCAATACCATACTGTTTTGTTTACTATAGCTTTGTAGTATAATTTGAAGTGGGGAGTGTGATACATCCTGCTTCATTTTATTCTCTACACAAAATGTGTTTTTATTTTACTTTATATATTTTCAAGGAAAATGGAATATGCTTTTATTTTTTACTTTTTAAAATAATTTTTTTTATTTTTCAATTATAATTCACATACAATATTATATTAGTTTCAGGTGTACAATATAGTGATTAGACATTTATATAACTTACAAAGTGATCACCCCAATAAATCTAGTATCCATCTGACACATACATGGTTATGACAATGTTATATTCCTTATGCTATACTTTACATCCCCATGACTATTTTGTAACCGCCAATAGATACTTCTTAATCCCTTTCCCTTTTTCACGCATCACCCCAACCACTTTCCCATCTGGCAACCATCAAAATGTTCTCTATATCTATGAGTTTATTTCTGTTTTTTTTTTTGTTTACTTATTTTGTTCTTTAGATTCCACATTTAAGTAAAATTATATGGCATTTGTCTTTGTCTGACTTACTCTACTCAGCACGACACTCTCTAGGTCCATCCATGTTGATGCAGATGGCAATATTTTTTTATGGCTGAATAATATTCCATTGCATATATATGGGCCACTTCTTCTTTATCCATTCATCCATTGATGGACACCCAGGTTTCCTCCATACCTTGGCTATTGTAAATAACACTGCAATGAACATATGGAAGCACATGTCCCTTCAAAGTAGTTTTTTGGATTTCTTTGGATAAATACTCAGAAGTGGGATTACTGAGTCCTTTTTTTTTTTTGTTATAACCTTTGTTTTAAAGTCTAGTTACCCCAGCTTTTTTTCTTTTCTTTTTTTCCCCATTTTCATGAAATATTTTTTTTCCATCTCTTTACTTTCAGTTTGTGTATGGCTTTAGATCTGAAGTGAATCTCTTGTAGGCAGTATATGTAAGGGTCTATTCAGCTACCCTGTGTCTTTTGATTGAAGCAGTTCATTCATTTATATTTAAAGCAATTGTTGATATATATGTAGTTATTGCCATTTTATTAATCATATTTTTGATCTTTTAAATTATTTTTCTTTTTAAAGAAGTCCTTTTAATATTTCTTGTAATATTACTTTGGTGATGATGAACTCCCTTAGCTTTTTCTTGTCTGCGAAGTTCTTTATCTGTCCTTTGATTCTAAATGATAGCCTTGCTGGGTAGAGTAATCTTGGTTGTAGGTCCTTACTTTTCATCGCTTTGAATATTTCGTGTCAGTCCCTTCTAACCTGCAAAGTTTCTGTTGAGCTATCAGCTGACATTCTTATGGGAGCTCCCTTGTAGGTAACTAACTGCTTTTTTTCTTGCTGCTTTTAAGAGTCTTTCTTTGTCTTTAAGCTTTGGCATTTTAATTATGAAATGTCTTGGTGTGAATCTCTTTGAGTTCATCTTGTTTGGGACTTTGTGTTTCATGAGCTTGTATGTCTATTTCCATCACCATGTTAAGAAAATTTTCTATCGTTATTTCTTCAAATAGGTTTTCTTCCTTGCTCTCTCTCTTCTTCTGGTATCTCTATGATATGAAAGTTGGTACTCTTGATGTTGTCCCAGAGGCCCCTTAAACCATTCACATTTATTTTTCTTTTCTTTTTTTTTGTTGCTATTCTGATTGGGTGTTTTCTGCTATGTTATCTTCTAAATCGCTGATTGAATCCTCTGCTTCATCTAATCTGTTGATTCTCTCTAATGTATTCTTCATTTCAGTTATTATATTTTTTCATTTATGATTGGTTCTTTTTTTTTGTTTTCTATCTTTATTTTTATGTTTTTTTAACTCTTTGTTAATGTTCTCACTGAATTCATTTACTCTTCCCATAAGTTTACTGGGCATCCTTATACCCAGTGTTTTGAACTCTGCATCAAATAGATTGCTTGTCTCCATTTTGTTTAGACCTTTTTCTGGAGGTTTGTTCTGTTCTTTCATTTGGGACATGTTTCTTTGTCTCCCCATTTTGACTGACTTCCTGTGTTTGTTTCTATTTATTAAGTAGGGCTCCTAAGTTTCTCAGTCTTAGCAGAGTGGCCTTATGTAGTAGGTGACATGTGAGTGGTGCATAGTCTTCCCTGATCTCCTGAGCTGTGTGCTTCAGGTGTGCCCCTTGTATGGGTTGTGTGTGCCCTCCTATTGTAGTTGAGCTTTTGTTGCTGTTTGCACAGCAGTGGGAGGGATTGACTGTCAGGTTGATTGATAGTGAGGACTGGCTGTGACTTCAGTGAAGGAGCTGTTGTTCAGGGGCTGACTCTATGTAGGGTTTGCTTTAGCAGGGCTCTGGTGCCTGTAGAGTCTGCTCTTTGGATGTGTCTTTTGTAGCACTAATTGGGTGGTATTCTTGTGTGGTCTGAAGCTGACCACTGGGTGCGTTTGTTCTGGGGTCTCTTGGGCAGGGTCTGTTGCAGGCCAAAGTTAGCTGTTGCCTGAGACCTGCCTGGAGCCACTTGATATGAGCTAAAAGGTTATCTGCAGATGGTTGCCACTCATGTTGGGCTTGGAGGTGCCTAGAAGAATCTAAGCTGCAAACCAAGGCTAGCTGCTATTAGCCCCAGGCTTGGGGCTGCTTAGCAAGAAGTAGGGGACACGCTGAGGGCAGATACTGCTTGTTTGGGGTTTGTGAACCTTTGAGAGATTTTAGGAAGGTTTGTAGCATGAGTCAAGACAGACCACTGGAAAAGTATGGAAAAGTCACTGGAAGCAGCTTGGGTGGCTCTGGAAGTTGGGTGGGGCAGGGTCTCATGGATCACTAGTTCTGGGAAAATGGCATTAGCCAGGTTGATGTAGACTCTGATATGGCACCCCCCCGCCCCCACCAGAGTCTGTATGCTGGGTGCAGGGAGGGCTCAACAAAGGAACAATGAACTCTGTCAGCACTTCTTTCTGGGAGAAAGCTGGCCCTCCAGCCCTCATCCTGAAGCCAGACAATTAATTTCCTAATGCCTTTCAAGCTGCTGCCCCAGTGCTTGCCCCAGTGCCTTTCAAGCTGCTGCCCCATCAGCGAGTAAGTTCACGTGCAGGCCCTTTATGAGGAACACCTGGGAGTCCAACCATTCTTTATCTTACTTGGCCACAATGCCCACTGATTTTCACAGCCAGAAATTGTGGGACTTCTCTTTCCAGCACTGGAATCCTGGGTTTTGGAGCCTGGTGAGGGGCTGGGACACCTCACTCCTCAGAGACCTCCACAGTCAAAATATCTCTTCCAATTTTCAACTGTCACGCATGAGTGCAGGACTACCCCATTCCACATCTGCGCTCTACCTACCAGTCTCGAGTTGGCCGCTTCCATATGTCCTTAGTTGTAGGACTTCTGTTCAGTTAGACTTCTGGTGACAAAAGTCTAATGTTGGTTGTTCTGTAATTGTAATATTGATGTGGTTGTGAGAGGAGGTGAGCATGGCATTTACCATCTTGACCAGAAGCATGTCCTGTTGTTCTTTTTTCCCCCTCAGAGTTGCTTTAGCTATTTGGATTTTTTTTTTGTGGTTCTGTACAAATTTGAGGGTTTTTTTCTTGTTCTATTTTTGTGAAAATGCCATTGGTGTTATGATTGAGACTGCACTGAATCTGTAGACAGCTTTAAGTAACATGGGCATTTTAACAATGTTAATTTTTCCAGTCCATGAACACATAATTCTTTGTGTCTCTTTCGATTTCTTTCATCAATGTCTTGTAATTTTCAATGTACAGGCCTTTATTTCTAAGTTTTTGTTAATTTTCTTAATAGGAGATGCTCTTGTAGTTCATCCCAGGGAACTTGCAAGGAAATGTAGAGTTCCAAATTCAGGAGGGGAAGCTCTTTTTCATTTATTTATCAAAAATTCTTGCCATTTATTATGTACCAGACACTGCAGTAGGCCCTTACGGTATGTCAATGAACAAAATGTGCAAATATCTCTGATGATCCTTACATTCTTCTAGGGGCAGGTGAGTTATAAGCAAGTTACATTTATGTATTAGATGGAGGTAAGGGCTATCTCGTATGTGTTGTAGTGTGTTAAATGGTGGAAAGTGCTAAGGAGAAGAATCAAGCAAAAAGAGGGAGTGGGGAATGGTAGCATTTATAAGAAACACTCATGGAAAACACTCGTGGAAATGACACTTGAATAAATATATAAAGAAGGCAAATAGGGAAAGTGTCAAGTGGAGCTTGGGGAGAAAAAAAAGAGTTTGCATTGTGTCCCAGACCCCTGCTAAGTTCTGGAAATTTAGGAGAAAAGAGAATAAAAAGGGAGACTCTTAACAGCCAGGTGTGGGCTTGGATGCCATCTGAAAACTTTGGGTGTATTGTGCCCATTGTCACCACTGTTTGGTTACAGACAATGCAGTAACCATATATGATAATGACTGCATGTTCTAAAGAAGTTTGGTAAGGTTTGGGCTTTACTGTAGCTTATAGATTTGGGGCTCACATTAATACTGTGATTTTTGAATCATAAATTATATTTGGTTAATTTTAAATGACAAACAACATTTCGATGATAAAATAATCATATACATCATATACTTTTAGAGAAGTTTTAAATTATGTAATGGCATGGATGCTATTCCACTTCCTGCCATAATCACTTTTGAGAAAAAAAATGATTTAAAAAATGTACCTTAAACTACACTGGCTTAGTCTTTTCTTCTCCTTCATAAGCCTATCTGGAAGCAAAGTGCACCTGTCATTGATTTTGGTCTCCAAAAAAACCCATCCTTTCTCCTAATTTAATTTCATTTCTATGCAAGTAAAGTGCCACTTATAAGATTGCATATGTCATGCAGAGAAGAGTGGAAATATTAATTGCCAGTGCTTTAGTCCAATTTGTGTGTCTCTGAGAAATGTCAGTGATAGGCAGCATGTACTTCTGATGATGATGGTGAGTCAGCAGAACAGAAAGGACTTAAATAGAAACAGCCTAAGCACATGATAGAATACACTTGGGAGTGACTGCCAGAGTTGGTAGGGTGGTGCATCAACTAGCTTGATGATATGAAGAAGGTACTTCAGAAGAGTGTATATTAATCTTAGAAATATTAATGGAACAAAGTAGTCTTAAAACAGTCACTATACATCTTTTAGTATGATTTCTCAGAAACGCCAGGTTGCAACCTCTGCAGTGTCATGGTAGTGGTGGGTCTGAATTAACAATGCAAAAGATTTCAATTTCAATTTCAGTTGAAATTCTGGCTTGACCTTAACCTTTTCTCTGTTTTTCAAATCAAATGGACTCGAGTTATTTATTTGTATACTAGAAAGAGTAGAAACTCCTTGCAGGCACCTGTGAAACACCTACCACAGCACAGGTTTACCACCAAAGTTTGCTGAATTGAGTAGCAGCACTGCTAAATCTGATGTCACTTATGGACAGTGACCATGATTATAACTGCTACTGAGTGCCAAATGCAAGGGTGCCATGTGCAAAGGTGCTCTGTAGGGTGTCTTTCCCAATCCTCTTAGCAACTTTTGGACTGAAAGTCAAAGGTAAATCCTTGGGTCAGAAAGTTAGGTAGTTTTAATGTAGGGAGAAGGCAAGATAATTAAAGATGTTAATCAAGCCACAGTCAGAAAACTGCAATATGCTGATCAGCCCAGCAGTCAGGCCGGGAGGACGCCTTCAGAACAGAGGAAAGTTTCTGCTGGGATTGCAAACAGCCCATTCCCCACACCTGTGAAGGGGAAACAGGAACCGGAAGTCATTCCCTACGGCTAAGACCATGGGGAACCTACGGGTTCAAGGCTGGGAACTGCCAGCAGGCCGCTCACTCGACACCTTCTTATCTTTTCAGCTACAGACTCTTCCCCTTCCTCACTCTGCGTCCATATCAAAGGAAATGGGAACTAAAGAATGACATAGAAACTGAATTCCCTGACCACTCAGGCTCCCTCTCAGGGCCTTTCCTCTGTCTCACTGTCCCCCTCACTCTCTCTGAGAGGAGCCCATACTCTGTGGAATGTCACCCCTTTTCTAATAAACTTTCCTTTTGACTCCAACTTTGGCGTGTGTGTTGAATTCTTTCTTCACTCTTTGCCAAAGGACCCTCTTCTTCTCTCGATACAGGGAGTGGTCTCCCCGCCATTTGGGGAAATTTGCCTTGTCCTGCATCAGTTTGTCCAAAGCAATGCGGCTGTTATAAACCCTAGACCTCGGGTTTGAATTATCTTCCTACCACGCTAGTTACTTTGCCCTCAGATAATCTTGGCATTTTATTTTTTTCTCAAAAGGACCAAAACAAGCAAAAAGAAAGACTATTTTAAAAGTTCTTTGCATATTATCATCTTATGATAAAGCACCAAATAAGGTCACACGTGGAAAGAACCTTCAGCATAGATTGAAAAATGAGGACTTTTAACTTTTATAGCTGTGTCCCACTTAGAATCACTTTTCATCTTAAAAAAAAGAAAGTAATTTCACGAAGTGCTAATTTTAATCAACTTGCATCTGGATAAGGACCTCCAACCCTCTTCTTGCACATTCTATTATATAATTCTCCCCTTTCCAGGATACAGGGCGCTGAAGAGATTTATACGTGGACCTGTAGTTCCACATACCAGTGACGTTAGGCTGTTCTTTCCGATTTCGAATACCTTCTCTTTTTGTGAATATTAGTTACACAGAAGGGCCTCAATAAATATTGCAATATAGTAAATTAAATTAGAAATCAGTGTAAATCTCACGCTCTTTCGGCTTGTGAGAAAAGTTGGCTTATTCTGTTGATTTTCTCCTTATATGGTTATGAATTTCAGTAATTTCTGAATTGAGGTAAATGGGTCAAACATTTCATTTCTTGGTTTCTCTCTCTTCATAATTCTGATATACCATAACATTTATTGGAATGGTTTTTACCACTCAGGAAAAATGGCATAGTTCGATGCAGTTGTTTTTGCTAAAGTATAATGGCTTTCACTGCCCTAAAACCACTTTACTAAGGCTTAAAAATGAAGCATTTTTATTTTTCAGGAACTTTAAAATGCACCTTTTGGTTTCAGTGGTTACAGGCCAGGTAAGTTCTTAGCAGCTATAAACAAAAATAGCTTTTTCAGAGGCACAAGTCCCCCGCTGGGAGTTCTTACCCATTATGTAGTTAGAATCAGACTTGCTACCCATTGGGTCCCCTGGGTGTACCAGCCTGAGGTAGATGTGTTCAGTGACCAGGATGCCCTGTGAAACGGCACCCCCAAACAGAGTGCCTAGGAGCACTTGCTGAGGGGGTTGATTGCCAGGGTGTAAGCAGGGTTAGGGGCACCAACGAAGAATGGGGGAGATTGTCAACAGGAGGAGTCCTGGCCATGCCAAGGCCTCTGGGGTGAGGGAAGGGACTGGTTATTGGAACCTGGAGGGAGCCACAGCTGTAGGGGAGGCACAGCTGTAGGGAAGGTACACCTGAATGGAGGCTGTGGCTTTAGTAAAGATAGAACAGTCTCTGCCAGCTGTGGCCTGGAAGGCAGGGAGCTGGTGGAACAAATACCTGGTCCCTGTTCTCCTACTGTGTTCCAATCCCTCCCTTGCTGATGCCTCCCATCGACTGAGTCCAAGTAAACCAGGAACAGGGGTGCAGGAAGTCGATGGATGTGACGCGTTCCCGATGAGCCTCCTGAGGTCCAGACCAGGGTGGAGCAGGGGTGGCAATAGCTCCTGTCTACCAGGCTAGGGCAGGATTTTTCAACCTTAGCACTATTGACATTTCGAGCTGGTTAATTCCTTGTTTTGGGGGCTGTCTTGTGCATTGTAGGGGGTTTAGCAGCATCCCTGGTCTCTACCTACTACATATCAGTAGTGACCAACCCTCCAACAAGTTGTGACAATCAAAAACGTTTCTGGACATTGCCAAGTGTCCCATGGAGAGCAAAATTGCCCCTGAAAAAAATGATTAGATTAGTGGATTAAAAGTGAGTTTGTGACCTCATGAATGACCGTTCATTCATTCGTTCATTCAAGGAAAAATATGTTATTTTTTTCTGGCTTAACTATTGGCAAACTGTGATGATGAGCACCAGAATTATGAAGATGAAAAGACATGATCTTGCTTTCTTGAAGCTTACCATTTTATACAGTAAGGCAGATAAACAGTAAATTACAATAACAAAGTTATTGTGTACTGCTATAATAAAAATCCAAGCAGAGTGCTATTAAAGAGCATTTAAGACAAAGAAGTGTCAACTGTCCGTTCTTAAAAAAGATCTGTTGATTAAACAAAGTTAAATTTATTAGACAGAGTCAAACTACCACTGTGCAGAGTTTATGACATTACAGTTTTGTATTGGTAAGCACAATGAGGCGAGGGTATTGAAATGAGTCTTGAACAAATTCTGTTTTGATATGTGAACTATTTTAATTAGCTCCCGGTCAAATCTCCAGGAACAAATATTTCCTGGAGCAAATAGCGAAGTTATTTTGCTCGTCTCGGTGTTTTTTAACAGGCACGGGAAAATATGCTTGGTCCCAGGATTATTTAACAGTGAGACAGGAAGTTAATTTAGTTTCCGTCTTAGAGTGGAGAAAATAAACTAACATTTATTAAATATCGGTCAACAGCCAGGTAATACTGACTGCTTTAATCCTTAAACTAATGCTGAGGAGTTTGGTATTATCATTCCTGCTGTATAGATGAGGATTGTGAGACTCAACTGCCCAAGGCCACAAAGCAACTGACAGTGTCAAGAATTTATTTTTCCTGTGTGGCTGGAGAGTTGGGGAAAGATTCTAAAGGTGGACAATATTCTGGATGACCTCAAAGGTGAACAGGATTTCAAAAATTGGGAAAGACAAAATGTGTGGAAATGGGGAGAATGTATTCAGGGAAAGGGGATAGCATGGAATGGAGACCCCAAGTTGTGAAAATACCTGGCATATTTTAGGGAACAAGCTATAGGTTTGTGGGAGATTTACATGGGTAATGAGGAACTCACATTAATTAGAATTAGAGCACATGAGGAGACACATTCTTCTCGTCATTGTCCTTTCCATGAAACAGGGACTTCAACCAACACTTCCACCTTCTCAGAAATGTTCGGAGTAGTGGCTTCGACTTGAACTCTCTGCTCAAGGGAAAGAGTGATCTACTTGGTTGGTGAGATGGGGTGAGGTTTTTTTCACTTTGTAGACTGGCGTCTTGACTCTTGCTCTGTCTTGCTGAAAACGAGGGCATGCATTTGCCTCCTGCTTTTGGAGCCTTTGGTGAACGATTCCATCCAGAAAGGAAGGCCTGTAGTTCCCTACCTGCTTCTTTATGATCCTATCCCTAGCTTAAAACCATGTTTTTATCACTTTAAATAACACCTCCTATGATAAACATGAATTAATAAATGATTGAGTGACTACATGGTATAAAGCATAACCATTTTTTAGGCATTAGATGAAATAGTAATGTTTGTGTACAATTTTCGTGATTCTGAACAGCTCCAGAGGACTTGACAATATTACTGGGGTTTTTTTTTTTTTTTTTGTAAGCATGTGTTTGTGATACTACTTCATTGTAACCTGAACAGATTTTACTGTTTGTTTACACCAGCTGTGGATTTCAGTAGACTGAAAATAAGCTAGGTCTCAGAAATAATTGTATTTAAAAATCATCCTGATTCTTCCCCTGAGTCACGGAATAAAGGTCTCTTGCCAAACTTGGTCTTTCACTCAGACTCCTCCAGGTGTCTCTGATCCTCCCCACTCCTCTCCTTTCCCTTCCCCTTCCACGTCAGAGACACACAGACACGCACAGGTGTTCTGCCTCTCTCTCTCCATCCCCTCCCTTCCTCTCCCTCTCCCTCTCCTTCTCTCTTTCTCTCTCTCTCACACACTCACACACACACATACACACACACACACACACACACACACGCACACATTTTACTTCTGTGCAGGTCATTGATAGAGCAGCCTCTGGAAGCATCAGTTAGTTCAGTCCCTCGTGGCCGTGAGCTTGGTTGAGGATACACATCCACGGGGCTAGAAGAGGTTTAGGTTTGTAGGATAGTTATTCTCCCTGACCCTGCTTTTGGGCTACTCTACCTTCTTGTTCAGTTGTGCACCTTTAATACTTTCTTAGATCCATCTTTTTTTTTCTCTGCCTAGTCGAATAAGTGATCTGAAGGTTCATAAAACAACCACGGCCGTTCATATTCAAAATAATTAGTTGGTTACAGGCATAACTAAAACATTGATCAGATAATTCGTGGACAGCACGTATACGTGAAGGTGATTTAGTCTGGTTTATCTTTATTCTCAGGGACTAGTCATTTAAATATAAACCTCTATAGTAGTTAAGAGCATTCTTCACTAAAGCTCTAAATAAATGATGGCCCTCCTGTGTTTACAAAGGTAGTAAAAAAATGGACTATAGTTGTTTGATTACCTGGTCAATTTAATCAAATCAGGATGAGTTGTTTGGAAATTAGTCTGTGTATCAGTCCTTAGAAAGACAGATTTAATTCTCCCCCAAATGTAGTTCATATTATCTTTATGATCTTAAATCAAGTTCTTCATCACTCG
>NW_011888852.1:3020956-3027497 GCF_000151845.1 Pteropus vampyrus | reverse complement strand
TCTATTGAGTACAACCTCCTACTGGGAAGAAAGTTTGTCGTTATTTTGCGAAACTTGTGAAATTGACTAAACTGGAACTGCTAGAGTTGAATAGGGCTTTGCCAGTTAATGGCTTCTTGTGACATATTTATTAACTTGAAAGAAAAGTGCTCGAAATATATAACCTTATGTTCTACATAAATAGAAACTATGGTCTTTATCCTATTTGGGGAGTTTTAGCAACACTTAAAACTCTTCCACTGCACAGTGGAACATGTAGACATACATATGGGTAGAAATATATTTGTTTACTGTTTTGAGTTTTTCTTATCTTTGGTGAAAGAGCATTTTAGAAAAAAAAAATCTGACTTTAAATTTAAAAAGTTTTAATCATTTGACTCCATTTTTGTTTTTCGAAAATGTAATGCATGACAGGTTACAAAAATTAAAAATACATAAAACGAAAAACTCTGCTTTCTACATCTCACAATTCCATTTCCCTTCCTGGGGTCAAGAACAATAATCAATGTGCTATATATTCTTCCACAAAAAATTTATGTATATAGTATCTTTCTTTGTCTTCTTTTAACACAAAATATTAACACGATACATAAATTGCTTCTCATCTTGATTTTCTTTTTGTTTGACAATAAACATGATAGATTATGCCCTATCGGTTCATAAATTGTTTTTTAAATCTCTTTTTAAACAGCTGAAAAATTGTACCGTGTGAATGAACCATAATTTATCTAACATGTCTCAAATTTAACAATCGCCCCAGATAAATAAATAAAAAGACTTTTTTTTTTCTCTCTTCCTTTTTTCCCCCCACATGTTGGGTTTGGCATGTCCTGACACTCGAGACACTTCCCTGCTCCCCTAGGCCTCAGCCAAGAGTCTATGTGACATGTTAACTTTTCCACCATCTCTGAACCTCAAATTCTATTTGCCAATTTACTTTGACAATAAATGGAGGATTTGGGATCTTTGTCATAATCTGCTGAAAACCAAGTTGATGTTCCCTGGTTTGGGAGTCTTGAACCACTATGTCACTGAAGTCATTTTCATTCTATCAGTCCCAGCCAGGAGGAAGTCAGTATTTTCCCATGCCAGTCTCTGCATAAATGATCTAATTCACACAAGTTTTAATATAATTGTTTTTTGGTTCTGCTGATGAGCATTGTTAAAGTCAGCATATAAATATCAGTATGTAAATATCTTCAGTATGAAAATGCCCTGTAACTTATTCTTTAGATCAGTAAAAACATCTTAAGTTCCTGCACTATTATTATTGGTAATAGACTAGGTGTGCAGATACAAAGATAAATAGGGCACGGTTTTGCTCTTAAAGGGCTTACATTAAGGTTTCAGAAATAGGTATAAAAAGAGGTAACTTCTACTTTTTCAAAAGTGGAGGCTTGATTTTGTCCTATAAGCTTGATATTTGATGAAAGCTTACGTACACCCCTGCCCCCGCCCCAAAACCTGACTATTAAACCAAGGTAATTGGGGTCTAATTGGATTATCTCAACCACCTCAATGATTGTAATCCTCTAGTTCACACCTATGATATGAGGAATTACCTTGAGGCAATGGTAGATTCCAAGTGTACTATGAGGCACTCTGTCTTAGAAGTCACAGAGCAGAAAGGCTCGTAGACCCAATTACAGCACAGGACAAGAAGCGAGAGTAAAGGGGTGGAGTAAGTTAACGTTCTTGGATTAGGGCACAAGCAGATGGAAGGACCATAACACGTGAGTCTTGGACTTCACAGGCCTTACATACCCCCTCTCTCTTTCTCTCTGCCACTTTAGTCCTCTCTGCTCATGATGTGGTTATAAGGACCAGAGTTGAGGTTTGAGGTAGGGATTCACAGACAAAAGGAGCCCGGGCCAGTGATACACACGTGTCTTACTGGAGACACTCAGGGCCAAGACATCTGGACAAGCTGCAGCTTGTCAATTAGCCTAGGAAATAGCCACGGGTCCTTCCTGCATTTCTTGGGTAGAATACACATGGGGACAGAAGGAGACCATACTAGATGTCGCCTATGGGCGATTGAATTTGAGGGTGACATAGCTGTCAACTCAGAGGTAGCATTATTTGTTTTTTCCATTCCTTTCTATCTCTAGACAATACATTTGTTCCATCATACTCTTTATTTATTCTATTGATCAATCATTGGCATGTCTTATAGGTTACTGTTTATATTTAACACATCACATAAATTCTACCTGTCTCACAATTTACTTACTCATTATGTACGCAAAACATATCTTATGAGTTTTACCTATTTCTTATAATCTGTATTAACTATGCTTAACATTTCTTAGGTGTTTAGTCCATTCTGTTTGTTTGTTTGTTTTTTGTCTCCTATAGCAGAACTGACTATTCTCAAACAATACAGAAAATGAATGTTGTAAGACCTCGTTCTTGAATTTCAATCCAATGTCCCACATGGGTGTTAAGACTCAATTTCAATAGTTCCAGACTGAACTCATCTTTCACTGTAAGAACTTCCTTGGTTATTTTATAATAATTAATGGCATAAATTTCTACCCCAATGTTAAAATTCTCTTTAATTCTTTCCTCTCTTCACCAGAATCACTGAAGACTTTTGCTTTTTGCCTCAAAAATACCACTTAAGTCTTTTATCTCCTCACCATTCCCACTGTTCCAAGACATTCATTTGCTGCCAGCCTTATTTTTCTGTAATACAAGCTGATTCCTGACTTCCTGTTCAGCATCTTCCCATTCCAATTCTCACCCAAGATTACTTGCCATTTTTCCAAAATACCATGCATATTCATATATATGAACATTAAACTATTAAAACATTTTTCATTGTGAAATAATTATAGATTGGAAATTACAGGAAGTTGCTTAAATGACATTGGGAGATCTTGTGTGCTGTTTCTCTGGTTTCCCCCAAGTATGTTTTTTCTTTAAATTTTTGGAATATCCCTTCCTCTCTTAATTACCTAAAATATGAATCATTCTTTAAGATTCAGCTTCAAAGTTATACAGCTTTCCAGAGTCCCCCACCAGTGCTAAATGAATCACTTCCTTCTCAATGATGATTTTTTTTACAGTTGGCATCATAACTATCTTCTCTGACAATCCATGACCTTTTCAAGAATAAAGATTATGTTTTATTCATCTTTCAACCCATAGGAACTAGCTCAAAGCATGGCACATGTTAAGTGTCTTATACAAATATGGTGAATTTAATAT
Source organism: Pteropus vampyrus (assembly GCF_000151845.1). Classification (NCBI taxonomy): domain Eukaryota; kingdom Metazoa; phylum Chordata; class Mammalia; order Chiroptera; family Pteropodidae; genus Pteropus; species Pteropus vampyrus. The sequence goes on along the minus strand of NW_011888852.1, from coordinate 3,024,284 downwards.
AAATTATATTTCATTTCAAGAAAATGAGATGTAAAAATCCAATTGTACAAAATAGATGCATGTAGTAGTGGTATTTTATTACAGATTCTTTTCAATATGATCTTTCCCAGAGAATTTAAAATATAATTCAATTTTCAAAAATACTTTACTGTTATGTTCATGAAAACGTGTAGTGAGTAATATGAGATAAATATTGAAATAGCTATTCAAATGAAAAATTCCAATCTAAAATATGGAACCAGTTTTATCCTCTATTGTTATTGTTCCAAATATGTAGTAATAACATCACTCCTGGGATTGGGAATTCTGACCTTATACTCTTTGACTCATGCTTCATTCTGTGGGAGAAAAGTTGCTTGTGATCTGAATGCACGTAAGCCTCTCTAGGCTCTGAGTATGAATGAAGAGGCTACATGAACGTGTTGGCAGACCTCTGCCCCTCTTCAACGTCTCCTATGCTTTGTCTCGCTCGTGCCCTTGATCAAGACCTCTCATCTTCTCTCTTTCTGGCCCCCAGCAATCCACTTGAGGGAGGATGCCTGACCACAGTGGCTGCAGCTGGCACCCACTGTGAGAACTTTGCTGTGCTGGGTGGTAGGCATAGCACTTCCTCGCTGGGGTCCATCCGTATCCTTTAGCTTGCCACTGCTGCAGAGAGCGATTCCCACCCACCACAGTCTCCAAAAGTACTTTTATGAATAGCTTTAAAAAAGGCATTATGTTGACATTGTGGTTGTTAAAATTGTGATAGGAGGAAAATGAGGGAGAAATTGAGGGCGAGACCATGACACATATAGAGGAAATAGGTAAATGTGGTAAATGTGGTAAATGTGGTGTTTTGTATGCCCACTTCCTCAGCTACCATTAGTGAAGGTAATCAGCTCGCCTGTGGCCCGCTTCACCACATTATTAGCAACTGGTCATGCCTCTGGACTGTGGTGGAGCCACATTATATTCCTTAGACATTCAAGCTTGCATCCAGAGTCTCTTAAGTCTCCTTACTGAGATGGCCTTTCCGTCTGTTTCTGAGGAAGATTAGACCAAGTCCCAGAGGTTGGTTTGGAATAGATGCCATCTTGTCCTCGCTCTCCTTTTTTGTGTGTGTTTTCCAACTCTTTTTCCTCAAGGCCTCTCTTCTCAACTCCATCAGCTCAAATACTGAAGGCCCCAATGCATCTCACCTCTCACGTTCGTTAGTCCCAATATTTAAAGCCTCCTTGCAGTCATATGTTAGATATAGCTGGGAGATCCTGTAGCAGGTGGGTTAAGTTGGAGGTATGAGGTAGGTTTATTTCATGATTGGGTCCCTATTAATGAACAAGATCATATTCTGAACATTTAACACAGCTTCTTTTGCCTTTTGTCTCTCATTAAGTTTTAAAAATAATAAAGTATTGATTCAGATAAGTGAAGCATTTCTTTACCTGTGAATTACAGACCTCAGGTCATCCCACTGGCCTTGGCAGCAACTGGTGTTATCTGGAAATGATCACTCAGGCATTTCTACTTCTGGGCACAGAAATTTCTTTTCTCTTTTTTTGCTCCTTGACATCTCAGAAATGAAAACAAGGATTTTTTCATCGGGTTAGGGACAAAGGTAAGAACCAACAGAGTGAGTGACACAGAACTTTTATTCTTGGCAAAGCTTGACATTGAAAAGAACAGTGGGAGATAATTTTCAAGCGGCCTTAGGAGGACATCTGAAGGACTGCCGGGTCAGCTATCTGCAGGGTCAAATATCTATCTCAAGGAAACTGTTCACAGCAACAGGGCTGCCAGCAAGTGGGCACTGTTAGCTGGCACGTACTGTAACCTGTCACATTCTGTTCCATTATGCAGAAGAGTTTACAAGAATAGTGATTCATGGAATAAAATAGTTCTTTAAGGTAAAATTAGATGGTCAGGAAATTACGTTAGCATTGTAGAACTGTTACAGTAAAAAAAAGTACTTTGTAATCTGATGTTTTAGAATTCATGTCCTAAACTGTATTATCTTGATTATCTGTGGAGAACTTATCAATGAAGAACTTAGGAGGCAATGTTTTTTTATGGAAGCCTTCTTTTTTTTTTCCTCATCTATTTCTATAACAAGCTAAGTACCCAAAACTGATTCTGAAAGTGCAACCCTAGAAAATTTTTCATCTAAAGAAATAACATAAGGTACGCTAAATTTTTGCTCTTTATAAGTTATTTTTGGTCAAATTTCATCCCAAGTATACTTACTGTATCTCATGCAGGCATCATTCTCCTGTCGATTTGGCTATGCTTGGTCATCTAGTTCCCTCCTAACTTACAACAAACACCACATCTTGCTCTGCACATATACAAAATCTTCTCTTTGGAATCAGTGAAATTAAATGAAAAAGGAAGGAGAACAATAGATTTGGATATTTTATTTCTGTATTTCTTATTAGATTCTTTAAGGTAAAATTCATATTTTGGGTTTAGCAAAATGATTTTTTAATCTCATTGAAATATCCAGTACACAATTTACATTTACTGATCACCAGTATTGTGGTTGTAGGTTTCTCAAAATGCCAAAGCTCATAATTGTCTCTGATGAAGAAGGTACTCTAAAATACTCAAAACTAGGGCTCGACATAGGTACTCAATGCAAGCCTCATACACAATTTAAAATCTTTTAGTGGTTATATTTAAAAGCTAAAAAGAAATACATTAATTTTAATAGTATATTTTATTTAAGCCAATGTATCTAAAATATTATTTCAATATGTAATCTAAGTGTAAAAAATGGAGATATTTTGTATTCATTTTTTCATACTAAATCTTTAATATTCAGTGTATTTTATACTATCTAAGTTTGGACTAGCCACATTTCACTAGCACTTGAAACCACATGTGGTTGGTGACTATCATATTCGACACCACAACTCTAGAAGAAAACAAATAATAAATTTAGTACACATTATAAATATACATATATCTACATATAACTTTAAAATGTTTTATACTTCCAATAATATTGAGTTTTCTGAACATAAATATCTTGTATGTATGTATGTATGTACTTATTTATTTTTGTTTTTAATAAGATTGTGAAATCTCACAGATACTAAGACAAGCATGTTATAGGTGATGGGCATATGAAATTAATTTAAAGAATACATTTAAAAAATACAGGCATGACTTTTTCACATATGGGTTTATGCACATATATCAACTGAGTTTCTCTGTCTTCTTAATTTTTATCTATAGCTATTTATTTGCAAAGTCTTCATCACTTTTTGATGGACCAAGATTTTAATTTTTCTTGTTAAAAATATATTGAATGAATTCAAGAGCCCAGCAATTTTAGAACCAGCATTAC
>NW_011888852.1:3017107-3020906 GCF_000151845.1 Pteropus vampyrus | reverse complement strand
TACTCAAAACTAGGGCTCGACATAGGTACTCAATGCAAGCCTCATACACAATTTAAAATCTTTTAGTGGTTATATTTAAAAGCTAAAAAGAAATACATTAATTTTAATAGTATATTTTATTTAAGCCAATGTATCTAAAATATTATTTCAATATGTAATCTAAGTGTAAAAAAATGGAGATATTTTGTATTCATTTTTTCATACTAAATCTTTAATATTCAGTGTATTTTATACTATCTAAGTTTGGACTAGCCACATTTCACTAGCACTTGAAACCACATGTGGTTGGTGACTATCATATTCGACACCACAACTCTAGAAGAAAACAAATAATAAATTTAGTACACATTATAAATATACATATATCTACATATAACTTTAAAATGTTTTATACTTCCAATAATATTGAGTTTTCTGAACATAAATATCTTGTATGTATGTATGTATGTACTTATTTATTTTTGTTTTTAATAAGATTGTGAAATCTCACAGATACTAAGGCAAGCATGTTATAGGTGATGGGCATATGAAATTAATTTAAAGAATACATTTAAAAAATACAGGCATGACTTTTTCACATATGGGTTTATGCACATATATCAACTGAGTTTCTCTGTCTTCTTAATTTTTATCTATAGCTATTTATTTGCAAAGTCTTCATCACTTTTTGATGGACCAAGATTTTAATTTTTCTTGTTAAAAATATATTGAATGAATTCAAGAGCCCAGCAATTTTAGAACCAGCATTACAAACTTTTCACTGTTAGTTGGATGCCCAATTCTGACAGGTGTGATTTTCAGTTTATGTTTAGAAATGCAATCATTTGCTTTTCTCTTTGATTATTTGACTGATGAGATAAATGCAGCATACTTTTCATTGGTCTCACTTTTTCTTTTCATTTAGAATTCTGTTCAAGTCAAATTTATCTTTGAAGATTCAGACTGGTTCACCTCCTAAAACTTCTGCTACAAATAGACCCAAAACATTCTTGGATTTAATGTAAATAGTCTTGTTTTCTTTAAATATTTAAGATACATTTTCTTTAACAATGACAGAAGGTCACTGTTTCTAAGTGACATTTGAGGTTGGGGAGTGAACTTGGACTTTACTGGTTGTGAGACCCAAATGTGGAATCGGTCACTAAATTCCTGAGTGAGTAGCACCTACCGCCAAGGAAACTGCACCTTATTCTCCAAGGATTTTTCCTACTCACCTTTATAATGCACTAATTCTTGGAATGAGATACTGTGGAATTTTTTTGTTTTTTGGTTTTTTTTTTTCCACGAGAAATGGCCCTGGGGTTAATTGTCACTCAGTTAAACTACTAGGTAGAGAAGTGAGGAGAAATTAAAAAGTTTTAAACAGTTCGATGGGAAATAGTATATTTGGATAAACAGAAAGTAGGATGTTGAATATTAATGCATAGATGTGGCAAACTGCCCTATGGAAATAAGAACAAGTGATATCTGAAATCAGTTCAGTTAGTCAGTCAGAGTTCCTGTGGGTGCAAAGGTTGCCATCTTTTAAGACAAGAGCCAGCAAACTTTCTGTAAAGGTTCGGATAGTAAATATTTTAGGCTTTGTGGACCATATGGTTTCTATCAGAACTACTCAAATCTGCTTTTGCAGCTCAGAAAGCAGATTAGACAAAATGCAAATGAATGAATTTGGCTGTGTTCCAAGAAAACTTTATTTACAAATAGGTGGTTGGCTGGATGTGACCCATGTAACCCCGATATAAGAAATAATCCTTCACAGAGGGTCTGTTCAGTAACTGCACTGCTACCTCCACTCCCTGTTAGTTGTTGGAAATGTCCATATGGAAATGACTTTCTCCTGAATCACATCACATTTCCCATGAGGAGGCATGTGTTTCTTCTGCACTTCCCTATACCCCGAAGTAACCATTTTATTAGGTAAGGTGTGAGTTTGGTTGCTCTAACAGAGACCTGGAATGACAATGGCTTAAGCAAGATAGAAGATTATTTCTGTCCCTTGTAACTTTCGTGTTAAGCAGTCTAGGGCTGATAGAGTGACTCCAGGTGTTACTTCGTCGTCCCTTCACGGTTCACCACCACTCAACCTGCCTTGGGACCAGCAGGAAGCGGAAGAGAGCACAACACAGAAGTTGTTTACATTACTTCTGCTCATATCTCAGAAGTCAGCACTCTGCCAAATAGCCCTGTCCACCTGCAAGAGAGCCAGAGGAACAGAGTCCTTATTCTGGGCAGCCATGGACCCAGATAAACTTTTGGGGCATCTACTACTAGAGAAAAAGATGAATAAAAATAAGGGGCATGTAGCTGTGACTAGGTCTTTCTCTAATCTTGTATTTATAGAACAGTTAAGGATCTGAAAGGAGTTACATTTTAAAGTTATATTTTTCTGTATTTAATGTGATAGATGAGACACTATTGTGAGATTTGAGAATAGAGCTGACCAAAATCTTCAGATATATCTTCTGACACAAATAGAGGGTTAGAATATTGTTTTAGAAAGTATGTGGCAAGTATCTTGCATACTCTACTCCTCTCCCTATCTGAGCTCACATTAGACATTACTAATAAATCATAACATTCTTTCCCACTGAACTCAAACTTGGCCTTCGAACCCTCGATACCCCGTTCTAGCAGCCTCTTCTGGTCAGGACGAGTTGGCATGTCATCAGCAGTTTACTTGTTCTTCTTGGCTTAAAGTTTCACATTTTTTTTTGGTATCTTTGACACCTATCTTTATCTGTAGATGGTGATAATGGCAATATATAAATTGAATGTTGTTTTTTGACTTTTAAACCAAGTCTCCTCTCTTACCTTTTGTAAAATGTTTATCTTGTTATTTTCGGATCACGATTTATATCTCATTTTTGTGTAACTAACTTTAGTTACAAAACTAGAATAATTTTATTGAACCTCTTAATTGTATAGAGAAGCTGAAATCCCCCCAAATAAAAGGACTTGCCCATCGGCACACAGCTATATTGGGGCAGCATTGAAAGAAGAGTTGTGGACCTCTGATTCCTATCCTAGTAATCTCACTTCGCCAAGGCCAAATTAATAAATGACAAGAGTAATTAAAAATCACTAATAATAATGACAATAAATGAGTGAGATTGCTTGATAATAGAACTTCAGTTTCTCAAGTTTCTCTTTCTTGCATTTGTGGACAAGAACCTACACGTTTCACTTATTTTTTTTTAAATGTGAAAGAAACGTTATCCTGAACAATCTTTGCTGCAATCTTTGGCTGCTTTGATATTGTAGATTTGATATTGTGAAAAATAGGATTCGAACACTGCTTTCTAGGACATTCTCAGTTTGGTTTGGCTATAAAGAATGGCACAGCTGTTCTTACAATAATATCGCGGCTATTCCTGTTTCTATAAAATACTTTTATATGAGATCCAAAGTACTGACTTTTGTAGACTATTTTCCAGATTGAGTTATAATAGCAATTTTGAAATCTTTTTAGTATATTTTGGCCCAAGAGTCTGTCAGGTCATATTGCTTCTATTTTATTCGGATCCCTTTACCTACCCCAAATTGCTGTACCCTCTGAAGCAAGGCTGTCCACTTCAGTTCTCCTCACGTGCACACAGCTTCTCAGCAGGTTTGCTACTTGGGATCCTCATCAATAGGCAAGTGGAGTTAGATTATCTTGTTCTGTCAAGAGCAAAAAAATATCCAAAGCAAAAATAAGTTCAAGAAAGATCCATTACAGAGCAAGTGAATCTAACTACAGTGTCTATATCTAAGAAAGTATACTTTTTTAAAAAGAAAGAGATTTTAAAAGATTAACTAA
>NW_011888852.1:3015086-3016417 GCF_000151845.1 Pteropus vampyrus | reverse complement strand
AGGTTCATTTATTTTGCAAATATTTAATGAGCATTTACTCTGAGTTAGATATTGTGGTACCTAAAGTTGGAAAAGTCAAAATTATAGCCTTGAGGAGCTCACTGTCTAAAGTACAAGACAAACAAATGAGCAAATAATTTCTCTACTACACAGCCAATCGCTGTAGAAATAGCGAGTTCTGCTTGAGGGTGGATGGAGGAGGCAGTATTGGTGCTGGATGGAAGCTGTGGGGGTTCACAAAGCAGAGAAGGTGGGCAAAAAATAGAGCCTAAAACAACATAATAAAGGTATGGTTGTGTGAAAGAGTGTATGGCCTTTTCATCATTTAGTGTAGCAGGGGTGTAAGGAGATGGGGAGGGTGTGTCAGGGGATTGCACTCAATAATTGAGCAAATATTGAGTGACTCTGCTTAGCTTGGACACTGTGTAGGAAGGACTCTTCAAATGTAGAGCTAAATACAGCATAGTCCTGGACCTCGAGGAATTAACAAAGGAGGCACGAATCACAAATAAATTGTATTTCGGTGATGGTGTAGTAAATGCAATAGAAGAAGCATCAAGTTCTTTTGCTCATACTCATTCATTCACAAAGAAGTGACAGCCTGCTTTGGTGCCAGGTGTCACGCTGTTGGGAGGGGTACCTGCAAAGGTGAGCAACAGCACACACTGCTTGCTCGTGAGGACCACCAATGTAATTGTTGCAGAAATGTTGCGAAACAAGACCACTGAGAAATCAAGCACCACTCAGAGAGTTGGAGAACTCAGGTTTATTATGCTGGTGGTCCCAGAAGAGCTAGTGCTCTGAAGATCTGGGCCCCGAGCTCGGGGGTAACCTTGCTTTTATAGGATTTAACAAGAAAAGACAATGCATCTGTTCTTAACAAGCAAAGGCAATACATCTGTTATGTAGACAGAAAAAGCAAAGGGGAGGGTGAGTCTTCAGTTGATCTCGAGGTCACCTGTCCCTTCGCCCTATGCAGCAAGCATGTCTACAGATTACAGTGTTAGCTATTTGAGTGGAAAATTCCTCTTCACAATGGTGACAAATATTGATGTTACAGCAAAATCTACACAACAGCAACTGTGACAAGTGTCATCCAGAATGTACAGTCTAGAGAACCTATAATACGGGATTTGTTCTAATTAGAGAGGGCAGGGAACATTGTGTTTACCATCGGTCCTCTTACACAATAATTTCTCTATGCTTGAATTCTTAATTCGCTTTCTCCAACTTGGAGTTCGTTTCAAGTAATTTTTGAAAGAAAGTTACCTGGGTAACAGATTGTCAGATGCCTTGCATCTCTGAGAATATTTGTCTTCCACTTTCATAAA
>NW_011888852.1:3008104-3013596 GCF_000151845.1 Pteropus vampyrus | reverse complement strand
TTTATGTCTCTTGAGGATGCAATGAATAGCTCCAGGAGAAAGGTTTGAGTGCCGCCATAACTGGAATTTGTTTTCATTTTACCTACAAATCCTTTAAGAAGAGAGTCACTGAATATGTAGATCTTACAGATAATTTATGAATTATTTTTTGTGTAAAAATTACCAGTGTATTTCAAATTAAGATTAATGTGCTCTTGCAATCCATGATGCCGACAGATGAAATATTTTTAAGTGACATATATTTCTCCATTTGCATCTTATGCTGGAACTTTGTAACTTTCCCCTCTTCAAATATGTGACATTTGGCTCCCAGATTATTTTTCAATATCTTTATTAAGATACAATTTACATATCAAAAAATCTGCTCATTTAAAATCTACAGTTCATACATTGGGCCCCTTATCAAATATATGGTGATGGAACGAGACTAGACTTTGGGTGGTGAGCACACATGGAATATACAGATGATGTACATCTGAAATTCATAAAATGTTATTAACTAATGTAACTCCAATAATTTTAATGAAAAATAAATAAAATATGCAACTTAGTGATTTTTAGTATATCCACTGAGTTATGAACCATCATCAAACTGTAATTTTGGAACATTTTATCATTCCCAAGAAGACCTTGTACACAGTAACAGGCACTACTTCTCCAGCCCTAGGCAAACAGCAATATACTTTGTCTCTATAGACTTGCCAATTTCAGACATTTAATATAAATGAAGTCATTATATGTGTGTTCTTTAGTGACTGGCTTTTTTTTCGCATAGTATAACGCTTTCAAGTTTCATCTATGTGGTATAGCATGTATCAGTATATCATTCTTTTTTATTGTCAAGTAATTTTTTTTTGTGACAATTTGAGGAATGTCAAACTGTTTGTTTGCCAAATTGACTGCACTATTTTACATTTCTACCAGCAGAGAATAAAAGCTTCCATTTCTCCATATCCTCACCAACACCTGATATTATCTATTCTTTAATTATTCTGATTATAACCATCCTAGTGAGTGGGAAATAGTATCTCATTGTGGTTTTGACTTGCATTTCCCTAATGACTAATGATCTTGAACTTTTTACATGCTTATTGGCCATTTTTATATTTTCATTGGAGAAATGTCTACTGACATTCTTTGTGTATTTAAAAATTATTGACATTTTTATTTTTTGAGTTGTAAGAGTTCTTTATATATCCTGGTTACGAGCATCTTATCAGATAGATGATTTAACAAATATTTTCTCCTGATCTCTGGGTTGTTTTTCACTTTCTTTAGGGTTCTGAGGGTTTAATTTTGAGGTAGTTCAATTTATGTTTTACTTTTTCTTTTCTCACTTGTGTTTTTGGTGTCAAACTTAAGAAACCTAGGCATTTCTCTGTGGTAAGTTTTAATATTAATATTTCTATTTGTTGTAAGTCTATCCATATTATTTCTCCTTGAGTAAGTTTTGGTAATTTGTGTTTTTCTAGAAAATTTTCCATTTCATCTAAGTTATCTTACTGTTGACATGAAATTTTCCATAGTATACTTTTATCATCTTTTGTTTCCATAATGTTAGGTTAATAATTTGAGATCTTTTTAAAATATAGATGTTTACAGCTGTAAATTTCCCTCAGCAATCTTTTCTCAGCACCTTATAAAGTTTGGTGTGTTTTATTTTTGTTTTTATTCATGTCAAGGTGTAGCCAGAAAAGGAATTGAGAATGAATGGGTGATGAGGTGGTAGGAGACCAAGAGATAAAAATATTTCAAGGAGTAGAGAGTGCTAACGCTACAGAATGATGTTGAGAGAGTAAAATGTGTCCTTGGTATTATGGAAGTCATTGATGGTTGGTTATGAGCAGTTCTGTTGGGTTGGAGGGAGAGACAGAAGCCCTACTGACAGGGTCAAAGAGATGTCTGGAAGTGAAAACATAGAGGTAATGAATATTAGACAACTATGGTCATAAGTTTTGCTGTGACGTGGAATCACGAGAACACTTGTTCAAAAAGGGGCACCCTAGATCATGTTTGCATGCTGTTGGAAATGAGAGAGAAGGGAACTAATAATTCAGGAGAGAGCTGCAGAAATCCTAGAGAAGAATAGGGAATATGGGATCCACAGCACAAATGTTTTGCCTTTGAGGGGAAAAGCAACACTTCTTTCACTTAACAGGAAGAAAGGCGGAGCATATGAGTAGAGACGCAGGTAGAGGTGATGCTGGGAAGATGAGGGAATTCCTGTATGATTGTATCTGGCTTGTCAGGGAAATATGGGGTGAGGCCAACAGTTAAACGTTGGAGTGGGTTAGGGGAACGTTGGAGGTCAGAACACAGATGAGCAGGTGTTAAATGGACCTCTCAGAGAATAGGGAAAATTTGCTTCTAGGGAACATATTAGACTTACTGGGCATCTTTTGGTACCCTTCTGAATTTAAAAAGAGCCCAGTTATCACAGCTATGTTCATTTTCTTAGAGGCGGACTCAGAGTAGGTAGTTTAAGTAGAGTTGGTTGTTTTCCCAGGCGAGTCGATAAAAGATCATAAAGCAATAATGTGTTAAATGTGTTTTACTGCACACACACAGACACAACGCCCTCCCACGTGCACACGCCACACATACACACACTCACCACACTCACAAGCTCTCGCTCACTTAATTTTTACAATGAACCCCCAACAACATTTTACTACTGTTATGAAGCATCTGAAAATTCAACGGCCCCTGTAGTTTCCTCTATGTGAATCACTCGATCCCTGTTCTTCAAATATTTTAAACATGATCACGAAATAAAGTGGAGTGAATGTTAAGGTTCGATTATTTCCACTTGAGCCATCCCTTTGTGGAATTTGCCTTCGGATATTTTTCCTCTGACACCAAGCCTACTACTGTCCTGAATGTCCCAGGACCCACCCGTGCAGTGAGCCTTCTCCAGACCTTTCTCCATACCCTCCACTACCTTATTATCTCACCAGTGCAGCTAGAATTCAGGCTTTGCTCCCCAATGGGTGTGTGATATACTATGTAATATGGGAGTAATAACCATTTATTGTGAAGATTAAAAAATACAATGCGTGGAAAGTGTCCAATTCCATGCACATAGGATATGCTCAATAAATGCCAAATTGATCTTTTTCTCTTTCTTAATCTCAATATCTCTTTACCTAATTTATCTTTTCTAGTCATATTTCTTCAAGAATCTTTATTCAGCTAAGCACTTTTTTTTTTACTGCAATAACTTAATTCTTAAAGATATAATTTTAAGTTTAATAGGGTTCTTCTGGAAATAATGTCAAAATCTACAATTGACTCTAACAGGACTTCAGGTGGGCAAAAGAATTGTATTTGGGGCACTCAGATATTTTTACTTGCCTCAAATCATGCAGAAGAACTGACTTTGATTATCATGCATTAAACTGAACTATGACATTAAGCACAGAAAATTAGATTATTTCCATATCATGGATGTTAGCATACTTCATAAGTAAAATGAATTACTGAGTCTTTTGAAATATTTTTGAAGGTCTGTGCTGTATCTAAGAATTCTTGACAATGCAACAGAACAACATGGCAGTGTCATAAAAAGGGGGTGTGCAGAGGATATTTCTTTAAAGAGCATCCCCTTGGGAACGTGGCTGAGACCATCGCTCTCATTTTACTTTTGGCTACTGTGACATTGGCTGTCACACCTGCTGTTCAAGTCCCAAGTGGTAAGTCACTCTTGGTCTCTAAGGACAGAAGGTTTCAGATAAATGTACCTCATTTACTAGCTTCTTTTTCCTCCCTTGATTATTATTCACTCTTTTATTTTGAAAACCATACTAATGACTAAGGTTAATCCTGAGTGGTGGTGGAAAGTAACAAAATGAATATATGTCTGACTTTTAAAAGTTGTACTATTGAGCACATCAGCTCTTTATGATGGGTGATATGTAAGAGAATCATTCAGAGGCAAAGCTGAGACTGTGTTTTGATCATTTACATGTATTCCTTTTATTCCCTAGTTCTTAAAAATGGTAACAAATTATATGTTATAATGATTTTAAATTCTGTATATTGAAAAGTGCAAAGAATACTACATTCGCATCAATCAGCAGTGATGGCTCATGACCTCTGTGGTATAACCGACTCCGTTGTGCCCATTACGGTCATGTGGTATTATGCATGCAAAGCCATGTGCCTATGGATTTGATGTTATGGGAAGTAGCAGACTGTTTCCTTAATTCTCATAAGTTGAATTTCCCCCTACAGACTCATTACAAAAAGGCATGTTGAAACGTGTGGTGTCATTACAAGATTATTCTCGTTTGGTGACAAGCAACAAAAGGAGAAAAACGTTCCTGACAATGTCTGAAATGTGATCACTAGAAATCACTCTGAAATTAATGAGATGCTGGAGAAAGCCAAGAGCATAATAGATCATCTCATGCGTGCAACTTGATGAGGGCTTTAAATGCCGATGCGATTATTTGCCAAATGAAGGCAACCGTTTTCATGATCAACTACTTTCTCACTACTGCTGCTTAATGAAAATTGAGCAGGTCCACGGTGATAAACATCGAAATGATAACAGAACATTCTGACCCTGAGGAAATTATATGTAATCGAATTAACAGCTAAAGCTTTAGTTTTACTCACCTACGACAGTCTTTATTCCTTTTTTATTTATTTTTTTTGAGATGAGGAAATATTTTTAAATCAGCTGTAAGGTAAATGCTCCCACCCAAATAAGTGAGTTTCCCATTTAGTATTTCTTGTTTTTCTCCATCTGTTGACTCCTGGCATCTCCCATGCTGCTCCTGGTCCCCACCTGGCCTGGTCATGATTCTCCTGTGTGTGTCTGTCTCCATGGAAACAGACAGCTCAGAGGGAGGAGCCCTGCATTGTATCCAGCCGCCAACCAAACTGGACTCTCAATGGGCTCAGCCTCTCTTTGATCTCAGTGCAGAAAGAAGTTACCTCATCTTTAGAGATTCACAAATGTGTTTGGGACCAAAATTTCTCCCTCTGTGTGGTCCTGCAGACACAGTTGGATAAAACCCTGAGAGGAGAGATGGGGTACCATCTGTTTTCCTTGCTTCAGGGTCAGGAGAACCAGTGTCGGGAGGACTCAAAGCAGGAGAGAGAGAGATAGAAGAGAACTGTAAGAAAATTAAAGGTTCTTTCACAAACTGACACCAGCAGTTCAACTGTATGTGGTAACAGTGATAAATATTCCTCCTTAAATATATAATTATTCCAAATAGTAAAGTACTAAAATCCATAAAAATGTTGTCTTTTAATGACTAGAGCAACTGGGCCATTAAAAAAATGTCAGAAAAATGACTGAGTTTCCAGAGAAGGTACACAGGTTTATAGGAAAGCGTACACTCATTGAAAGCCTGTTGTTGTGCCACGTCTCACACTGTGGACATTCCAATTTTTTTATTAGTTTCTACCAACAGCAGTATGCTTTTCCCACAAGCATATTTGGAACGTTTTATCATTAGATTTTGAGACCTGAATAAAAA
>NW_011888852.1:2994941-3005794 GCF_000151845.1 Pteropus vampyrus | reverse complement strand
CTTTCTTCCCTCCCTCCTTCCCTCCCTCCCTCCCTTCATCTTCAAATGAGCTTAAGTTCAGAGGAAAAGCAGGGGTGTAGGATTTGGAGATGACAATGGAGAGGGTGAGGGTGAGAGTTAATGCTCCTAAATACATGACTTTTTTCAGCTGAACTGTATGGCTGTCATTCCAAAGATGATTTGAAATTGACCTACTATGCTTTCTTTGCTGATGCCTGTCCTCAATGACCCGTTACCTCTCTACATAACAGGTTCTTATTGTTTTAAGGCTGTCAATTCCTGAGCTCTCCAGAGCATTGTCTCTGCAGCAAATTTTGCCACTGTCACTGAGCTACCACGTCTACACTGATACAAGCTCCAAGCTGCCACCAGAACATAGAATGATGTTATTGCAGGGGCTCATAGCTGTGTGTGCCTCTAGCACAGGGGACCACTCCTCCCAGCGTTTCTCCTCTTCTGGCCCAAGAGCTCTCACAGCTTGGTGCACCTTACAAGATACTCCAGATACCAATTTCCCTGCTGTGCACAGATCAAGCCTGCCACATGCTGCTTTACTCATGGGACATTCAGCTGCCACTAAAATAGGGCACTGCCACAGGCCCTAGCAAGGAGACATGTTTCCAATCTCTCTCTCTCTCTCTCTCTCTCTGTCTCTGTCTCTGTCTGTCTCTCTCTCTCTTTCTCTCTCTCTCTCTCTCTTTCTCTCTCTCTCACCTCTCTATCCTGTAGTAGTAGCTACTTACACTTTCCTTATTACCCGCTCCAAGATGAACTGCTCTTCTTCCAAAAAGCTTGGGGCCGTCACACAAATAGGTGATTAATTTCCAGAATCTCTATCTGAGCCCTGGGTCTCACATACTGCTCAAAGGAGACTAGAAAGTTGTTATATGTAGTGGCCCCAGTGTTCACCAGTGTGGAATATATAGTTAGAGGTCACAGAATAGAGTGAAAGTGATTGGCCTCAGAGGCCTTAATTGAACTTGAGACTTTCACCTCATCAACTTTGTTCTTGGAGCAAATAGCAGCCAATTCATATGTCACCCTAAAGTTTGTAAAATTCTTGAAAACTTTTGGGTTTATTTGATAAAAATGAACAGAAATAGAAGTTCGAAATTGTTGTCTGGGTAATAGATCTTGTTTAAGGCATTTTTTCCTCCTAGTGCAGCTTGAAAACCACCTGACGGTAATTAAATTCTAACATCTCACGCCCACCTCCTACACACACTTTCTCCTTTTGTTTGGTTATTTGGTAGTGTGTGCAATTATCTTCTTTTAAGAAACAAGCACCACCACCCACAACTGCACGTGCCATCTGTAAATCTGAACTTGTGGCAGAGGGAACGAGGCATCCCTTTTCTTTTTCTCACAGGTTGTAAACTGGTTATTCACATTTTCTTTGATAAGAATTTTAAGCACCGAGCACCGTCTTCATAAGCACATGCGGCAGATGGTTAGGAATATTGTGCGATAAGGAAAGCGGGCCAATTTCTTTAGTTATTTTCACCTCCTGAACACAGTCCAAAGACGTGCAATGACACACTTTAGGGTGTGTCTTTACAAGACCTCTTTCCTTAAATATGAATATAATTTGCTGATGTGTTCACTTTAAGATGGATTCATTTGGGGGATGTCTTGCTGTAAGTGATCTTGCAGCATTTTCATATAAAACGAGACTTCTGTTGAAAGCTCTCCTGGGTGTTGCTGCCTAGGAGTTCACCCGGCTGCTGCTTCTCTTTGCTCAGGCAGACGACAAGAACAGGAAACGAAGCGAGATATTTAGATGACCCCTCATGACCCTTATGCACTTTATCTGTGTGATGAGATAATCTGCATAGCTGAGGAGAAAACTTTCTGGGCTACCCAACTTGCTCTGTGCACTGACTCCACCGTTTTCCAGCTTGAAGGCTTTGAGCATGTTTCAAAGACTCCATATCCTCCTGTAAAATGGGGTACACATTACCACCTCCTCGGTTGTTATGCAGATTAGAAGACATTAGGCAGGTAAAGCTCTCTTTTCACAGAAGTGCTTAATAAAAGTTGAGAGGCTGGTGGATAAATGCTAGAGAAATACCAACACACAGCTGGTTGCTATGCACCTGGGCTTTCTTGCTGCAAAGACATGTCAAAGATTCTTCCTTTAGGGAGAGTCCTCCGATAGCCAGCCACGCACGTTCAAGGGGGCCTGTGCTCAACTGAAAATGCTCCCTGGCCTTATATTCCTTCCTAATATGCTCCCTTGTTCCTGACTATTGTTTCCAGAGAACAGGCAGACTAATAAATTGACTCCAAGGTTGTAGTTTCAGGGGAGATTAGAATAACAGACCTTTGGGGTCAGAGGAGAGCTCCCAGTGGGAGGGGTGAGAGTAGAGCTACTGGCAAGCAATAAACCCCCAGGGAGGCAGGCGGCAGAGTGCTGACTGGATGACAGATCACCCACTGTTGTGGATTGTCTGAACTCCTTCCTGGTCAGTTCAGCACTCCGTGGGCAAAGATAGGATGCTACTTTCCTATTTCATCACTATTTCCACAAACATAACCAGCTTCAGTATGTGTATGGGTTTTTTGGTTGTCTTTTTTATTTTAAAAAATATTCAGACCTTCTCATATCATGGTTTTTATTTCTATTTACACCATTTAGCGTAAGGGATTTTTAGAGTCATTGTTTAGATTCATCCATTTACTTCTATATGCATATATACATCTTATAAAGACAAACTACAACTTTTTGGAATGTGATTTAAATTTTTTATAAAGATTTGTCCTTGGATTTACTCTGAATATCCAAATAAGATTTTAGATGACTTCTAATAAATTTATTTTTGTTTCATTTTTATAGACATTTCACACTCTCCAGTTCAATGGTTATACATATAGATTTTTTGCATTTAAAATATTTGAATCAATTTTCTTTAACTTTGGAAATGTGTTAATAACTTATTCATTAAAACATCAATATTAGGGAGAAAGTGTCAGTTGCTTTAAAAAAAAAGCAATGATTTTGAAGAAATAATAAACCACGTACTTTTTCTGGTGTAAAGAGTGATCAATAAGATGATGCGAATACAAATTCAGAGAGAAAGGAAGACATGGAGTAAGTTAAAGTTTTCATTTCCTAATGACAATTCTAGCTTCACAGGTGTTTGGAAATAGTCCATTGTTTTTAATTGTCTCAGTTTAATGTCCCTGTTCCCCTTGTCCCTCAATCAGTTAAGGTATTTAAGAGGCTGGTCTGTAATTCTAAGGCTACACTGTCCAATACAGTAGCCATTAGCCAAATGTGGCTGTTCAATTTGAAATTAATTAAAATAAAATTAATTTAAAATTTAGTTGTACTAGCCACATGTCCAGTGCTCAATAGTCATATATGGCTAGTAGACATCATGTCGGACAGTGCAGGAATGACCATAACCATCACTGCAGGAAGTTCTGTTAGATAGCACTGCTCTTGAGGTTGACATAAGGAACCATAGAGCATAGAGCAATGTGAACCAAGAGACCTTCCAAAAGGCCAATGACCTGGTGTTTATACAAGCAGAGGCAGAGTAAGCAGTCCTCCAGATGGTTCAGGTGGGCAGATAGTATCCCAACAAATGGCCTGCAAGTGTTGCAACCGGCTCACCAGGGTTCTGCATCATGGTAGGTCTAGCAATCAGAATGCCTGGAGACTGATCTAGCATGACAAAAACATAGGGCCCCCCACCGTCATCCCTAATTCTGAAACTACATTTGATCTAGCTTGGGGTAGGACTGTGGCCCCAGAGGCCAAAGCTGGGATGAACATATGGCATATTGTTGCTTGGAAAATTCATCAACAAAGCTGTGACCAAAATCCATGGAATTTGAATGCAGGGAAAGCATGTGGAGGATGGGCTGGTCATCAGACTGGAATACACAAATCTGAGACCCAGAGAGGCCTCTGACTTTGCCTACTTAATAATTTTACCTAGTCCTGATTCAAGTTAAAACTGAAAGAGATTAGATTATCCCTTAAGACCAACAAAAATTCCCTTTGATTAGACTACAATTCTTCAGAACTTTTGGAAGCATTTTTCTTTCTCCGAATTTATGCTATGTCATTCATCTATTTGCTCACTCATGCACCCATCCATTCATTCAACAAATAAACATTGAGTACATATTATGTGTGAAGGGATACAGCAAAAAAAGAAGCAAAATTTCTACCTTCAAAGAACTTTACTCTAGTGGAGAAAAACAGAGATATAATGAAAAAAAATTGGTAGAGTATATAGTATGTCAGATGGTAATAAATGTTATAGAGAAAAATAAGGCAGGGCAACAGGCTGGGGAAGTCCCGACTTTGAACAATCATAGAAAACAAGGTGGTCACAGAAGACCTCAGTGAAGGTGAAATGCGGGCAAGACCTAAAGCGGACCAAGAGACAGCCCATGTGGAGAGGTAAGGGAAACGAACCTGAGGCTGAGAAAAGACTTGGAGCTCACAAAATTTTTTCAAGGACAGCAAGACACTGTGTGGCACGAGCAGAGGAAGGAGAGGAAACGTGTTGGGATGTGAGTAAACGTCATGCCTCGTGTTAGCTGACCAATGAGGACTTCGCCTCTTTCTCCAAATGGTTTTGGAAGGAAGCCTTGGAAGGATTTTGGTCAGAGGAATGACATGACCTGATCTACGTTTTAAAAGAATCACTCTGGGTGTGGTTTGGGAATATTAGGCAAGGAAACAGATGAGAGCAGAGAGAGCCATCAGAAGCTAGTGCAAAAATTGAACTAGCGGTTACCAAGGGTAGAAGGGAGGGGAGAAGGGAGAGATAGATGGGGGAGGGGAAATTTAAATCATTTCTTCAATTAAATAATTAATTAATTAAAAAAAAACACAAAAATTGAGAGTGATGATAATGGCTTAGAACAGAATGGTAACAATAAAGCATCATTTTTCAAATATTTTGATCTTAGAATCTGTTTATACTCCTAAAAATTATTGAGGACCTCAAAAGTTTTTGTTTATGTGGATTATATTAATCAATATATATTGGAAATGAAAACCGAGGCCTTTAAAAATACATTTATTGATTTGTCTAAAAATGACCATAATAAATTTATAACATATTAACTTAGTATAATAAATATAAACATAGTCTCCAAAAGAAAAAAAAATAGAAGATTGGCATTGCTTTAGTTTTGCAAATTTCTTTAATGTCTGGCTTCATAGGAGACAGTTTGATTCTCATATCTGCTACTGCATCCAATCTGTTGTGATGTGTTGTTTTGGCTGAAGTCTGAAGAAAATCTATTCTTACAGAAATATGTATTTGGAAAAGAGAAGAGTTTTTAAATAATAGTGGATATTAGTCTTTGATATTCTACCAAGATTTATAATTAATAGTTCTTCAAGGTTAGTTGCAATATGCAATATAGTTTCACTGAAACTATATTAATGAGTTTCTAGTACTCATTCAGATGCCCATTGCAAGTTCAAGGTCCCTAGGCCACCTGTACTTCTCAGCAACTGGCTACAAATTAGGGGGTTTCAATAATTCACTAGCACAAGTCATAGAATTTAAGAAAGTCCTATACTTACAACTACTATTTTTTCATAAAGGATACAAATAAGGACCAGCCAAATGAAGACTCATAGGTCAGGACTGAGAGCATTTCACACACAGAATTCTTGTCCTCTTCCCATGGGGTCAGAATTCATCACCTCCCGTACATCTACGTATCTGTATGGTCAACAACGAGGAGACTCACTCAAGTCTTGGTGTCCACAGTTTTTTTTATTGGTGTTTCATTACTGGGGCATTATTGATTGAATCATTGGCCAAAT
This sequence comes from Pteropus vampyrus, assembly GCF_000151845.1. Lineage (NCBI taxonomy): Eukaryota > Metazoa > Chordata > Mammalia > Chiroptera > Pteropodidae > Pteropus > Pteropus vampyrus. The sequence continues at coordinate 2,999,991 of NW_011888852.1, read as the reverse complement.
GGCTGAACTCAATCTCTAGCCTTCCTCTCCTCCCCAGCGGCTGGGCTGCATTAAAGCCCCAACCTCCATGCATATGGCTGGTTTTCCTGGTGACTAGACCCTGCCCTGAGTCATATCCTCAGTATAAACTCAGATGTGATCCAAGAGGCTCAGGAATAACAAAGACACCTGTCACTTGGAAAATTCTGAATTTTAGAAGCTTATGCCAGGAACCCAAGACAAAGATCAACCCTCTTCACAGAAAACATCCCACATTTTGCTTGGAATGTCAAGGGTTAATGGATACCTGGCAAACCCCAGGGTAAAATCCTCTGGCTTGGAGTCAAAGATAGGCTTTTCAAAGGCAGTATTGAGGCCAGTTCAGCCTTAAATTTATAGATGCAAGAAAAGATTTCCAAGCTTAAGGTCCAAAGACAGTATTCAGAGAGTCATAGAGAATGCTTTACTATTCCAACCAAGGATAATTATGACAACAACAAACTAGTTTTTATGCTGCAGTATGTAGGTTAATAAAAATCACTAATACGTAGGACAAAACTGTTAGAGGGAGCAAAGGTTTTTAGGAATTCCTATTGATCAAATATTAAGGGTTACAGAGTTTCTGCACATGTAGATTAAAGTCAGGGTTTTAAAGTAGAACTTACAGCAACACTGAGTTCACTTTAACAACCCATGTGAGCAAACCCTCCAGCACAGTTGATCAGGCTTCCTTCACACAGGACACTCAGTACATTTTTGCTGATTTATTGCAGGAGAAATTTTTAGTAAATGAGGTGAAGATTGTTGTTTCCAGTGGCCTAGAACTGGTGACTGATCATGTGTATTAGACAAGGGATTGGACCTGACTCGAGAGGACCTTTTCTTGAGGCGATTTGTACTTGAGGTCACAAGTAGTTATTGTACTCCCTAAGCTTATGGGTCTTGTGGCATATTTTTGAATAAGCTGTGGTGTTAACTTAGCTGGACTAGCCAAATTCCAGGCAAGTTAATTACATTCTTTCTAACTTACATTCCATTAATTTTCATAAACTCCCATGAAGCAGACATTTCTAACACTTTATTATTTTAAAAATTTTACATCTTGAAAAACAAACTACATGTGTGAAGTGGTGAGTGAATGCTATTATCCTCGTCAGATAATTGATGTAAAGTTGTTTTAATTTTGCTTCAATTACACAGATAATGAGCCTACTCTTCTATTTTACTCTCTTTCAGAAAAATAGATTCATTCCGTCTGGAAGAGTAAGATAAATTCTTTAAAAATGTAAGGAGAAAGTCTCATGGATACTACTGTATTGGGGTTCAATTAGAGGGGGGAACTTGTATGACTATATCATGGGATAAGTGCTTCATTGGGCTTATGTTAATCTTATACTAAAAAGTTGTATGGAAGTGAGCATAGTTCTCAATATCTGCTGTATCAATCAGAATTTTAATGATTCTACCCAACTTAAAGACAATTGTCCTTTGAAGGGAATTTATCATCTTAAGATAAAGTCGTTTAGGTCCAGAGAATATATATTAGTAGTGTTCTCTCTCTTTTTTTTTCTTGATTTTCAGAAAGATATTGTGATGTGTGTGTGTGTGTGTGTGTGTGTGTGTGTGTGTGTGTGTGTGTGTGTAAAACAAGTCGCTGTTCATGATAGTAGCTTCCACCTCCCTTGCCTCAATCCCCTGGGCCCCTGCCCTTTTAGCCCAGATGCTGCATCGCACTGATGTGGAACTCACAGTTAGGATTCATAAATCTTAATTGTGGCAGGATCTTTTCTTATACCATCTGTATAATGGTTATGATTTTTTGAGGGCGTTGACAAGCACTCACATGATGTTTTCATCATGACCAGCTTATTTGATCAGAAGAGTTTTTACATGCCAATGCATAAGTGGACTCACATTTATTCAGAAATGTGCATCTTTTGTTTCGTCACTGACAAGCAATGATTTAGACATTTTTTTCTTTTTCTTTCTTTTTCCTTTTTGCTTGTTTATCCTAACGACGTTGCTGACTCTCGTGGCATTCTGCGAGTAACTGAAGATTACAGTAGTAGAACGGTCAGGAGTTAGCTCCGTGAGCTCATGAACCCGGTGCTTCTGCTAACAGAGTCAATGGAAATAAGAATGATATTTTAGAGGAATGTCTTTTCTCTTTTTATGATCCAATTAAGTCTGATTCTAGAAAGAGTGGAGATATGGAAGAGTTATTTTTCAATTATTTAAGATATATATTTATTAACTCTTCTAGCCATTTATTTTCTTAAGCAAAGATAAAACCGCTTTGCTAAAGATCATTTAGGGGCCCACCTGCCTCTTGGGGTCACAGTATCCATCCTTATCTCCAAGGGGTGCATTCCAAGACCCTCAATGAATGCCTGAAACTGAGGATAGTACGAAGCCCTGTATATACTATGTTTTTCCTATACATCCATAACTTTATACTTAAAGAAAACACTTTATGGCTTCTCTTTGGTGTATCCGAATTGCCAGCATTTCTACTCTTGTGCTTGGGGGCCATTATTAACTAAAAAAGCACTAAGATATTGAGACAATCCATCTGATAACGGAGACAGTTCCTCAGTAGCTAATGGGGTTGGCAGGATATAGAGTGGGAGATTTTGGACAAAGGGATGATTCACAACTCGGGCGACAGAGAGAGACAGCATAAAATTTCATCACACTACTCAGAATGGTGTGCAATTTAAAACTTATAAATTGTTTATTTCTGGAATTTTCCATTTAATATTTTTCAGACTATGGTTGACCCTGAGTAACTGAAACTGTAGAAAGTGAAACTATGGATAAGGGGGGACTACTGTGCTTATATTTTATTATGACTGAATTCTAAGCTTTTGAGAACAAGGAGGATTACATATTTTTAACTCTTAAATATTTAAAACAGCTACTTTTAGATTCTCTAGGATTATTATCTGATAAAATAAGTGACTCGAATACAAGGCTTCTAGACCAAATGAAATGAATGTCTAATAGTGAAAGTTTAGTTATCAAAAAAGATAAAATATTTTTGGTCAAGAGATTCTCCTCCATGTCTTTAAATCACATTGGGTGCTCTGATCACCCTTGAATGAAATACTTCCTCTAAAATCTCGAGCATGTAAGGAAATCTAGTATACAGATTTTTCTAATCCTCACAAGTTTGAAAAAGTATTTCAAGAACTCACATTATTAAATGCAATAATGGCATCTGTTGCAACTCTAACTTTAAAAAAAAAATCAAGCACGACATTTATTTAAATCTGGCCCTCTTAAAAATGAAACTTGAGGATTTCTGTGTGCATGTAGCAGGCAGCCTCTAAAATAGGCTCCAATGAGTCTCCCTTCCTAGTATTTATGAGTTTGGGTAGTCGTTTCCCTTTGAATATGGGCTGGACTTATTGATTCACTTCCAATGAATATAGTACAGTGTGATGCACTGTCATTTATGAGATTAGTTTATAAAAAGACTGTGGCTTATGTCTTGGGCGTTCTCTCTAGCATTCTTTTGTATCACTCACTCTGGAGAAGCCAGCTGGGTGCCATAGCATGAGGCAAACCTGAGGAAAGGCCCATGTGGGTGAGTTTAGGAGGGCACCCTCCTCCTGTTGAGCCTTGAGATGACAGAACCTCTGGTCACCACGTTGGTTGCGGCCACATGAGAGAACCTGAATCAGAACCACCCACTTAAGCCATTGCCAGATTTTTGACTCATAGAAACCGTGGAATAATAAATGCTTATTGTTTTCAGTTGCTAAATGTAGGAATAATTTATTATATAGCAATAGATAACTAATAGAGTATATATTAGGCCCAGCAATTGGGAAGGAACAGATGAGCAGAGCTCATTAATGCATTCTTCACTGGATTTCTCTTCTGAGCACCTGTGGTAGCTTTGACTATTGAGTTGTATTGAATTCACTCATTCACTTAATGAATATTTATTAAGGAGTGTTGTGAGCCAAACACTCTTTTAGACCCTAGGATACAGCAGGGAACAAACCAGAAATAAATTTCTTCCTCCATGGAGTTTATATTCTAACTGGGCGAGAAAGACAATAGAAAAACACACACCGTCTGTTGAGACAATAATGCTGCATAACAAATTATCTCAAAGCCTAATAGCTTAAAACCATTTATTATTATTTATCATGTGTCTAAGGGTTGGCAGGGTTGGGCCTGGCCGACTTTACCTGGGCTCGTTCACGTCTCTGAGTCTGATCTGGGCCAAGCTTGTACTGATGGTGAAGTCAAGGTGCAGAAGTGAAAGAGAGAGCAGACATGAGTAATGCCTCTTGAAGACTTGAAACAGACACAGTCATTTCCTTTGCATTCTATTAGCAAAAGCAAATGACAATGCCAGCTCAGTTCCAAGAGTTGGGGAGACAGATTCCACCTGCTGATGGAGGAGCTGCTAACTCGCTCTGAAAAATGCATAAATACATAAAGGCCAATAATTAGAGCCATTAGTACGCAAAATAAGCAAAATATATAATGTCAGATAATGGTGAATATTATTTAGAAACACAAGGCAGATAATAGGGTAAGGAGTGGAGGTGGGTGACATTTGGGTAAATCTCTGAAGAAGAAAAGAAAGCAAGCTGTAGGATGTCAGGGGTGTAAATGCTCCAAGCAGAGCAAATCAGAGGACCTGAAATAGAAGCGAGGCTGGCATGTTTGACCAGGAGAAAGAAGGGCAGTGTGTATGGAATATGGACTGGTAATGCCTCAAAGGCCATTATGAGAACTTCGGCCTCTATGAGTAAGCCATGGGAGAGTCTTGAGCAAAGTACATGAACAGGTGTTTGGGTAGCTGTGTTAAGAACAGGCCACAGGAGGGGCGAGGGAAGAAGAAGGGAGAACAGGTGGAAGACTGTTGTGATAATCCAGGGGACAGATGATAGTTTGATTAGAGTGGGAGCCATGGGGGTGGTGAGAAGCAGTCAGATTCTGAATATATTTTGATGGTAGAATTCATGACTCAGTCGCTCAGTCACTCTTGTATTTATGTTTAGAAATAGAACACAATATGTATAAAAATAAGCCAGTCGATTGCTTTTTT
>NW_011888852.1:2982764-2994609 GCF_000151845.1 Pteropus vampyrus | reverse complement strand
ACACACACACACACACACACATATATCTGTGAAACCATAACCACGATCAAGATAATAATCAAATCTATCTCTTCCAAAAGTTTCCTTGTAATCTTTTGTAATTCCTCCCCCCCTTCTTCCCTGTTCTCCTCCTCCAATCAACCACTAATCTGTTTAACATTACTATAAATAAGTTTGAATTTTCTAGGATTTTATATAAATGGAATCATACAGTATGTACTCCTTTTCTGACTTTTGCCACACAGCATAACTTTTTTGAGATTCATTTATGTTGTCTCATAGATATGCGGTCCATTCCTTTTTATTCCTGAGTAGTAAGTATTCCACTGTATCAGTATACATTTGTTCATTCCCCTATTGATAGACGTATGGCTTGTTTCCAGTTCTTGGTTGTTGCAAATAAAGCTGTTATGAGTATTTGTATTCAAGTGTTGGTATGGATTTATACTTTCATTTTTCTTTGTTAAATACATAGGTATGAAATGACAGGATCATATGTTCAGGTGTATATTTAACCTTTTAGGAAACTGCCAAACTGCTTTTCAAAGTGATTTTGCCATTTCACATCTCATCGGCAGTGCGTGAGAGTTCTAGTTCCTCCTCATAAGTGCCAAAGCTTTAAATTTCAGTGTAGTCGCATCTGGTGTGGTTTTAGCTTGTGGTTTATCTCTAAAGATCAATGATGTTAAGCATCTTTCATGACTTATTTGTCATCTGTGTATCTTTCTTTGAGAAGTGTACAAATGTTTAACCTATTTTAAAATTGGGTTTTTGTTGACTTATTGAGTTTTTACAATTTTAAATATATGTTCTGGATTCAAGTTCTTTTTTAGATATGTAAATTTGCAAATACTTTCTTCAAGATAGTGACTTGTCTTATCATTATTTCAGCAGTGTCTTTTGAAGAGCATACATAATTAATTTTCATAAAGTCCAATTTGTTACTTTTTTCTTACGTGACTCATGGTTTTGGTATTATAGCTAAGAAATCTTTGCCTAATCTAAAGTAAAAGTGATTTTTCTCCTGCGTGTGTTTTTTTTTTTAGAAGTTTATACTTTTATGTTTCATTGTTAGGTCTATGATCCATTTTAAGTTAATTTTTGTATGTGGTATATATGGTATGATGTTTAGATCAAAGTTTGTATTTTTGTGTATGGATTTCCAACACCATTTCTTGAAGACTATCTTTTTCTCCACTTAATGGCCATTGCTCCTCTTTCAAAAATCAGTTGTTCATTTCTATGTGTGGGGCTATTCATAAACTCTTTATTCTGTTCATTGATTGATTGTCTATCTTTATACCAAATCCTATGCATTTCCACATGAATTTTAGAATAATCTCATCAATTTCAGCAATAAAAAAATTCTGCTCAGACTTCTATTAGGATTATATTAAATCTTCAGATCACTTTGGGTAGAATTAACCTCTTAACAGTATTGAGACTGTTCATGGGAATTTAAAATGGTACAGCTCCTGTTGGAACCATTATGATGATTCCTCAAGACCTTAAAAATAGAATTATCATATGATCCAGTAATTCCACTTCTGGGTGTATCCCAAAAGAATTAAAAGCAGGGTCTCAAAGAAGTATTTTTGCACCCATGTTCATAGAAGCATTATTCATAGTATGGAAAATGTAAAAACAACCAACGTCCATTAATAAATGAATAAGCAAAATGTGGTATACATATATAATGAAATATTATGTAGCCTTAAAAAGCAAGGAAATTCTGACATAAGCTACAACATCGATGAAACTTAAGAACATTATGCTAAGTGAAATAAGCCGATCACAGAAAGATGAACATTGTATGATTCCACTATACAAGGTACTTAGAGTAGTCAAAATCATAGAGAGGGAAAGTAGAATGGTGGTTGCCAGGGGCTGAGGAGAGGGAGAAATGGAGACATTATTTAATGGAGACAGAGTTTCAGTTTTACAAGATGAAAAGAGTTCTGGGGCTGGATGGTGGTAAAGAGTGCACAACATTATGAATGTATTTAATATCACTGAATTGGACACTTAAAAATGATTAAGATGATAAATTTTATGTTATATGTATTTTGCTACTGTAAAAAAATTGAAAGAAAAAAGACAGGGAAAGGTAGATTATCTATTTCTTCTTGAGTGAACTTTGGTGTTCTGTATCTTTAAAAGACTGTCCATTTTATCGAAGTCATTGGATTTATAATATTTTTTTATTTTCCTTTCACCGCCTGTGAAGTCAGAAGTCATATCACTGCTTTTTTTGTTGACAATGGTAATTTACATCTTCTCTCTCTTCTAATCAGTCTGGCTAGACACTTACTAATTTTATTTATCTCAAAAACCAGATTTTATCTTTTTGTTTCTACTTTATTGATTTTCCACTTTGTTTTTTATTATTTCCATTCTTCTGCTTGATTTGGGCTTCATTTTCCCTTTTATTTCTCTAGTTTCTTACGATAGAAGTTGAGGTCATTGATTTGAACTCTTCCTACGTTTCTAATATATGATTTTCGTGCTATGCAGTTTTCTTTTAGTGGCAATTTTGATATCATGTGTTCTCCTTTCCACTCGGTTCAAAAAATACTTTCAATTAATTATCTCTTTTGATTTATTCTTGACCAATTGGTTATACAGAAATGTGTTATTTAGTTTCCAAATATTTGGGATAGTTTAGAAATATTTGTTATTGATTTCTAATTCTATTCCATTTTAGCCAGAGAACATATTTTGTGTGACTTGGGTACTTTCAAATTTTCTGAGACTTGTTTTATTACCCACGATACGGTTTCTCCTGGTAAAATTTTCATGTGTGCCTGAAAAAAATGTGTCTTTGATTGTTTTTGAGTGGTGCGTTTTAAATATGTCTATTAGGCCAGTTAGTTGATGACGTAATTTTCTGCCTCCTTGTTCTCAGTTATTGACAGAAGGGTATTGAAATCTCTGGCTATAATTGTGAATCTATTTCTCTTTGTGTTTCTATCAGGTTTTTCTACATATATCTTGAAGTTCTGTTATTGGTTGGATAAATGGATTATTATTAAATCTTCCTCTTGCATTGACTGCTTTATCATTTTGAAATAACCTTCTTCATCACTGATAAAACTCTTTGCTCTGAAATTTACATTGACTAATGATAATATAGTCACTCTGGCTTTCTCTTTGATTAGAATTTGATTAGAATACTATTGCCTTTTTCTGTTGTTTTACTTTTAACCTATTTGTATCTTAATATTTAAAATACATTCTTTGTTGGCATCTTGTTGTTTTTTTTTTTTAGCCAATTTGATAATTTCTACCTTTTAATTGGGGAAGTTTAAATATTTTACATTTAATGTGATTATCGATATGGTTAGGTTTAAATATATTATCTTACTATGTGTTTTTATTTTTCTCATCTATTCTTGCTTTTGTCAGGAAGCTAATAATACTGTAAAATAAAACATGAATATATATATTAGTGTAGATTTAGCTAATATTTAAATTGCTTTCATTTCCCAAGTACAGTCATAGTTTATGCTGGAGAGGGATGTATGTTATTGCATACGAGTTGGTATGCCTTAGATTATAGCACATATTTTTTGTTTGTGTACATGGTATTTTTGTTTGCTTTAACCACTAGAATATACGCTTCATAAAACCCTAGGCCTTGTCTATTTTTTCCATCACAACAATCCCCAGCACATATTAGGTGAATAATAAAAATTTTACTGATAGAGACTAAGGTCAGATTCTTAGAATGGATGTAGAGAGATCACATGAACCAGGTACGGGCTAAATGGGAGGAGAGCCAATATTCGAATCTTTTGCAGGTACCTGGTGTCAACAAAGAGTTTTAAATAAAGGCATGAGATCATAGCAAGAACCAAAGGCTGAGAAAAAAAATTTATGATCACACTTGGTAGGAAGTAGTAAAGAAAGAAAGCAGGAGGTACTGGAAATCACATATAAGAATGCATGGCAGAGCTGCTTGAATGCTATTCTGCTTTGCAGAGACTTTTGATGGCCCAAGCCTCCCCAGTTCCCCAAGGTCCTCTTCTGTTCTGAAATACATTCATTTATCTATTTATTCAGCGAACATTTATCGGGTACTTTTTTGTTTTTTCAAAATCGATGTAGAGTTGTCACAGCTTAGTAAGGAGACAGACATTTACATATAGATAAATTATTATAAGGCACCATGATGACTAGAATAATTGGTGTGTGTGCACACATCTGGGGTAGAACTGTGGAAGACTGAAAGGAAGACCGATTATCTATTCCTGAGAGGCAGGTCAGATAAGACTTTACAGAGAAAGTCTTAAAGAGGGAGCAGGAGTTTCTAAAGTGAATTAGGTGAACAAAGCCATGAATGGTCCCATAGCAATAAGATGGAAGAAAATGCAGAAAAGGCTTAAGGGTACGAGATAGCATGGCATATTCAAGGTATGATAGAGTAAGAGAAGAACCTTAGGTCTGGTTCTTGTTAACTATGTATACTTGAACAAGTTACTTAATATCTCAGAGTCCCACTTCTTCTAGCTATAAAATTAGATGATAATACCCGCCTTGTGGTGTTATTTTGAGGATTATATGAAATAAATTATTTAATATTTTATCTCATGTAATTGATGTTCAATAAATGGTCACTATTATTACTGCAGCTATTTCCGTTACTAACAGTCCTCTTAGTATTTCTGAAACATGAAACATAAAAAGGGAGCAGGAGGAGATTAAACTGGAAGGGTAGGAAAAATTCAGACCACGAAAAGCCTCATAAGCAATGTGAAAGAGCTTCAACTTGATCTTGTGGCATCTCAGAAATTAGTTTTTAAAGGATTTTAGCAAAGGATTAATATTTTTCTGAAATGGTCTATTTAGAATCCTACTCCTGATGCTAATATATGGGGGGCAATTGGGAAAAGGTGGAGAAGGGTGAGTGGCACTGAAATATATTAAACGTCAGAAGAATCAGCTCTCAATGAAAAACTTGCTAAAAGAATGTACAAAATAGATAGTTACAGATTGAGCATGTAGTAGACAAAACACGTATAAAATCCAACAAACACATACCTAGATAAGTGGATAGGATTTCAGTGCTTACTCATATTTAATATGTCATTTACAATTGTCCCAAGATCTCTTTTCAATGGAGTTAGGTCAACCAGTTATTCCTGTCATATTTCTGCCTCCTCTCACACCCTCCCTGCCCTCAATATCAAAAGATACTCTGTGCTATGCTTTATTGAATGTTTGGTCACTCTGATTGTAAAGTTACACTTAATCAGAAATTCTGGATTCACACTGAAGTAATTGACTGGCTAATTGCTCTTCTGGGAATGTGGCCTTAGATTATTCATTATAAATAATGGGAAACCAGATAAGCTTATCCTTGTTTCAGAGCCTGCATTCAAAACAAGGAAGAGGAAACAGTATCATCTTTATGGTTTTAGCTCCCATCACTTTCTAGATGCTGCAGCTGTGCCCTCATTGTATTTTATAGCCAGAAAAAAAATCACCCTTCAGCAGTTTCTATAATTTCAAATTTATAACTATGTCCAGGGTAATTCACCCATAAGCCAACTAGAAATAAAAATAGAGGAGATAGGCCCATCTGTTGGAGTGATTTCTTAACTGCAGAAAACATTTTCCTTTCTTTAAAAGCAAAGCTATAAAATCTGTATAAATTCCAATTCGCAAACCATGAAACTAATTTTTCCACTTCTCTAGTCACTCTGAGTAAATGATTTTGCATATGTAGGATGTCAAAAATCACCAGAATGGTCCAAGGGAGTGTGAGAGATTGATTTTGACTACATGAAAGTCTTTTAAGTGATGGTGAAATTTTCTTCAGGTAAATTAGGACCAACAAAATTCTAGGTTGTTTGGTATGGAAAGATCAATATCTTCGCTTAGTATTTTTTCTGCTGTATAGGTAAATTTCAACATCTTATTTCATCAGTTTTACTTAATTCTGTATTTTCTCAGTAATTTTAAAATTAACCCTCTTTCCTTAATTTTTTCATTTTTGTTCTTAAAATAAGGTCTCACTTAGAAATACTGGTAGAACTAAAGTCATTATTTAAGAGAAGAAATCCTTTATCCTGAATAATTGAGACAAAAGTAAATCATTTTGCTTGAATATTCTGGCTATGATTCTATCAAATTTCTTCTTATTTTTCTGTGTAGAATAAACTCCAGCTGGCAGAATCCACTTTGTATTATACGGAGAGTATGACCTGGATTCTCTATGTGATAAATCCAAGGGTAGTTTAGACAGAGTAGTTACCTCTTGTGCAGCAAGAACGCCTCTGATTCAAATCTACACACATATATTCTGCGAAATGAGAGGTTTTACCACAGAACTCCACATAATGGCAATCTTTTCACTTTCTGCAAGCCGGTGAAAGCAAACACAATGAAACACAAGTGCTTTTCAAGTAATGTCTTAGACCACCACATAATCATTTCCCATAAGTCACAAATCTCGATGCAATGAACAAGAAGTCTGAGAAATGTCAAGCAGTCGTGCGATGGGTGGGTACGCTCACACCGTAAGTGGGGATAGGCTGAGAAATACTTTATAATGCAACTGTCATTACTCCTCCTAGGTATTTCTGACGTCATGGTATGTCTTCTTAAATGAAGGAGTCTGACAATAAGGAAGAACCTACTTTCACGTAAATCCTATAGCTGTTGAACAGTCACTTATGGAGCATGGTTTGTTTGCTAACCAGGTAGCTTCTGCTCTTTTTTATGGTCTTCGCTTTCTTTGTTCCTTCATTTATTCATTCATTCACTCAATTATTTAATAAATATTCCATATGTCCATAGTTTGGAAGGCCCAGACTGTGTTAGTGGAATTCAAGACTATCTGAGGAGGCTAGGTTTCTTCTTTCTCAGCTCATCAGAAAAATAATCGAGTTGAGAAAAATTGAGTTTGCATCATAGATTGAACTTTAGAAACTTCACACGAACACTTAATTTAAATATAAGGATACATACAGCAAACTATGGTTTCCATAAAAATTTGATTATACGTGTAGTTTGGGTGTCAATTGCAATCTTTTCTCACTGGATCTCAAGTAATTGACAGGTAGGAAGATGAGGTTTAAGACTGAAAAATTTGCGGAAAAAATTCTGCCAACCTTCTAGTAAGCATTAATCCTTGGTAAATTGCAATAAAGAGAAATTTGTCCTCAGCATCTCCCAAATGTTTGTTTCTTTTCTTCTTTTCATGATGAATTCTTCCAGGTTCTTGGAGTCCATTGGGTAACAGAACTACTTTTCTCAGGAAAGAGTTGCTATTGGTTGATATCAGCTATTCTTGCTTTGGTGTGAATTTAGATCTGTGTATTACTTCTACCAAAATTATTTGCATTTTAACAGGAGTTTAGAAATAAAAGACCATATTTTGTTAAAGAAAATTCAAAATTAAATAATCATATGAGGAAGATATTATGAGGATATGGGTTCATTCCCCAAAATAGCAAATGACTTCTTGACATAGGCATAAAATTAGCCATCTCCACAGCACTCATTGATGGATTAATTGGTGTAATAAACTTGATTTCCCTTCTGTTTTAAGTGGAACCAGCCCTGGAGATCAAACAACTATTTGTCTATTCTTTAAAGCAGTATTTGATGAGAGCTATTTAATAAAAAACATTTCTGAATTAGTATAGAATATTTGATTTGTCATAGATCTGAAAATAGTTATAGTGATGTATCACCAGAATGACTTCAAAGAGGAAATGATTAATTGTAATTAGAAAACACACCACACACCAAGCAGTCAATCATGAGAAATCTTATAGAAAAGGGAACCTCTCTTAGGACACCATTACATATGACACCCACGCATCTGTTACTCCATTTATAGACTCCTTTGTCTTCTAAAGGTTGACTGGAGTGATACAGAAAAATACATATGTTCAAACAGGTGATACTGGGCAATAGTAATACTTTAAGAAACCCGACTTATCAAATGCTTCTGCACAAAGTTGGTTTCCTATAACAGCAGTTCTAACATCATTCAACTGTACAAAACCTCTCTCACATGCTACCTCGTATATTGAGAAACCCTGTGCCTCATTAGTTTGTATCTTCAGTGTCATGCACGGTGCCTAGAACTTGGGTTCTCTTCTAGTGTCTCTTGAAGGCTGAATAAAAGTATGACTCTTGAAGAGTCAAACAACATTTGCATGAGTAATTACAAAGAGAATTGATATGAGGGAAAAGGAGGAGGCAAGGGATTAATGAAATAAATACATATCATAAAACAAATGAAATAAACTCTATCCACCTTAAAATCTAACATATCTCCATCATTTTCAGAAGTCTCCAAGGTAGTAAATCTCAAAGTTTTCAAATAAATTGCTATCTTAGGGTGAATTCTGGATAGGGAATGTTCGTAAGTAATTAGATTTTCAATAGTCGGATTGTTCTCTCTTTTTTCTTTATACACACAATTTATAAATTTCTTGCAAGCAAACAATCAAGCACCAAGTATGCATTTTAGACTTCCAATTTGCTCAGCATGGTGCTGTAGGACACATCTGCAGAAATAGAAAACACAGTTTCTACTCTGAGATGCCTACACTGTTTGGAAAAATAGGAGCAACATAGGTAAAAGTAGGAAACTAGAGACAAGGAAGAGCATGTACAATAGGGAAGGGTGCACATTGTTGGATAGTCAGTCCTACCTTTTCTTACCAACAACTTTTTTGGAAAGTCCCTAGCAATACAGATGTAATTTGAGGTGTTAAAAGTCACTAGGACAATAAAGTTGTGGGATCAGAAGCTATGCTAACTTTACCTTCCACTTCAGCTATCAAATTTACTTTCCAGTGAATTTTCATCTCCCTAATCATCATAGTATTTTGTATGATTCTCATTTCAGATTCAAAATAAGAGACTACGCATACACACAAACACACAAAAAATACTTGACTTTGTCACGTTGAAAATGCACACACATCCAAAGAAGACTATGGAGCTCTGATTCTTTTTTACACCTGCAAAATAGGGCCATTGGGGCAGAGAACCTATCAAGATACAATGTGACAAATAGATGCTATAATTAGTCTATAAGTCACTGATAAGATTTCCTGAATCTCCTTTAGCTTGGATCCTTTATCTTTTTTTCTTTGTTTGTTTATATTGGTTCATAGAAAACTTTTGTTTTCTAAATTTAGGTTTTCCAAATGTAAATCAGTTTATAACTGATCAAACCTAATAATTTGCTATTAAGTAACTTTTTATATCTCATTAAATTGTTGTGTATAGCATTTTTCTGAGGTTTTTATTCATCTCAGTAGTAGGAATACCAAAGTATTAAATCTGTAGCATATAACTGAAACACTGTACAAAATACCTGAATCAACTTAAAATGGGTCACTGAATATTGTTATCAAACAGCTAATGGTTCCTTCCAAATAAAATAGATCCCTTCCTTTGGTTGCAGTCTTCAACATTGTAAAACCTCAACATTAAATTGATGATTAGAGCCCTTGAACTTCAGATTCCTGTGACACACAGCTTGGGGAGGTCCTTGACAGTTTGCAGAATGGTACATTTCTACGAGGTTACTTCCACATGATCAGAGTCAACATTCTACACCAGCGGTTCGATTCTGCTTCGTCTAAGGGAATGAACTTGCAAATGCTATCTTCTTGATATTTTGCTGGAAATTATTTCTGTGTTAATCAGACACTCAACAGGTATTTATTAACTACCCACTCTTCTCTTCTCACCTACATCTTCTTTTTGGAGTGGTGAGGAAAGCCATAGAAAAAAGCATGTCGGGCTTTCTGTTGCTTGAAACCTTGCCATCTTGTTGAGCTAAGACCTACGTGGTGGCATAATTAGGGAAAAATTAATGTGAAACTATGTGACACTTAATGTGTTTGCACTTGGAATTCAAGGGTGAAAATGATAACAATTGGTGAAGTCAACACATGTTTTGTAGAGATACTTGAATCTAAGCTGTATCTCACAGGACTGGTAGACTTGTGTATGGGTGTGTGTGTGTAACATGCATTCCAAAAGCTTTATTTATGGACACTGAAACTAAAGTTTTGTATAATTTTCACATCATGATTTATTATTTTTCTTTTTTTAAATTAAATTTATTGGGGCAACATTTGTTAATAAAATTATATAGGTTTCAAATGTACAATTCAATAATACATCATCTGTATATTGCATTGAGTGTTCACCACCTAAAGTCAAATCTCCTTCCATCACCTTATATTTGACCCACTAAATCCTTTTTTACATCTCTCCCTTCCCCCTTTCCCTCTCATCACCACTAAAACTGTTGTCCGTGTCTATGAGTTTTTGTCTCGTTCACTGTTGCTTTCAGTTTTGATAGGCAGGGAGATCATCAGCACAAGCATGGCTGGCCATGAGCAGAAAGGATAGAGAACCAGGGTGAAGAATGCACTGACTGAAGGAAAATTGCCTGTTGGGGGCTGTGGAAAATGATTTCAAGGTAACATGATAGATGCTACATAAAAGGTAGAGCCGAGTGGTGGATGGAACAGTGGCTAAAATCAAGGATAAAGCACTATTAACAACCAAGGTTCTATGTGTAATGAATAACCAACACGGCGTGCTGCGTGCCAACTTTGTCCTTTGATTTCACAATGATTTATTTTTTGATACCACCACCTTCATTATCTAAAACAGAGCACTATAATTTCATATACCATCTGTGAGCTCCAAATGGTCATAATTAACAATCACAAATGTTCTAAAAAGGTGATGTGCTAAAAATGCCTTATCATGCCTGTCAGCAGGCTGCTCTGTGAGTGCCATAACATTCAATGAAAGAACGACTATATTTTTGTTACGCTTTCACATGATTTATATTTCTTACATGGGTTATAAAACTATGATAACTTGCCTCTCGAATCAACCATCTTGAGGTTTAACATGTTGACTAAATGATCAGTTAGCAACCATATAATAGCAAGGCCATAGCAAAAGTAAGCTTCACTCAAATGAGATCTACCAAGTGTAGTATCTACAACACAGCAAATATCCTTCAAAATGCTTGTTGAATGTTGGAAAAATATCAATTAGTTGTGTGTATTTGTGGCAGATGTAAAGGGCTATTTCATTATTTTGTCATTAAATATTCCCTTTCTTCTTCATTCCTTAAGGAAAACCCCATAGAGAGATTATGATTTGGAGATGAAAGAGAATGACCACCCCTTCAGGGTGTGCATGCCTGGAGTAGCTGGATGATGTTAGCAAAGTTAGGACTGGGAGTTTGGAGTTTAATTTTCACCACTGAAGATGGCCATCCTTGTTATACATATAAGGGTGTGGTGTCTAAACTGTTACAGCTAACTAGAGAAGCAATGAGCCAAAAAGTGTATTAAATTTCATCAAATTGAAGGTGCCACTGATTACAAGATGCACTATTATCTTATATACTACTAAGAAAGATAAAACGCTTCAGATTAAACTCTGGCACAAGATCTCTGACCGATTTTAAAAAATTTATTTTATACTTAAGTATATTGAAAACTCTTTTTTGACCTTTTAACATAGTTTTTAAAAATTGTATATCACTCTTTAAGAAGGAAAATAGAAATGAAACGTGTCGGTTAAAGTATTCTTAGAACTTCCCATTCATGATCTGACTCTTCTACATGATTTTTGACTCGGATCCATCAATGCCTGTTTTTATTTACAGTGTCATTCTCCATGCCATTAAGAGCCTCGATGACACAATATTTCTTAAAAGAATCCTCCACTATTTTCTCTGGGATTTTCTTCCAATCCATTAACAAGTTCGATGCTAGCATTTTGTTGTTCTCGTTGGACTGTTTAGACACAAGTTTCAAAAGTGCCAGAAACGACCACA
>NW_011888852.1:2978147-2981319 GCF_000151845.1 Pteropus vampyrus | reverse complement strand
CAGCACAGAAGTAGATTTTCTCTTCCTTTCTTTTTTTCTCCTAAATAGATTTTTGCAATGAAATCATGACTTTGTTCCCGCCCCCCCCAGTTTTATGGAGATATAATTGACCTACAGCACTGTATAAGTTTAAGGTGTACAGCCTAGTGATTTGATGTACACAGATTGTGAAACGATTATCACAGTAAGTTTAGTTAACAACTATCATAGCATATGGATATTGAAAATCAGAAAAAAATGATTTTTTTCCCTTGAGATGAGAACTCTTAGGATTTACTTTCTTAACAACTTTCAAATATACCATACAACGGTGATAACTACAGCCACCATCTTGTACTTTACATCCCTTTTAGATGTTTATCTCATAACTGGAAGTTTGTACATTTTGACCACTTCCCTCCAACTCCCACTCTCCAGCCCTCACCTCTTATCTCTTTCTCTATAAGTTTATTTTTAAGATTCCACATATAAGTAAAATCATACAGTACTTGCCAATTTCTGACTTATTTCACTTAGCATAAGGCCCTCATGGTTCCTCCCTTTTGTCAGAAATGGCAGGATTTTCTTCTCTTTTATGGCTTAATAATATTCCTGTGTGTGTGTGTGTGTGTATATCACAACTTTATCCACTTATCTCTAAATGGACACATAGGTTGTTTTCGTATCTTGACTTATAAATAATGCTGCTATATATATGGAAATGCAGATATCTCTCACACATCTCTTACACATAGTTTTTGTTTCCTCTAGATATATTCTCAGAAGAAAAATTGCTGGACCATATGGTAGCTCTACTTTTAATTTTTTGAAGAACTTTCCTACTGTTTCTGTAGTGGCTGCACCAGATACAATGCTATTAACAGTACACTAGGATTCCCTTTTCCCCACATCCACGCCAACACTTGTCTTTTTGGTGACAGCCATTCTGACAGGTGTGAGGTGATGTCTCACTGCGGTTTTGATTGGCATTTCCTGTACGCTTAGTGATAGTGAGCACCTTTTTGTGTACTTGTTAGCCATTTGTATGTCTTCTTTGGAAAAATGCCTATTCTAAATTCTAGTTTGGATACTGCCCTTATATGTAGAGGACTCGTCCATGAGTGCATGGAGAACTGATACGAAAGCTTCAGACCCCAAAATGTCTCTCCCACTAATGTGTTGCTAATGCTTAAAATTTCTCTATCAGAGATTCCTTCCCACCCAGCTTTCTGGGATCTATTTTGTAACCAAATGATTCTGAGCGAGGTTAACATAATACTTGCTATCGACTGGAATTCAGCCACTAACACCATGATATGAATTACTTTCACAGATGAGTGTCCTCTGGGATGGAGGGATGAGCAGATATGAGGGAACATATTGCCTTAATTAAGGTAAGGGGAATGAAAGGACATATGAATAAGAGGATTGATGAAAACTGAAATAAAATTTAGTTTTAATCTTGTTGTAGCAAAGAGGCCCCAAAATATAGTAGGTTAAGAAATCGATAGGTTTATTTCTCTTTCTCATAAGATTCCAAGGTAAATGTCCATTTTATGGGCCATTCTGTTCCATGAAGATGTATCATTCAGGAACCAAGTTCCTTTCATTACGTAACCACTTTTGTCACCATATATAATGACCTGTACTTTTTGAAACCCAGTCCAAGTCATAAGTACCAGGTATCTAGAGCAGTGCTGCCCAGTAGACCCTTCTGAGATAATAGAAATGTCCTCTATCTGCACTGTCCAGTAAGGTAGCCGCTAGACACAGTTGGCTACACGGCACTTGAAATATGGCTACCACGATCGATAAATCAATCTTCAATTTTATTTGACTTAACTATCTACGTGTGGCTAATGGTACCATACTGAACAGCATGGGGCTGAATAATAGGCAAGCATGTTAAACTATAAGCTCTGGAGGACAGGTTTACACGTGTCCTCCTCTCCCCAGTATTCCAGTGTCTTTGGCAGCGCCTGGACCCTGAGGGGAAATAGGACACCATTTAACTCTTAGAGACAGAGTCAGACATGGTAACAAAACCTTGACTTGGTGGAGGACAAAGACTTTCAGTAGAATGTGGTAGATAGAACTTGAACTTCTTCCAGCTCAGCTTTCCTGGCAGCAGAAATGAGTCCTGATGTGAAAGAGGTCTAGATCTATCTATGTACTCTTTCCCCCCGAATTTCTAGCCATCCTTTGCAGTTTCTCTGACAATAACCCATAAGGTAATCTTATTAAATTACTGCTTTCATTGTACTAATCTTACTGACATGGTAAATTGAAGTTCTGCCTTGTATTTTAAATATTTTAATCGCTTGTGTCTTACCTTAAAATAATTTATGTGAAAAAAAATTTCTTTAATCACTTTTTATTTTTAGGAAACTTGTGCAATCCCTTAAAGAAGCAGAGTTAATTAGCACTAGTTTGTAAGATCATAGTGAAAAATAAATTGGTAGTTAAAGTTAACCCTCTATGACAATTGTGGTTTACCCCATGATAGAAAACACTGTAAACAGTTTAAATAAGTAGTTTCCTATAGAAAACTGTATTGTATCAAGATTACAAAATCAACAGCTCCTAGAACTATTAAGAAGTACCCTTATGTGTTAGGAAAGCTATTTTCCTTTGTTAGCAAACAGGCTGACACAGAAATTCAATTTTAATATAAGATGTTAAAGAATATGTATATATTTATTTTAAATTTAAATTAACAAGTATATAAAATTTCACTAAGCTTGTTCTTATTTGTCTAATAAAACATAATGGCTAGCTAAGAATCTATCTTTTTGAAGAACCTATTTGAACCATATTTCATTGTTTCAAGGTTTCATTAAATCTGAATAGTTTCTTCACTTATATATTTTCAATCAAGGCTTTATAATATCTGGGAGAAATACCAGAGTCACTAGGAAAGAGTACAAATGAAGTGAGAGGCAAAACATATTCAGTAAACACAAAATGAAAGCAGAAATGATATATATTTCTCAAAAGTAGAATTCAAATCTCAAAGAATTACGGGGGATATAGAGGATTATAATATGATAAAGGCTATAATCTACAAATACGTTATCATTTTAAACTTTTATGTAAAAACAATACAACAGTAAAATATGCAAAATAAATTCTAGAAACACAATAACTTGATAAAGCAATCAGAATGAGCATAATGAAGTATAATTCAAATTAA
>NW_011888852.1:2971112-2977481 GCF_000151845.1 Pteropus vampyrus | reverse complement strand
TAGCTGTTATGATTAAGGAAAGTCAAATTCATTTATACGTGTTATTGAATTCATTTATGGTGTCTTATCCTGTATTTTCTTAATCAATTAGTATTAAGATATAATTCTTCCATCATGAAAGTGAGGCAGAATTTATTAAATGTTTTTTTGTCATCTTTCAAAAATGATCTATGTCTTACTCCTTTAAATTGTTCATGTAAATTTTTCTAATATTAAAACACCCTGAAATAAGCCCTACTTTGTCATTGTGTATTATTATTTAATAGAAGGATGAATTTAACTTATTAATCCTTAAAGTATGTATACTTGCACTGTATTCCTGTCATATTAGGCTATGATTTTCTTTCCTTTTTTTTGTTTTTCTCCAGTTTGGGTATCTGACTTATGTTAGTCTTAAAAAATTAGTTGGTATGATCCCATCTGATCTCGGAAGCTAAGCGGAGTCAGGCTTAGTTAGTAATTTGGATGAGAGGCCACCTAGGGAGACCATGTACTGTAGGCGTAAAAAATAAAAAATAAAGGATTGTAAGCTGACAAGGTCCTTGCAATCTGTGAGGTCAACCAAGGGTTGCCTTGCCTAAAAAAAAATAAAAATTGGTAAATCGTCCATCCTTTTCAATTCTCTGGGATAGTGTAAATATGACAATAATTACCTGTTCTGTGAAGAAAGAATCCTTTTGGAATGTGGCTGCTTATCTATTTTTTTCATTATTGTCTATATTTTAAGAGCATTCAGTTTTCCTTTCTTTTTAAATCAACTTGATAATTTTTATTTCCTGGAAGAGACTATAAATTTTCTCATAAGATTAGAGATATTAACATGTAACTTTCGTGTTCATTTTTACGTATATGATTTTTTTAAATTCAAGAATTACTCAGAAAAATTTTTGGAGGAGGTAGTCAAGAAGACAGCACTGCCAGCTGACCCAATCGCAGGCTCCTCAGCCCTTCTCCGTGCTTGGAATATAAACTTTCCCTACCATCCTCAGAGTGGAAATTGTTTTATTTTTTAAATTAAAAAATTTCTTTCAATAACAGTTGAAATTCATATTATATTAAATTCAGGTGTACAGTATAGTGGTTAGACATTTATATAACTAATGAAGCGAACCCCCTGATAAGTCTAGAACTTCCCCGACATCGTATGGTTATTACAATCTTATTGACTATATTCCTTATGCTTTACTTTACATCCACATGATCATTTTGTAACTGACAATTTGTACTTAATCACTTCACCTTTTTCACTCAGCTCCCAATCCTCCTTCCATCTGGCAAACATGAGTTTGTTCTTTGTATCTATGAATTTTGTTTCTGTTTGTTTGTTTTTTAGATTCTGCATACGAATGAAGTCATATAGTACTTGTCTTTTTCTGTCTGACTTAATTCACTTAGTATAATACCCACTAGGTCCATCCATATCATTGCATATGATAAGATAGCATTCTTTTTATGGCTGAGTAATATTCCATTGTGTATATACCACCTCTTCTTTATCCAATTATCTATCTATGAAAACTTGGGTCTTATTTTCTTATGCATTCAGCCACCTTATGTCTTTTAACTGGAGCATTTAATTCATTTACATTTAAAGTAATTATTGATAGATATGACATTATTACCATTCTATTATTCATATTTTTAATTTTTCCCTTATTATTCTTTTAAAGTTTTTTCAGCACTTCTTGAATACTGGTTTGGCGGTGATGAACTATTTTAGCTTTTTTTTTTTTGTCTGGGAAGCTGTTTATCTGTCCTTTGATTCTAAATGATAGCCTTGCTGGGTATAGTAATATTTTTGTAGGTCCTTGCTTTTCATCACTTGGAATATTTCGTGTCGATCCCTTCTGACCTGCAAAGTTTCTGTTGAGAAATCAGTTGACAGTCTTATAGCTCCCTTGTAGGTAACTAATGGATTTTTTCTTGTTGCTTTTTAAGAGTCTCTCCTGTCTTTAAGCTTTAGCATTTTAATTATAATGTATCTTGGTGTGGGCCTCTTTGGGTTCATCTTGTTTGGACTCTGTGCTTCCTAGGCTTGTATGTCTATTTCCTTCACCAGCTTAGAGAAATTTTCAGTCATTTCTTCAAATAGGTTTTCAATTCCTTGCTCTCTTTTCCTTCTGGTACCCCTATGATGCGAATGTTGGTACACTTGGTGTTGTCCCAGAGGTTCCTTAAACTATCCTCATATTTTTGGATTCTTTTTTCTTGTTGCTGTTCTGATTGGGTGTTTTCAGCTACCTTATCTTCTCAATTACTGGTTAGATCCTTTGTTTCATCTAACCTACTGTTAATTCCTCCTAAGATATTCTTCTTTTCAGTTACTGTATTCTTCATTTCTGACTGGTTCTTTTTTATGTTTTCTGTCTCCGCTTTTATGTTTTCTATCTCCTTGTTAAAGTTCTCACTGAGTTCATATACTCATCCCCTAAGTTCATTTAGCATCCTTATAACCTGTATTTTGAACTCTGCATCTGGTATATTGCTTGTTTCCATTTTGGTGAATTCTTCTTCTGGAGCTTTGTTCTGTTCTTTCATGTGGGTTGTGCTTCTTTGTCTCCCCATTCGGCTGCCTTTCTGTGTCTGCTTCTATTTATTGGGTAGGATTGCTACGTCTCTCAGTCTTAGCAGAGTGGCTTTATGTAGTAGGTGTGCTGTGGATTGCAGTGGCACAGTGTTCTCTGGTCACCTGAGCCCAGCCTCCAGGTATGTCTTTTGTATGAGTCGTATGTGCCTTCCTATTGTACTTGAGCCTTGGTTGCTGTTTGCTCAGGTTTTGATGACTGGTCATGACTAGTGGAGAAGCCGTTGTACATGGGCTGACCCTACAGTACAGGATTCACTTTAGCAGAGCTCTGGTGCCTGCCCTGTCTGCCCTTTGGGTGTGTTGTCCTCAGGTATGACCTTGGGTGGTGCTCTGGCTCAGACTAAAGCTGGCCACTGGGCATGCAGGCCAAAGTCTCCTGGGAGGGGCCCTGTCACAGGCTTAGTTCAGCTGCAGCCTGGCCCTGCCTGGAGCTACCCGGCATGAGCCACCAAGCAATCCACCCATGCTGGGCTTGGAAATGCCTCGAGAGTCCAAGCCACAAACTGAGGCAGGATGCCACAACTTCCAGGCTTGGGGCTACTCAGCAAGAAGTATGGGGAACGCTGAGGCCAGATGCTGCTTGTTTAAGTTTTGTGAACCTTTGAGAGATTTTAGAAAAGTCCACAGCAAGAGCCAAGACAGGTAATTTGTATGTAAAAGCCACTGTTAGCAGCTTAAGTGGGCCCACAAATTGGGAAGAGCAGTGTCTTGGAATCACCAGGGTGGGGCAACAAGTGTTAACTACTTTGATGGAGACAGAGACATAGTGGCTGCCTGCATCTGCATTCAGAGAGGGTTAAACAAAGGAATAATGACCTCTCCCAGCACTCTGTCTGGGAGAAAGCTGCCTCACCAGCCCTCGCCACAAAGCCAGACAACTCAATTCCTCCCTGTATGCCTCTGACATCTTTTGAACTGCTGCCCCAGCGCTGAAGCTCAGAGCAAGTCTTCCATTACTGAGTAAGTCTGCATGTGGGCCCTTTAAGAGGAAAGTCTGCAACTCCCTCAGCCCTCCATCTCACTCAGCCACAATCCCCCCTGGTTTTCAGAGCCAAAAGTTGTGGGGACTTCTCTTCCCAGCACTGGAACTTTGGACTACGGAGCCCTGTGTGGGGCTGGGACTCCTCTCTTCCGAGGGGAACTGCCACAGCTGAGATATTTCTTCCGATTCTCAACCACCACACGCAGGAGTGGGACCAGTCCGTTTCATGGCTCCACACCTCCTTCTAGTCTCAAGGTGGCCTCTTCTTTGTGTCCCCAGTTGTAGGACTTCTATGCAGCTAGACTTCAAAGTGACTCCCAATGATGGCTATTCTGTAATTTAGTTGTAATTTTGATGTGGTCATGAGAGGAGGTGAGCACAGCGTTTACCTGCTCCCCATCTTGACCGGAAGCCTGGACTTTATTTTTTAGAGCAGTTGTAGCTTTGCAGAAAATTTGAGCAGAAAGTACAGAGTGCCATGTTTCCTTTCCCCAACACACACACACACTGTTTCCCCTATTATAAGCATCTTGCGCTATTGTTGTACAGTTGTTACAACTGATAAATCAATATTGATACACTATTTTTAGCTGAAGTCCATAGTTCACATTAGGGTTCACCCTTTGTGTTTTATAGTTCTATGGGTTTTGACAAATGCATAATGTCATCTATCTGCCGCATTTAAAAAAAATTATTACAGGCCTCAAAAAAATGAAAGTGGCTCAGGATTTTGTTGACCTCAATTGGACTCTGCTAAGAAGACCATCTTCAAAAACAAAGTACTTTTATTTTAACAAACGATATGATAAGTAGGTTGTATACCTTTGTGTCATAGTGAAAGAAGAACGACAGAAGTTTCAGGACACATGTCCTTTAAGCCTCGTGGACTCCTTGCCCTTCAGGGTAGTGCAGGCCAGGAGAAGGGCCAGAGGAGTAAGGCCAATGCACAGAGCCTCTTACTCTGGACAATGGAGGTACTATCTGCAAAAATAGGATAGCCGCTTTCTTCAGGATTTGGAGTATTCGTTACTCAGAGCTCTCAGCTTCACACATGCACCTGAAATGAAACAACATGAATGTCTCTGTGATGTTTTAGCAAGATTACTCTGGTTGCTGTGTGGAGAATGGATAGGCGAGAAGCAAGCATGGAAGCAGAGCGAACAGTTGGGAGACTATCTTGGTAGTTCAAATGAGAGATGTTCTTATTATAAACAATGTTTATGATTTTCAGTGCTTAGAACAGAGGTTGGCAAACATTTTCTAGAAGGGGCCAGACAATAAATATTTTAGATTTAACAGGCCATATGTCTCTGTTGCAACTGCTCAATCCTGCCATTATAACGCAAAAGCAGCCAAATGAATGAATGTGGCCACGCTGCAATAAAACTTTATTTATGGACAATGCAATTGTATTTTTATCCATTTTCAATGTCATGAAAAATTATTCTTTTGATTTTTTAAAAATAATCTAAAAATGTGTGGGTTATATAAGAACAGACAGTAGAGTAGATTTGGCCAATGGGCTATATAGTTGGCAGACCCATGATTTAGAGCAAAGTAAGAGACAAAGTGCAAAAGATGTAATTTTGGTTTTGCAAACCCAAAAGTAAGTTTTCTACTTCTTTACATAAAACTAGTCTAATCATAGTACTGATAGAAATCAAGAAGTTAAGAAGAGGTGGACCCTGAGGGTAGGCAAGAAATATTCACTTGTGACTTCATAACTATGGGGCATTTATTTATTTTTTTAAATCTAAGAATAATTTCAGTCAGTACATATTCAGTGATTTTTAATCCACAGGACATGGAGTTGTAAAATTATTGACAAGTTGAAGACGTCAGCATGAAGCGATTTGCTGAACTCAGTATAACCAAGTGTTACAGGACACTCATGACGAACTTGGGAGACCTTGGATAACTAAAATGTCCAGGGAAGTCATCTAGGAAGAGTCAGCATGGGTCAGGAAGGATCCCAAGACATAGATGGCAGATAGCAATAAGAAAAGCGTTCCAATGCTACAATGAATATGGGTGCAGATATCCCTTTCGAGACCCTGATTTCATTTCCTATACATATATACCCAGAAGTGGGATTGCTGAGTCGTATGGTAATTCTGTAATTAATTTTTTGAAGAACTTCTGTAGTGTTTTCCATAGTGGTTGCACCAATTTATGTTCCCACCAATAGTGCACAAGGGTTTTCTTTTTCCACAGTTTTGCTAATAATTGTTTACATGTTATCTCTTGTCTTTTTTTCTGATAGTTCTTCTAACAGTCATGAGGTGATACCTCATTGTGGTTTTTAGTGGATAAAGAAGTATGTGTGTGTGTGTGTGTGTGTGTGTGTGTGTGTGTGTGTGTGTATATACAATGGAATACTATTCATCCATGTGAAAAAAAGAAGTCCTGCTATTAGGGACGACATGGACGGACCCTGAGAATGTTATGCTAAGTGAAATAAGTCAGACAGAGAAAGACAAATACTGTATGATCTCACTTATATGTGGAATCTGAAAAGGCGGGTCCATAGGAACAAAGAGTAGAATGATGGTGCCAGGGGTGGGGGAAATGCAGAGGTGTTCGTCAAAAGGTTCAACCTTCCAGTTATAAGATAAATAAGTTTTGAGGATCTAATGTACATAATGGTGACAATTTTTTTAATTGTTAAAATGAGATTCTCATACTGAAATGTTAAGAACTATTATATTAAGAACTATTGTGTTAATAAATATTGGAGACTCCATTCTCTGACCACAGAGTTTTAAACAATGGCTACAGGGGGTTGTCAGGGCAGGGTGTG
>NW_011888852.1:2948044-2971062 GCF_000151845.1 Pteropus vampyrus | reverse complement strand
TAAAATTATTGACAAGTTGAAGACGTCAGCATGAAGCGATTTGCTGAACTCAGTATAACCAAGTGTTACAGAACACTCATGACGAACTTGGGAGACCTTGGATAACTAAAATGTCCAGGGAAGTCATCTAGGAAGAGTCAGCATGGGTCAGGAAGGATCCCAAGACATAGATGGCAGATAGCAATAAGAAAAACGTTCCAATGCTACAATGAATATGGGTGCAGATATCCCTTTCGAGACCCTGATTTCATTTCCTATACATATATACCCAGAAGTGGGATTGCTGAGTCGTATGGTAATTCTGTAATTAATTTTTTGAAGAACTTCTGTAGTGTTTTCCATAGTGGTTGCACCAATTTATGTTCCCACCAATAGTGCACAAGGGTTTTCTTTTTCCACAGTTTTGCTAATAATTGTTTACATGTTATCTCTTGTCTTTTTTTCTGATAGTTCTTCTAACAGTCATGAGGTGATACCTCATTGTGGTTTTTAGTGGATAAAGAAGTATGTGTGTGTGTGTGTGTGTGTGTGTGTGTGTGTGTGTGTGTGTGTATACAATGGAATACTATTCATCCATGTGAAAAAAAGAAGTCCTGCTATTAGGGACGACATGGACGGACCCCGAGAATGTTATGCTAAGTGAAATAAGTCAGACAGAGAAAGACAAATACTGTACGATCTCACTTATATGTGGAATCTGAAAAGGCGGGTCCATAGGAACAAAGAGTAGAATGATGGTGCCAGGGGTGGGGGAAATGCAGAGGTGTTCGTCAAAAGGTTCAACCTTCCAGTTATAAGATAAATAAGTTTTGAGGATCTAATGTACATAATGGTGACTATAATGAACAATACTGTATTAGATACTTGGAATTTGCTAAGAGAGTAGGTCTTAAATGTTCTCACTACAAAAAAGAAATAGTAATTATGTGAGGTGTTGGAGGTATTAATTAATGCCACTGTGGTTACCGTTTCACACTATGTAAATGTATCAAATCAGCACGTTGTATACCTTAAACTTACACAACGTTATATGTCGATTATATCTCAAAAAATCCTGAGAATAAAGCAAGAAGAGCATTCCAGGCCGAAGGAATGACATATGCAGCAGGGAGCAATAACCTCCCTTAACAGAGGAAGAGTAGACAGCAGTAGAGCAGTTGTCAGCCTGTGGGCTTGGGACCAGGACTAAACAGCTATATCAGGAGGTCTGCAAACTGAAATGAGCCTCAGGCTCTGGAGATAGACTGATCGTACTGCTACATATAAATAATACTACTATTTTTCAATGTATTAGGTTCTATTGTGACTAAGTAAATTCATATTTATTTAAAAGTACTATTAAGTTAATTTACAGCATTTTACATTTTCTTAATCAATACGTATTAAAATAAAACTCCGTATTACAAATTGCACAATTTTTTTAATTGTTAAAATGAGATTCTCATACTGAAACGTTAAGAACTATTATATTAAGAACTATTGTGTTAATAAATATCGGAGACTCCATTCTCTGACCACAGAGTTTTAAACAATGGCTACAGGGGGTTGTCAGGGCAGGGTGTGTGGAGCAGCCTAGCTGCACAAGGGGACTAAAAATACTCTTGTTGGTTCTCAATCTCATGCGGAGCTTTTCAAGTGAAATCTGAAACTGGCTTCTGTACTCAGAGGGCAGGGAGAGTCCGAGGAAAGAGGGAGACTGCTCCAGATTGGTAGGTGGCCATTTTAATAAGCAAGAGAAATTAAGAGGCTTGTCTTGGATGACTGCAAGTTGGGTAGTTTTGGGCACCCACCCACCCAATTTTAAAAGTTTACACAGGCCTTAAATGGATTCAGTCATACTTACCATCCAGATGATTTCACAACATATTGTTCTCTCAAGGCTGTGTCATTGAAAACAGCTACCACTGGAGCTCCTTCCTGGTGAGCTGAAGGGCTGATGGAGATGCAGGTGTTCTCTTAAAGGGCCCGCACATGAATTTACTTACTGATGGGTGCACTCACAGTGCAGAGCAGCAACTAGAAAAGCATCAGAGACATATAGGGAGGAACTGAACTGTCTGGCTTCAGGGCTAGAGGGACAACTTGCTCTGCCATTTTGCTCCTTTGTTGAATCCTCCCTCAACCCAGCCTGCAGGTGCAGGTGGGACCCAAATCGGAGTCTCCATCACACTCAACGGACCAACTCGCACCAAGGCCAGACTCTCTTTTGGCACCTGTTTCTCACAAGCAACTGGCCTCGGTCCATGCTGTGGACTTTTGTAAAATCTTGGAAAAGTCTACAAACCCCAAATAAGCAGCATCTGGCCTTGGTGTGCCTCGTATCTCTTGCTAAGCAGCCCCCAGACAGCAAAGGCCTCAGTTCTCAGCACGGCCTCTCCCAGGCACCTCCAAGACTGGCACAGGCAGCTACCAAACACAGATTACTTTGTAGCTCCTACTAGGTGACCTTAGGCCAGACACAGACAGTGCCTGACCTGGGCCTACATCAGGGCCCCTCCCAAGAGGCACAAAAACCAACATACCCAGTGACCAGCTTCAGACTACACCGAAGCACTACCCAGAAGGAGAAAAGAGAGACCAAGGAATTGAAAACCTATTTTAAGAAATAATGATGGAAAACTTTCCTAATCTGGCACAGGAAATAGACATACAATCCCAGAAAGCACAGAGAGTTCCAAACAAGATGAACCCAAAGAGGCCCACACCATGACACTTCATAATTAAGCGCCTAAGGTTAAAGACAGAGAGAGAACCTTTAAAGCAGCAAGAGAAAAGCAGTTACTTACAAGGGAGCTCCCATAAGACTGGCAGCTGATTTCTCAACAGAGACTTTGCAGGCCAGAAGGGATTAGCAGGAAATATTCAATGTGATGAAATGCAAGCACCTACGACCAAGATTGCTCTACTCAGCAAAGCTATCGTTTAGAGTCAAAGGATGGATAAAGAGCTTCCCAGACAAGAAAAGGCTAAGGCACTTCATCATCACCAAGACAGTATTACAGGAAATGCTAGAGGGACTTCTTTAAGAAGAAGAAAAAAGAAAAAAGATGAAAAATACAAATAATAAAATGGCAATAACTACATATCTAGCAATAATTACTTTAAAAGTAAATGGATCAAATGCTTCAATCAAAAGATAGAGTGGCTGAATGGATAAGAAAACAAAACCCTTACATATGCTGCTACCAGAGACTCACTTCAAATCTAAAGACACACACAGACTGAAAGTAAAGGAATGAAAAAGTATGTTTCATGAAAACGGAAACAAACAAAAAAGCTGGGTAGCAATCCTTATATCAGACAAAATAGACTTTAAAACAAAGGCTATAACAGGAGACAAAAAAGGGCCTAGTTATTTTATTTCTGGGTATGTATCTGAAGAAACCTAACAGTAGTCTGAAGAAACATGTGAATCCATATGTTCATTGCAACATTATTTACAGTAGCCAAGATTAGAAGCATCCTGGGTGTCCATCATTGGAAGAATAAAGAAGAGGTGGTACATATACACAATGGAATATTACTCAGCCATAAAAAGAACGAAATCTTGCCATCTGCAATGACATGAATGGACCTAGAGGGTGTTGTGCTGAGTGGAATAGGTCAGACAGAGAAAGACAAATGCCATATGTGGAATCTAGAGAACAGGATAAAGAAACAACAGAAACAAGCTCACAGATATAGAGATCATTTGTTAGATTGGAGAGGGGGAGATAGGTGAAGGCGGGGGAGAATTAAGAGGTACAAGCTTGTAGTTTGAAAATAGTCATGGGGATGTATAGCATGGGGAATATAGTCACTAGTATTATAATAACTATGTATAACGTCAGATGGGTACTAGATTTATTGGGGTGATCACTTCATAAGTTTTATAAATGTCTAATCACTGTATTGCGCACTTGAAGCTAATATAATATTGTATGTCAACTATAATTGAAAAAAATATATAAAAATTTAAAAAGATACATCTTATAATAAAATTTACTTCTATACTTAAAAAAAAAAAATAAAAAATAAAGTCCATTATAAAAAAACATGAGTAAGCACCCAAGATGGGTTACTTATGTAATATATTCCTTACAGTAGACTATAATAATTCTCTTGGCTTGGCACTACACCCAGTTTAAAAAACTGCATTTCCTAAATTCTGTGGCAGATGAGGTGGACTAGAGATAGAGGCCGGCTCAGTGAGATTTAAATGGACGTCATTTGGAGGGAATTCGAGCACAGTTCTCTAAAGGGAGGGCAAAGCCACCTGGCCTCTGCCCGTTGGCATCCTCTTTTGTTCCCCTGCTTCCTGCCTGATGTGTAGCATGGAGACCTTGAGCATGCTGGTGAGGGAAGGCTAGGCATTCCTGGAATTCCCATCTCAGATGCCCTTGAGCTGCTGCACTGGCCAAACTTAGGGACTGCCAACTTCAGGATTATTACTATTTTTTTCCATGAGAAAAAATACCCTATATTATTTAAGCTAACTTATTTAAGTTTTTTGTAAAGGAAGCTCAAACAATCACAGATTGTAAGAGTTCGTCCTCATTGGTGCATTTCTGTGACTGTGTGTACGAACTGCTTTAGAGGTGGAACGCGGGGCCCTTTGTGAGTGAGAGACAAAACCAGGGGGTGACCCCATGTCCCTGTGCCCCAGGAGTGGCTGCCCTGCACTGGGCCCTCTAACATCCTTGATGCCAGTGGGTTCCTAGGTGTGCTGTGTTCTTAGGTTGGCATGCCAGGACCTAGACTTCTTTTTATTGAACTCCTGGGTTAATTCAGTTATTAACGGACTAATGTCTTGCTTGAACTTTTTAGATTTTTTGATGAAACACATCTTGGGGTAATTTGTTTGTTTTTTGGTAAGGCAGGTAAACATCTTTATTGCATATGTATATATGAAAAAAAATTTTATCTTTTCATTTAAGTGATTTATTATTCTAGTTTCAAATTTTTTCATCCCCAGAATGTTGAAGATTTTGTTTCTTTAGTAATGTTTACTGGTACTATTGGTACTAGAATCCAGTGCTTCCGTGAGAATTATGTTGTCAATTTGATTATTTTTCCTTTGAAGAAATTTGTTTTTTTTTTCACCTTTCTGGAAGCTCTTAAATTCTTGTTTTATCTTTGGTATTCTGAAATTTTATGAGGATGAATCTAGATAAGTTTTACTCCGTTAATCTTGCCTCTACTTTCTTTCTATATGAAGATGCCTGGGTTTTTCCCTTAGCTCTAAGCCTTATTTTCGCATTTTGGCTTCAATGCCAGCTGGCACTTTAAATTTGAGGAAAAAGTAAGACAACATATATTGCCAAAAGGAGAAGTTGCTAGAGATTTGCATTTTGCCTTGTGGTCAAGAGAGAATTTTTAGATGGTGTAAATAAGAGATGTCAGTGGGAGGTAAGGGACCTTTTTCAAAACTGGGCAGTACCAAGATTTTGGGTACTAATATTTGCCTGATAATCATGAAAACCAGATCCAAGTCCTGTCTCTGCTCAATAAAGTCCAGAATGGATTTCACTTTCTCTATCTATAAAATCAGATGTGGAATCCTAAGGGCCTTGAGGTCCTCTCCAGAGATATAAAGTTCTACTCAGTGGTTCTCTACAGGGGGATACCATCTTTATTAGAGAGAATTTGAAAATGCAGGAGGTGGTTTTAAGTTGTTATCATGACTGGAGGTCACTTTTGGTGTTTAGTAGGCAGGGAACAGGGATGACAAACATCTTAGAGTAAACAGAAAAGCCCTGTAAAAAAAAAAGAATTGTCTAGAAAAAAATACCAGTAGTGTCCCACTGAGAAATACTGTGAGACCTGGGAACGGCCAGTCACGAAGTGGTTTCTTTTGCTTCCTAGAGTCCCCTGTCCTTGTGTTTCCTGGTGGGCTGAGAACAGGATGGGGTCCCCCATGCTGACAGGTCCATCTAACTGTGGGTGCTGCCGCTCTGCCTCGCAGGTTGCTTAAAGGAAGCCATTCAATCTCCTTGACTTGCTTTCTCTAACCATCAATACCAATGTCATATTACCAGTTTGCATGTTTTCGAGTCATTTTCCCCATTTATCTAGATATGTTCACTGCAACATATCCACTTCCTTCAAACCAAAGACAATGGATCACAGATCCATTGACTCATGACTCAAATGGAGAGAGGACGCGGAATGACAGGCCAGCTCTGAACACTTGGAGCCCAGGGAGTATGGATTAAGGAGCCCTGTAAGCAGGGCGAGGTCTTTGGATAATGATTTTGCATTTGCTCAGCACGCCTGAGGGAGAGAACCCCGATTCAGTATGGCAGAGCACAGAAGATTAAGAGCTACTAACTGAGTCTCGCCTTTGCTTCACTTTCATGAGCTGTGTAACTTGTATTGACTTAAATGTAATTTGAAGATTCACCATTTCATCTTAAAACGTATGTTTTGTATGTCGAAGCCTGCTACTGGCTTGCTTCAAATCCTCCTTAGAGACACATTTTAACTGAAACAGGACATAACGAGAGAGATCTAATTATTTAGAAGTAAACTTCCACAATTCTCTATTTAGCACAGTGAGATTCTGAGGCGTTGGAGGCAGCAACCCACAGTCATGACACCTGCTCTCTGGCTGGAAGGCCGGCTGGGCTTCTCTGGCTTCTATGTATTCTCTAACTCTGGGTCTAGCTCACACGGCATCTGGGGATTGAGTTCTTATGTATCTCTATAGTTATTTCCTCTACATCTTTCCCCCATCCCTTTTATTTTAGTTACACTTAACTGCCATATTTTTCCAGATGAGTTTCATCTCTCAAAAGATTAGTCAATCCTGTTTTTCTGTCTAAGTAGCCCTCTCTTCATTCCTACTCTTTCTGCTTTGGTAACTTCCACTGCCCTTCAATACCCAGTTTAGGAATCGTTGTCTCAGGAAGTCTTCCTTTCTGTTTTTAGACTTACCTCTATTATAACCTTTCTCCAGGTGTGGTTGGAGAGAATTGCCCCAGGAAGCCTTGCTAAAAATGCAGATTCTTGGCCTGTATCCCAGACTTACTGGATCAGAGCTCTGGGGTAGAACCTAAGAATCCACATTTTCATCAGCGACTTGGAACACGGTAGAGGGATTTTGAATGTACTTCTCTGTGTTTATATCGAATTGTAAACGTTTTGAGGGGAGTCATGGCATACTATCTACACTTGTATCCGTAGTATCTAGGCAATGCCTGATACATAGTAGGTGTTGAACTTATATTTATTTGTTGAGGTAATGGTCAAAACACATGAAAAGTGCCATCTAACACCAGGATTTGCTTCCGGGCTCTACCACTTGCTAGACATGAGGTTGGTTCAAGCTATTACATCTTCCCGTCTCTCAGTATCTTCTCTACGGACTAGAGATGATAATACCAACCTACTAGCGCTTTGTGATGAAAATGAGACATATATCATTATTGTAGCCTGATAAATTCTTAGATGGTTTTAAATCTCCAACATTCCGAGGCTAAGAAGAAACCCTTAGGAGAGGAGGAATTTCCATGGAAAGACATTTCAAAACATTGTATGAATTGAAAATTTTGGCAAATTAAACCTAGAACTGAAAGGATTGATTTCCTTGCTTGATTATCCCAATTCTCCTGCAGTCACCCACTGGGCTGGCATTTGTCTGGCTCTACCTTTCTGGTATTCATAGTCTTTTCAGACAGATAAATGATGGTGAACAGGTTGTTTATATATATACCAAGAGAGCTGTTTGCCTATAATCACCAACTCTTTTCTTTTATTTCAACAACGCATCCATCTATCCATCTAATCAGCATCTATGAAGCATCTACATGTGGGAAGTGCTATTAGTAATAACAATAACTACTATTTTTGGCAGTGACTATGTTGCAGCTGCTGGGCCAAGATCTTTATGTACTGTCTCTCAATTTTCATGACAAACTTATG
The DNA here is from genome assembly GCF_000151845.1 of Pteropus vampyrus. Classification (NCBI taxonomy): domain Eukaryota; kingdom Metazoa; phylum Chordata; class Mammalia; order Chiroptera; family Pteropodidae; genus Pteropus; species Pteropus vampyrus. The sequence continues at coordinate 2,963,160 of NW_011888852.1, read as the reverse complement.
AGATAGTGCTGTTACTTATCCCCATTCTACGGAAGAGGACCTTAAATATACAGTTGCCCAAAATCTTGTAGAAAGAAATGGTGGAACCAGAATTTAACACTAAGGCATCTTACGGTAAAGTCCTTTCTGTTAAATATACTTTGCTTCCATTGACTTCACAGTCCTTTAATCACATGCATCTAGGAAGAAACATAGCATTGACCTAAAAGAAAAGCAAAATAATTCTTTCTTGATGTTAAAAGTCTTTTCTCATTTTTTTTTTTTACAAGATGACCGAAGTCTATTGCTTGTTTAATTTGTGCTGCTGATCTGAATGACCATTGCACAATTTTCTTCCAATATTACACACTCTTGTATTTTGTGATGGACAGCAAAAAGTGATTATTCATAAAGGATTTGCACTATATACAAGAAACATGGGCATTTTGGAACTCATAGGTGATCTTGAAGTTTAGATAAGATAACAGTAGCTATAGGAAGCCCTGAGGAGGTCGAGTGTTAGTAAGCACCAGAAAGTGCTGGTTGAAATGATTCCCAATAAATGGTATCACAATTCTGAAAGAGGAAAAAAACTTATAGTTATGTTGACTTTAAGAGTGTTTCAGACTTTGTTTAATCACAACCTTAGAGAATGGTACAGATAATTATACTGGCTTTTCAATTTTAAATCCTACAGCCTTTGAATGCTGTGGCTGTGTCTGTCTGAGCACTACTGGATGGCTCTGAAATATTGCGCTGATTCCAATTTGCTCACGAAGCTCTGTTATTTTCCCCACCGTTAAGGTTGAAAATAGTTCCTTAGAGCATCACAGAAGTGGTCTGTCTATTCTTGGTCAGATTGGCCTTTCAAAGTCTAACTAGTTTTGTGGGCAATTATCTTATTAAGTACTATTCGGCTCAGTTTACCGAATAGAAAATATGAATTATTGGGGATTTCTGAAATGTCATAGGAAGGATTAACATCGTATTTTCTGAATTCTGCATATCAAAATTGGCTCTAAAATGTGGAACATTATTCAGGTGTACAGTGTTGCCTTTCTCTAATTATTTAAAGCTTTTATTAATCATGACAGAACGGGAGGGGTGAGGTTATCTCATAAATCATGAGTACAGTTTGAGACAAATTAAAACACAATAGTGAGAAATTTCTATATTGGTTTAAACAAATAACTAAATGATTGTAGGCAGAAAGAACAATTCCACAGGTCAATGGGCAGGCTTCAGGAAAACCAATACATTAAATTGGTTGTACTCGGGAAAAAAAAAAAAAGAAAGCATTAGGTGTTCCACTAAAGTGGTTTTTACGTATTTAAAGCTGTGAAGAATAAAACAAACTTATTTATAATCATTCTTTTTCAAGTGAATGATAAAGACTAAAGGAAAAATATTTGATGCTAATATATACCGTGGAGGAAAAAGCTATTACCAATTAGTATTTATTGAATACTAATGAATGCTCAGCACAGTAACTTAATGGGGCATTAATCATTTGTGTTCACATTTCAAAAACTTGTAGATTGGAGGGAAAATTTGTAAATTGTAAAAAAGCCCAGTCCTTAAAATTTCTGTACAAGAATAGTCACTGATGAAATTTCCCTAAATAAATCTATAATAATATCTTTTTACTTTAATGTTGTTTTCATGGTGGAAAACACATCATTAAAATGTATTTCATATTTATGAAGGCACATCACTACAGTAGGATGATCTGTTAATATTAGTCACAGTAAAATTAATGAGATTTTAGGATTTATCTAATCCTTATGTAACAAATAGTCCAGTAACCTTGGCTGTAAATATTCTTGATTTTTATTGTAGATTCATTAACATGTAAGCAAATACTTTTCCAGAATAAATAAAGCTATGGTCTTCATCCTTACAAGAACAAGTCAGATAGAATGAATTCTGACATGACTAACGTAAAGGCAGACACTCCAGTGGACGATGCCGTAAAGAGATCTTCATTGTGTCAAAAGAGAGCAGTCTCCAGTTCATAAATCAGAAAACATGTCCAGCACGCAGGGAGTGAAAGAAAGTAAACAAAGAGATTTACTAAAGCACCGGTTGTGATAAATCTATAATTTCTGGAGGTAAAGTGATTTTTCACATTATGAATGTGTTAAACAAGATAGCGTAATAGGATATTCTGTATGGTATTTCCACATCAAACGTTTAAAAAAAATTTTTTTTTTGTGGAGAAAAACTTTTATATTTGAATAAAGATCTGCTTTACTAAGGATTTGCAGTGAATTTATGTTATGTAATTAGCTTCGTTGCTAGGCAACCCCCAAAGCGGTTTTGATGTGTAATTTGCTTGAAACTATTTAAAAGGCTTTGCTGAAGGTTTAAAACCATCTGAATTAGCCTCAAAGTGTGTTAAGGTGTTGCTATTTTAATGAACTGAAGCTTTGCCTTTGGGATTAAGTTTAGCAAAACCAAAATAATTTGGTACTTTGGGAAATGAAATCTATTGAATAAAGTTGAGAAAAATTTAATATTCACTCTATCTCTTCGGGCTTCCTAACCTTCGCCCACTAGTGCCTACCCTGTTTCTTAATTTGGAAACATTTTTTCTTAAAGTGCATGCTGTACCACTTTGCTCAGGAGAGCTTCCTCTGTTTAAATCTGCTCTGTCTTCGCTTTCTTTGCCCCACATAGTGAGTTATGGGCACTATGAAGAGGCAAGTCCAGGAGATTCAGTTTTCCTCCAGCATATCTTCCCTGCTCCCGTCTTGGTGCTCGGAGGGCCATCCCAACGTCTCGTGCAAGATTTTCATGTCTATGACCAAGCTTTTGGTCTGAGGCTTGATTTAGACTTTTTGGATTCTGACTTTGCTAGGAAGTTGTCTCTGGTCTCCTCCACGTTTCTGTTTTGAGGGCTTTGACCACCCTACCCCACCCCCCACCTCACCCAGACTCAGCTTCTCAAATCTTGGTCCGGGTAGGATGGCCAGGTGTTGGATATTCCAGGTGTGAAATTGGACAGCTTCTCTCTACTTCAGAAGGGAGTTTTCAGATAACTCTTGGCCTTGGGTGATCTGTAAAACCCCGTCTAGTACAACTTCTAATCTGAGTGATACTTGGAAGACTCCGTTCTATAATTCAAAATATGATTTTTTTTCTATTAGTTTCTTCTTGAGTTTACTACATTTCTTTTTTTTCCTCAGCAACAGTTGCATGAATTACTTGCTGCTGGTCTGGGACATTGCTGTTTAAAGCTACAATCTTACACACGCAAGGATTATGCTTAGTTAAGGATATATATATATATATAGGTATTTCTTTAAAGTTGCCTTATTGCAGACTTGAGTTTTTTTATGAAAAGGAAAAACAGAAAGCATAAATATGGCCCAGGACATTAAAATGCATAACTAGAGTCATTTTCCTATGGTTGCCACAATTTCTGATAATAGTAGTGTTACAAAAAGTGATCATTTTGCTTTTGTTATTGTGAATTTTATATCACAGTTGTTTAGATTAAAAACTGGAGTCCACACGGTATGGATGCAGGTGCTGTTCTTTGCGGCAGGAAGTTGAAGTCATGATGTCCGTCAGTGATCAGTGAAAATATCTTCTTTGAACCAGGAAATCTTCTTGACATTACTGCTCTAAAGTTTAAGGATTTCCTTGATAAGTATTCTCTTAAACCAAATGACCATATCTTGGCTGAAATACAAGGAGCTGTTGGATGAACTTGTAAAAAAAAAAAAAATCAATTGAAAAACAGACTGGTGATTGTATCAGAATTCAGTAAAATTGGTAGCTTATAAGATAGAAGGCAAAATTTATAGGATATTTTAAGTATAGATAATGAATAAGCAAGTAGCCTGGAAAACAGGCAAACTTAATAATATGTGTTAAGTATAAATAGCAGGTAAGTTTGTAACCTATAAGAGTGCTAAAGATAAAAAAAAAAGCTGGTGTGTGTGTGTGTGTGTGTGTGTGTGTGTGTGTGTGTGTGTATTGAACGAATAGGCCTTTATTGCTCTGATAAAAATGTCATTTCAGTTGGTTTTCCTGACCAGGAGCCGAGCAAGGAGTGGGCCTAGCTGCTGCCCCTCTTCCCACAAGCTCTGAACTGGCCCAAGGTTGGGGGCTGGCATTGCACGGGAAAAAGTGAGTGGGTAGAGGACCTGAGGCCATGCTGAGTGGGCCTGGATAGCTGGACAGGTGGGTCTCACCCCTGGCATAAAACTTAAGCCCAACAGGTGGAGAGACCACTTCTTCTTCCTGTTCCCCTGGCCGCAGCCATACTACCCACCACCTTCTAATCTGGGGATGTGGCCCAGAAAATCCAGCCACGGGGCCAGGAGAGGCAGGGTGGCTCTGAGAAAAAAGACCTCAGGCTTTGCAAACAAAGAGAAAGAGGGCTGACCTCTGGCCTCTGACCTTGATTTGAGCGGTGTCATGGGCCATCTCCAAAACAAGGTACAGTTGGAAGGTGGAAGAACTCTGAGAAAAGATGATACCCAGGCCTGCCTGCCTTCCCCATTTCCAAGTGAGACCCAGGCCGGCTGGCTCAAACGAATTTATTAAAAAGCTATGTAACATTGAGTCAAAGTAATTACACTATTGAGTTATGTTGCCACTGAAAATGTCCCTTGTGATAAACACATACTTGTAAAACATTCTTGTTCAAAATGTCTGCCTACAACGAATCAACCTCATCTTTAAGTTGGTCTCTTAAGTTCTTCTTCAAGGAAACAGCTTTGCGATATTATATAAATACAGGCATAACTTGATAGTCCAGCCTTCAAAATGTGATGGATTGCCTCTTTCCTTGAGAGGTGAATAAATCATCCTAACCTCATAAATCTTAGTAATTGGTGTTCCTCCTGGTATTAAGGATTTCCATGAAAAACTCACAAGGGGTCCATTAAATAAGGATGGTAGAAGACAAATAGGGAAAGATAGAAAAGTGAAAAATGAGGAACGTGTGGGTCAGCCTTTGTGTGTGCCCAGCCGACATGTACGCAACATAATCTGTGTTGTGTTTGTCACGTGGTACTTGGAAATTAGCTCCCAAAGGGAAGGCTCTCATCTGGTGGGTGTTAATGAGAATGCTGATTAGCAGAGAAGAGTGAAGTCTGGCTCTCCCCAGTTCAGGGCTCCATCTGGGTGTCTTCTGGGTGTTTGCATCTTTATCCCTGGGAGGAACAACCACAGAAAGCTTGGGTCCTAAAATCCACCTGATGGATGAGTTGCCCAAGTCTTCAAGCAAATTTTCTATGTTAACACTTTCCTTTGGTGTCATATAGACTTGTATATAGAAAGGTATTGCCATGTGGTGTCATGCAATTTATATGCAAAGAAAATGATGGGATTTTTGTTGTTATTTTGTTTGTGTTTTTATTTTTGGTATCTTGTTGTATTTGCATGCTGGCTGCTGCAAGGCTTATTTCTTAGAAGGGGGAAGAATGAACAATGTAAAGTGCATTTTCTCTAACTATATTCCTCATATTTTTTTCCTTTGATGTAGGACCCAACTTCATAAGACACCAGATGTGTTTGAATTTTTCTTATAAAGAAACACTTAGATATTTTCAGTGGTCACTGGTTTGTTTATGACAATAACAGAATTTAACTAAAGAAAAGCATTTTCAACTGAGGATGGAAGTTTTTTGCTATATGCTTTTGTACACTAAAGTGTTATGCTTTGTCATTCAACAATATTCATCGAACAAATACTTATCGAGAGCTTGTTTATTTGTCAAATCCAGTGCTAGGCATTGGAGATGGAGAGACAAATAGGAAAGATTATGTTTCCACCATCCGGGAACTTCGAGTCCTACAGAAAAATCACACGAGTGTGATGGCAGTCCTAACAATTTATTCTGTTGTGTTTAATGCTCTGTCCCTATACTTTCAATAGTGATTGATGTATAATTGGTGCTCAGGAGGTATTTGTTAAATGAAGAGTGTCTATTGAGGTAAGCTTTATGATGGGGGAGGTGCAGGTGCAATAACATTGTATTATATTTAAAGTGTGCGATGTGATGATTTGATGTAAGTACACAATCAAGTCAACTAATACTTCCATAACCTCACTTTGTTACCACTTTTTTTTTTTTGGTAAGAATGCTTAATATCCACTCAACAAATTTCAAGTATAAAATATGGTATTATTAACTAGAGACACTATGCTGTACATTAGGCATCAGAATGTATTTATTATATAACTGAAAGTTTGTACCTTTTGACTACCTCTCCCCATTTGCCCCACCCCTCAGCCCCTGAAAATCACCATTCCACTCTCCATTTCTTCATATATGTACATATATGAATATATGTGCTCATATTCCAAATATAGGTAATACCACACAGTACTTGTCTTTCTCTATCTGACGTATTTCACTTAGAATAATACCCTGAAGGTTTTTCTATGTTGTCACAAGTGACATGATTTTCTTCTTTTTTGAAGGTTGAATAACATTCCATTGTGTATATTTATACTGCATTTTAAGAAAGCCATTCATCTGTTGATGGACACTTAGATTGTTTCCATATCTTGGCTATTCTGAATCATGCTGCGATGAACATGATAGTACAGATATTTCTTTTGAGATAGTGACTTCAATTCCTTGGGATAGATACCCAGAAGCGGGATTGCTGGGTCACATCATAGTTCTATTCTTACTTATTTATTTATTTACTTTTTGAGGAAACTCCATACTATTTTCCATAGTGGCTACACCAATTTACATTCCCAACAACAGTGCACGAAAGTGCCCTTTTCTCCACATTCTCACCAACACATGTCATTTTGATACTAGCCATCCTAACAGGTGTGTGGGGATATCTCTTCGTGGTTTGGTTTGCATTTTCCTGAAGATTAGTAATGTTGAGCAGCTTTTCATATACCTGTTGGCCATTTGTATAGCTTCTTTGGAAAAACGACTATGCCCATTTTTAAAATTAAGTTTTTATTTTTTATTTTTTTCTGTGAGTTGAAAAATTCCTTAAATATTTTGGATATTAGCCCTTTATTGGATATATGATTTGCAAATATTTTCTCCCATTCCATAGACAGACTTTTCATTTTGTTGATTGTATTTTTTTTTTTTTGTCATGCAGAAGCTTTTTAGTTTGATGTAGTCTTATTTATTTTTGCTTTTCTTGCCTTTGTTTTTGGAGTTAAATCCAAATATCATTGCCAAGACCAATGTCAAGGAGCTTATCCCCTCTATTTTCTTCCAGGAATTTTACAGGTTCAAGTCTTATATTTAAGTCTTTAATCCATTTTAAGTTGATTTTTGTGTATCATGTTAGTTAATTGCATTCTTTTGCATTTAGAATTTCAGTTTTCCTAATGCCATTTATTGACGAGACTATTCTTTCCCATTATGCGTTTTTGGTATTTTCTTGAGAATTACTCAACTATAAAGCAAGCATTTATTTCTGGACTTTCTATTCTGTTCCATTGGTCTATGTGTCTGTTTTTATGTCAGTACCATACTATTTTGATTACTATAACTTTGTAATATATTAATATTTTTTTATTTCTCAATTATAGTTATCATTCATATTTTATTAGTTTTAGGTGTACAGCATAGTGGTTAGACATTTATATAACTTATGAACTGATCACCCCAATAAGTCTAGTACCCACCTGGCACTATACATAGTTATTACAGTATTATCGATGATATTCCCTATGATGTACTTTATATCCTTGTGACTATTTTGTAACTGCTCATCTGTACTTCTTAATCCCTTCACCTTTTTCACCCAGCCCCCTATCCCCCTCCCATCTGGTAAACATCAGTTTATTTTTTATATCTATGAGTTCGTTTCTGTCTTGTTTGTTTGTTTTAGATTCCACATATAAGTGAAATCATATGATATTTGTTTTTCTCTATCTGACTTATTTCACTTATATCACAGCATAATACCCTCTAGGTCCATCCATGTTGTAGCGAATGGTAAGATATTCTTTTTTTATGGCTGAGTAACATTCCATTGTATATATGTACCACTTCTTCTTTATTGTCTATCTATGGAAACTTGGGTCTTATATTCTTATGCATTCAGCCACCTCATGTCCTTTAATTGGAACATGTAATCCATTTACACTTAAAGTAGTTATTGATAGGTATGTAATTATTGCATGTTTAATATTCATATTTTTTATCTTTTTTTTTTTCCTTCTTTTTACAAAAGCCTCTTTAACATTTCTTGTAATACTGGTTTAGTGTTGATAAACTCTTTTAGCATTTTCTTTTCTGGGAAGCTCTTTATCTGTCCTATTTTAAATGATAGCCTTGCTGGGTCGAGTAATCTTGTGTTAAGTCCTTGTTTTTCATCACTTTGAATATTTCATGCCAATCCTTTCTGGCCTGCAAAGTTTCTGTTGAAAAATCAGCTGTCAGTCTTACAGCTCCCTTGTAGGTACCTGCTTTTCTCTTGCTGCTTTTAAGATTCTCTCTCTGTCTTTAAACTTTGGCATTTTAATTATGATGTGTCTTGGTGCGAGTCTCTTTGGGTTCATCTTGTTCATCTCTGTACTTCCTAGATGTGTATGTCTATTTTCTTTACCAGGTTAGGAAAGTTTTCAGTCATTATTTCTTTAAGTAGGTTTCCAGTTCCTTGCTCTCTCTCTTCTCTTTCCGGTATCTCTATGATTTGAATGTTAGTATGCTCGATGTTGTCCTAGAGACCCCTTAAACTACCCTCATATTTTTGAATTCTTTCTTCTTATTGTTGTTGCAATTTGGTGTTTTCTGCTACCTTGTCTTCCAAACTGCTGATTCAATCCTCTGCTTCATCTAATTTGCTGTTAATTACTTCTAGTGTGTTTTTCATTTCAATTGTTGTATTCTTCATTTCTTATTGATTCTTTTTTATGATTTCTGTGTGTTTTTTTATGCTTACTGCATCTTTGCTGAAGTTCTCCTTGAGTTCATCCATTCTTCCCCTAAGTTCTTTGAGCATCCCTATAGCAAGTGTTTTAAACTCTGCATCTGGTATCGCTTGTCTCTATCTTTTTTAGTTCTTTTTCTGGGGTTTTGTCCTGTTTTTTCATTTTGGGCATATTCTTTGTCTCCTCATCTTGCTGCCTCTTTGTTTTTGTTTCTATGTGTTAGGTAGATCTGCTGTATCTTCTAGTCTTGACATGTGGCCTTATGTAGTAGGTATAAGACTGTGGTCAGTGGCACAGTCTCCCTGACCACCTGAGCTGGGTGCCCCAGGGGTGTCCCTTGTGTGGGTTATGTTGTAATTGAGCCTTGTTTGATGTTGGCATCTCAATCAGTGGAATTGACTCTCTGTCTGACTTGCTGTGACTATAGTGGACCAGCTGTTGTGTAGGGGCAGACCCCACGGGGTGGGATTCACTGTATCAGGGCTCTGGTGTGGTCTGAAGTTAGTCACCAGGCATGTTCTGGGGACAGTTGGGAGGGGTTTCAGTGAAGGCCCAGGTCAGCCACTGTCTGTGCCTGGTCCAGGGCCCCTTGGTAGGAGCTACAAAGTGATCTGCAGTTGGTAGCTGCCTATGCTGGGCTTGGAGGTACCTGGGAGAGGCCATGCTGTGAACTGAGGCCAGCTGCCACTAGTGCTAGGCTGGGGGCTGCTTAGCAAGAGATACAGGTCACATTGAGCCTAGATGCTGCTTATTTTGGGTTTGTGGACCTTTCATAGATTCTAGGGAAGTCTACAGTGCAGGCCAAAGTACTTGTAATTTGTCTCTAAAAGAGGTTCAGTTCTAGGGATGAGCTGGGTGGGATGGGTTCTCAAGGAATCACCAGAGTGGGGCAAGTTTGACGAAGACTCAGATTTGGCACCTTCCTGCACTCACAAGCCAACTCTGTGGGGGGAGGGCTCAACAAAGGATCAAAATGGCAGAGAGAGATGCCCCTCCAGCCTTCACTCTGAATCCAGGCAGTTCAGCTCCTCCCCCTAGTGCTGGAGCTCAGAGTGAGTACATCCATCAGTAAGTCCATCGGTGGGTCCTTTAACAAGACGCCTGGGACTCTAGCCACCCTCCTTCTCGCCTGGGTGGAATCCCTGTTATTTTCACAGCCAGATGTTGTGGAGACTCCTCTACACTGGTGGTCTGGGCTAGGGCATTCTATGTGGAGCTGGGACCCCTTGCTCCTTCAGGGAGACCTCCACAGCTGATTGTTTTCTTAAATTCTTTTTTGTATAGTTCATTGTCAGATGAACTATATAGAAACATAGTTGATTTTTGTATGGTGATTTTGTACCCTGCAAATTTACTGAATTCATTTATTATTTATAACTTTTTGGTTGATTCTTTAGGGTTTTCTATATATAAAATCATATCTGGAAACAGAAAATTTTATTTCATTTTTTACCAATTTGGATGCCTTTTACTTAGTTTTCTTGCCTGATTACTCTGGCTAGGACTTTCAGTACTTGAATAGAAGTAGTGAGAGTGGGCACCCTTGTCTTGTTCTTAATCTTAGAGGAAAATCATTGTTTCACTGTTGAATGTGATGTTACCTGTGGGTTTATCATATATGACCTTTATTGTGTTGTGGTATATTCCCTCTACACTAAGTTTCTCAGAAATTTCATCAGAAAAGGGTGTTGTATTTTATCAAATGCTATTTTCTGCATTGTTGAGAGGATCATATGATTTGTGTCATTTATTTTGTTTATGTGGTATATCACATTGATTGATTTGTGGTTGTCAAACAATTCTTGCATCCCTGGAATAAATCCCACTTGATCATGTTTTATGATACTTTTGTGTATTGTTAATCTACTTTGCTAATATTTTGTTGAAGATTTTTACATCTATGTTCATCAGGGATCTTGACATGCAATTTTCTTCCCTTGTAGTAGCCTTGGTATCAGGTTATATCTGGCTTTGTAGAATACATTTGTTCCCTCCTCTTCTATTTTTTTTTGTATGAGAGTTTGAGAAGGTTAGGTATTAGTTCTTTAAATGTTTGGTAGAATTCACTAGTGAAGCCATCTGGTCCAGGACTTTACTTCATCAGGATATGTTTTTGTCACTGATTCATTCTCTTTACTAGTAACTGGTCTGTTCAGATTTCTATCTCTTCATGATTCAGTCTTGATAGGTTGTGTATTTCTAGGAATTTATCCTCAGCTTCCTTAAAACAACTATTTTGAATTCTCTATTAAGCAAATTGCAGATGTCCATTTATTTGGAAAATTATTGTGGTCCTTTTGGTGGTGTCATGTTTTCTCACTTTGCCAGGCTCCTTGAGGGCTTGTGTTACTGTCTTTGCATTTGTGGAAGCATTCACCTCCTCCAGTCTTTACTGACTGGCTTAGAAGGGAAATACTTTTTGTCAGCCCCGTTAGAGATTCTGAGGCTTTCTCAGACCTCTTCAGTGGATGTATCTGCTTCATACTTCTTGTTCTTTCTTGGAAATAAATTGTTATGAAACTATGCCTTCCCTCGATCTCACAAAGCCAGCCTGGGTGCTTACAGCTTCTCATTTGCTTTCCCTAGGGTGGTGCAAAATGTTCAAATTTGTATGCTTTCTACCAATACTGCGTATTTGGGCCAACTTTCTACACATGCTCACTAGCTGTCTGTGAAGACTTGCTCTCCCTACTCTCTCTCTCATCGTGAACACACACAGGAAACTTCCTACATGGTGGGTGAGTGTGTGGGTGAGGTGTTCAGAACATTGGGGGTGCCCGTGAGCCAGTTGGAGGGGTCCACAATGGAGTCAATTTTAGTATCTTGTAGGTGAGCTTCCTGATGGATTCTGTGAAGCACTTAGTAGCATTCATATCCCTTTGCTATATTCCATTTTGAGCTCTGTTCTGTTCCCTTTGCTATATTCCATTCTGAGCCAGCTGCTCACTGCCCCCCAGTCATGCAGTTCAGAGCTCAGTATTCTAAGTGGGATGAGAAAGAAATGGACTTCTTTAGCAGCATGCTGAGCAGCTAGGGATACCAGGTGCTCACTCACACACTCTTTCTTCCCCTTGGTAAAAAGCACAGGCAGAGAAGGTCTCTCTTGGAAGTAAGCTGTGCCACCTTGGTGGAGTGGCAACATGGGTAAAGTGAAACTGGTCCTCTTACCTCCTCAGTGCATCTACTCTAAGACTTTTTGTTCCAGTGATGTGCTGGGACTTCTCTATTGGCCTCCTAGACTTCTGCAGAGGCCCTCTTGTCTGTGAGTGATTTTTAAAATCAGTGTTCTTTGGCAATGAGATAATGGAATATTCCTATACTGTCATTTTGATGTTATTATTCTGGGAGATTTTTCTAATGTGATTTTAAATGTTCTATGAGAGCAGTGTAATGTACTAGTTGAGAAAAGGGTTCTGAAGTAAGTTTGTCTATATTTTACCCCTAACTTTCCTTCTTTTAGCTGGGTAACCTTATCTAAACTTACTAGGACTTTGTTTCCATGTTTCTTAAATGGAAATAATAATAATTACACCAAAGGGTTTTTGAGAAACTTAAGTGAACTAATAAATGGAAAGCACTTAGAAGAATGCCTCTTATACAGGAGATAATCAGTAAATGTTGACTAACGGCATGACAGATGACTAAATGCTTAGGGACAAATAGAATACATCTAACTGCTACTCCAATTTAGCTTCTATTTGTACTCCTAATTAATATACATTTTCAGGTATATTTTATTCAGGTTTATATCCCCTTAAATGAAAAACTTAGGTCCAGATATCTTCATAAATTGCCTCACTTTAGTTCAGGTCAGTTTTTTCCATCAAACTAGTTATTGGGAAAAAATTTGTTTTCCCTAGCATTTTGAAATTTGGAATTGCAGATAAGGTGTGGAACATGTACAGTATTTTGTGTTTTCCACGGTTTTGCTGTTATCCTGTGTATATGCAAACACAAGCATTGTATGTGTACACCATAAATACTGAAAGGAGAGTACAATCTCTCTTCCTTTCGTGTAACTCTAAGGATGCTAACATGGTTATGGCAGAGATGCTTGGTCTCAGTTAAAATCCACGTACTCTCTTATGTTCCCTATCCTCTTTTGCACTTAGTTTGGGGCAATGGACTGTGAGCAGAAATGACAAAAATTACTCCCTGGCCAAAGCATTTACAAGAAGTGTTCCTCCTGCATCCCTCTCTTTCCCTGCTGTGCCCGCCTTGGAAGACGTGACTGGAAATGGAAACGCCACAGATGAAGGGACTCGAGCTCCCTGGATCACTAAATGGAGAGCCTTGCAAATTTCACATAGAAATTTGTTTACGTGAGAAATATTTGTTTCTATTGTCACTAAGGTTTTGAGAGTGTCTGTTGTAGCAACTGGTGTCAATTACTCAAAGTAAGAACACAAGAGTCAGTTGAGAATGTGCTCAGTTAAGGCCATGTAGTAGTGTTGCTAATGATGACGGAGAGAACAATGTGGAAGTGTAATTTGTAACCCTAGTAAAAGGTAAGGCTGCACATGGCCTTACCTCTGCACACAATTGCATGTAAAAGATAATTCAACAGCCAAAATGTTTAAAAGAAATTCTCATATTTCATTTGAATCTCTTAAAGATCATTTAAAGGAATCTGGGTTAGCTCTTCAAACAGTTCTCAAAAGCTTTTCCTCTCCTCCTAAATTCTCGTATACTTCACAGCCATGAACCATAAGGCGACATCCACTGCAAGATTGTACCTCTCTGACTGTTTTTGTCGATGTCAAAGATGGGAGACAGTACTAGATTGGTCTTGTCCATCATAACTCATCAGACCTTTACTTAGACATTTACAGCCCTTGCTGTCTCTGCCTACTTTTCTAGCAATCCCATTCTCCTTGTTTATGTCACTTTTTGTATACGTGCATATACACTCAGTCACATACACAGATACGTGAATTGTTTAACGATCCTGGGGTGACGTGAATACATATACGTATACATACATATGTCTTTAATATTGTGAAATATATAACATTCAGGTCATGAAATGATTCAGTAACACTGCTGCCTGGGACACACATTTAAAGCAACTTCTGGCTCCAATTAATGGCAAAAATATGCATAGATAGTCACAAGCATTAAAGCATACTGAAGGTTAAACACTTTGTAAATCTTTTCTCTCATTTTATATCAATGGAGGAAAATGCATTGAATATAGGAGGTTAATGCTGGATGATTGTAATAACAGAGACTCTTCAGCAGAAAATGGGGCCTAGATTTTCTTCCTCATTCAGGAGTGTATAAAGAAGGTACAAGCCAGATGGCTCAGGAGAAACACGCATACCTCCCCTCATCTCTGGCTTCTGCTTACTACTTCCGGATTCCATCAGTAAGTTCTTGCCCACGTTGTTAGAAGCAATTTCCATTAACCAGTTTTCTTTCTCTGTTCCTATCTCAGGGGTTAATGTATATTGCCTTTGCCCTTCCTATGACATCTTTGTATGCTACGTATTGACAAGAAGTGAAACTACATATATACTCACATAAAGATATAAATGAAATCCCACATGCTAAAGAGGAATCATGGCTTTATTCATGGACAAAGTTTATTTAAAATAGTGAAGGGCAATGGATGAGCTTCGAAGACATGCTGTGTGAAATAAGCCAGACACCCAAAGACGACTATGGTATTATTCCGCTTATATGAAGTACCTGGAATGGTCAAATTCATACAGACTGAAACTAGAATAGTGGTCTTGGGAGAGGGGGAAATAGAGAGTTATTGTTTAATATTTTAATATGTATTAAGTTTTACTTGGAGATGATGAAAAAGTTCTGGAATTGGAATGTGATGATGGTTGCATAATAATCTGAATGTACTTAATCCCACTGAACTGTGTGGTTAAAAATAATTAAAACAGTAAATTTTATCTATATCCGCCCCCTGCCCCCCCCCCCACACACAAACAGTGAAGGGCAGAACTAACCAAATTCAAAATATGGTGAATACTTTGGAGGTAGAACAAGTCACTTTCTCTTAGTCACCAAAGCACATGCTATGAATTCAGGTAGATATTACTTTGCATCTTCTGGTGCATCCAGGTGCCAATCACAGAAGTTCCCCATATGCTCTAAAAGTAAGGGATCGATGCAATGGCTTCTGGGTGCTCATGTCACCATAAACATTGATCTCAAAGAGGAAGAAATTCTCACATAGCTTTATCATTTCCCATTGTTTATCTCATATCTAAATAAATTGGGAGGCTAAAAGAGCTGC
>NW_011888852.1:2943739-2946384 GCF_000151845.1 Pteropus vampyrus | reverse complement strand
GCTCGACTCTGACCCATTACATCCATCAATTCATTGTTTTGGTATTGGTACTATAGATTCAGAAGAAGATAACATACCAAGCCTGTTATGGAAGGAGGAAGAAAACACGTCATCATATAAATACATTACAAACTAAAAACTGAAGAATATCCTCTTTACCTCTATTTTCAATCTGTGCTTTGGCACTAAGGTACTTTGGCAAGAGTGAGATTTGGGGACAAACAGTAATTGATATGAGGAGCATGTGTTGATTTGCTACATCTATGAGATATAACTAATAACAGATGGATGTTATTTATAAACTCTAACGTGTTTATCCTAGTTTTTTTGAACTCTTCTATTCTAGGTCTATCAGCTGTTGCTGTTTGCATAATTAATTACACAACCAAACTCAGTTTGAAATTTTGAAATGTACATTTTCTATATGATCTGTGCATTGCATTCTCTTATTCATGCTATTGAGTGTTTTATATGCCACTTATTGCATATAAAATGAAAATATTTGAAAAACATACGTACACACATACACACACACACACACAATGTGTTGATTAGTTTTTGAAATTTTATAGAATTATTTTCTGTTGTTATAGTCCTTCTTAAAAGAACATTTCCCCACGCCCTGGCCATATCTGTTTCAGCCTCAAACAGAATCAATACAAAATGCAGTCTTGATTATCATACAATGAGTTATCAGAAATGTATTAGTATAGTTGCTTAAAATTATTATGAGATAATTTTTGATGGTATGGCTTATACTAAGAAAACTATTGAATCAATTAGCCTTAGTTGAATCCAAGACAGCATTCCAGTCCTAGTTTCTCTCTCTAAATATAAATAGAACAATTTTATAATCAATAAGCAAACTGATCCTTAGAACAGAAGACCTGAACTCTCTAGAAGATCAAAGGAGTGAGGGAGTGAGGGAAGAGGGATGGTAAGAGAAAGAGAGAGAGTTAGTTTTTGTTTTTACGACTACATATGAATAATAATACAGTCAGTACCATAGAGCATGAACTCCCTTGTCAGCTCTGAAGTCAAGTCTCTGTCTGGTCAGGACAGAGTGAGTTAGGTTGGAGGAAGAATATGAAATGTCACAGGTCAGGAAGGGTTTAACTAGTTCTGAATGGCACTTTTTTTTTTTCAGTTTAAAAGCACTCAGATTCCAAATTTCTTCTCTTTTAAAATTATCAAAGAATATCAGAGGAATTACTTCTAAGTTCATCTTTACCTCCAAATGTCTGTAAAAGATTTTAAGTGAAACCACTATCAATGAAAGTTTTATTCAGTAAGCGCTCAGAGTGCTAAATCATCATCTAAGTTGGCAGTTGGGTAAATAAATAACCATATAGATGAAAACAAAGTGTAATATATTAAGAATATCTTTAAAAAATAATTTCAATCATAATCCTAAAAAAAGTCTGCATCTGTAAAATTTATTACTGAAGAAACAGTTCTTAGTTCTGCCTTAATCATGATGTGCTCCTTTAAAAACGAAGTTAAGCAGCTTTGTAGATTATATAAGGAAACGAATGGATATTTTAAAACTGGCCAATGGCCTCACCTGTACTGCTGGGACAGGTAGTATAAGAATGCTTGGAATTATTCTTATTGGGCCAAGGTCCTTGAATTATTTATGGTTAGTAATGTAGAGGTCGCCAGAAGCTCAACATAGGTTCAAATATTCTCTTTGTCACAGTCTACCTGCCCTTTCTACTTGTCATATGATCCTTTATAATTTAAAATTCTGGAATTCTTGCATTTTATAATTATTTTTTATTCTTTAATACTTTTATAAAATTAACCAGTGGTTTTTCTATGAAGTTTGTTCCTTGGAATGTCTGCTCCTAAATATTTACTGCTGCACTATTTACATACATTTGTGGTATGAAGATGAACGTATTGCCACTGATCAGCCTTTGTACATGCTCTGCAGCCAGGAGACGGTGCCCTTCTGTGTGGTCTCTCCTGGGAAGACATCTAGAGAAGCAACTCATAAGAGGGTAAGAACACAGGTTTGAGAACAAGTAAGACAGGTTGAAATAGTTGAAGGCAGGGCCTAAAAGCATGGATTCCAGAGTCAAACTGCCTTGGTTCAATCAAATCCCAGTTTCACTAATTATGTGCTGTGTGATCTTGCATATTTCACTTAATCTATTTGTGTCTGAGTACCCTCAAATACAAATGGGAAATTAATTATAGTATTTACTTATAAAGTTGCTGTGAGAAGTAAATAACACACATTCGGTATGTAGAGCAGTGCCTTGACACACTTATAAATGTAATCAATTGTGGTTTATTATTGTGATTATTATCATTAATAGGTTCAAACTCCAGCTTTATAACATACCAATATGATCTTGCAAAATGTATTAACTATCCAGTTTGCCTATGTTTAAAATGAGAATTATAAGACCTATCTCAGGATTGCGATGGAAATTAATGGTGTTTTATAAAAAGTACTGAACATGGAACTTAGAATATGGAATGTGTAAGTGCCTAGTAAGTATAAGTACCCCATTCCTCTAACTTCTTGAGTGGCTCCTGAACTATGACTGTGTGGCTTAATATATTTCTTAGAGTCCTGACCAGTGAGGTTTGAGAGTGAGACTGAATTTGAGCTTTACAAGGGTAAAAGTCTTGAT
>NW_011888852.1:2940452-2943249 GCF_000151845.1 Pteropus vampyrus | reverse complement strand
TAATAATTTTTAAGAGTATGAAAGTATCCTGAGACCAATATGTTTGGAGATTGCTAATCTAGGAGAATGGGATCGTATTATTTCTGAAATGGGATCATTCCCTAGCTCTAGTATCTAGGTTTTGATATTAGAAATTGCCTGGAATACTCACCTGCTTCCCTGAATGTTTGCTTCCCTTTTCCCAGATTCTCATGAAAACTATCCCAGTTCTGTTGACAAATTCTCCTCCTACCCATTACAAGACAATTGCTTAGATGTAATTTCCTTTGACTGCAATCATTTTTATGCCCTCTCGAGGCTTTACCTAGTCAGCCTGATTGGATCGCAGTCACACTCTGGTATTCCTGATTGGATTTGGGATAAATTCTATCCTCTAATCATCACATTTACAATCCACCTCTCAGGATGGGCCATTGGTTCATATTTCTCAAACTTAGTCCCAGAACTTCCCCGTCTTTCAAATTCTAAGCCTTTTTTAATGAAGCCTCCACCCATTGCACTTACTATACAAAACATAGTAAAAACTTAAGAAGAAAAGCAAATATGTAATTTGTTCAAATTGTCCAAGTTATGTTGTTGATTATATTTGCTGTCCTGATTTGATGTAATCATAAAAGTCTGGTACAATTATTCAGACACATAAAATTACATCTGAAAAATAAAAACCATGTTACTGCTTATTTGAAGTGCTTATGAAAAGCTGTTAAAGTGAACAATTTGAGAACTTGGAAATATATTAACACAGTATGAGACAATCATGCAAATTAATAGAGGCTCATAGGTCCTGGGTCAAATTGGATAAGGCCCAAAAGAAATTTTATTTTGACCTAGTAAGAATTTTAGAAAATCTTAAAAATATTATCTATAGTTATTTACCATAGAACCTTCCTATTTTTAGATGTTTCCATGCCTTTAACTGTAAATTAGAAAGACTAGTAAAATATAAGAAGGCTATTGAATTCTAAATTTTTATTTTCTTTTTCTATACTACAAAATTTAATGCTTCATTATATATGATCATATTTTATATTCAAATTAACTTTTTTAAATCTTTTTTTTTTTTTAATACTGACAAGATGTTTGAACAGAGCTAATTTCAGCTCTGGTGGTAGGTATATGAATCTCAATTTTTAATTTGTAAAGTAGAAATAATAATTCCCCTCATCGGATTACGTGGGAATCAAGTTGTACATAAACAATAAGGTGTTCGAAAAATTTAAGTTCTTGTTATGATATCCTTGAGAGAGAGCATAGGCTTGGATTTGGATTTAAACCCTAGTTTTACATTCTACTTACTGGCTTATTGGCTGTGTGATTTTAGATATGCTATTTAACCTCTCTGAGCCTCAGTTACTTCACTGGTAAAATAAGAATAAAAAAACAACCCTAGAAAAATTCCAATTTCCTCTTGAATTTCTCCCAAATAATTTTGGGGTGCTTATGTCATGCCAAGGATACACCATGAAACGTTACTGTTACTTATCTAAGACTCCCCGTCCCCACTCCTCCGCCTCAGTATGGCAATGTCTCTACGGCTGTAGCAGCTGCTGATGTGTCATTATCTGTCGCTGAATAACAAATTATCTCAATGTTTTGTGAATTAAACAATAAATATCGACTTGTGAATTAAACAATAAAGAGTCTATGGGTCAGGAATTCAGAGGTGCTTCTAGCTCAGAGTCTCTCAGAGGTTGAAGTCAAGGTACCAGCTGGGGTTGCGGTCATCCAAGGTTGGCTGGGCTGGAGCATCTGCTTCCCGAATGTTCATGTACAGGGCTATTGACAGGAGGCTCAGTTCAGCCATGTGCTAAGATGGCCCATACCTGCTTTCATGAGCTAATTGTTAAGATTTAAGAATTTTTGCAAGCTGATTGTTAAACATAGCTGTCAATAAAAACTAAATCATGTAGAATTTATTTAAATAAATTATATTAAAAGCTAAGATAGTAAATACTCAAAACTTCTCACTCCCTCATTGTTTTACTACATTTTTCTTTTGCTGATGGTCTTGTGATTAATCATGTCTGTTGTATTTGTAGAGGGGAAATATGCTATAGATGTGTCCTATTGTACATTTCCCTTTCAGCCCACCTCTGAATTTAGTGACATTGTGTTGGTAGCTCGAACTCAGCAATGGAGTAGTTACACTCCATTGGATATCAGCAAACAGTACACACCAGAACTTGGTGTATTGTTTTATTGGTTGTTTAGACTTTAGAAAGTGTAAAATTATATGTATGTATAGTAACATGCAGGAGTCAGGGGACATTGGGGACCATTTTGGAGGCTGATTACTAGTTTACCTCCTGGGTCTTGATGGTTCATGTCTCTCCCACAGGGAAAATACTCTCACATCTTTCCCAAGACACCCCTGCCCCAATCTCATTCTATTACAACCTGAGCTTGAACTCCACGATCCCAGCATCTAATTCAGATGCAATGACGGATGCAAATACTCAGCTGTAGTTTTCTAAGTACCACTCCTGAGTAAAACTGATCTTGATCTGAGCACTTGTGACCTAAAGAGACAAGTTGTTTCCCTCTAAGATATGCAAAAGACAATGGTGGGAAAGACATAAGATAACCGCTATAGACACATCTGTTTTAAACGTGGAATACGGCGGATTCAAGATGGAGTGAAAGGTATACACTTTGCACGCCTCCTCTAGCGACCATACCAAAATTATAACAAAACTACAGAGCAAACACTTGGTGGAGTCACCAGGGGTCTGGCTGATCAGAAGCCCTATAACTCTATAACTTCAAATAACAGGTCACCTCAAAATGGTAGGACGGG
>NW_011888852.1:2934824-2937572 GCF_000151845.1 Pteropus vampyrus | reverse complement strand
AAAAGAATTAAATGCTCCAATCAAAAAATAGCGTGGCCGAATGGATAAGAAAACAAGATGCTTACATTTGTTGCCTACAAGAGATTCACTTCAGATTTAAAAACACACACAGACTAAAAGTAATGAGATGGCAAAAGATATTTTATGATGGACCTAGAAGGTAGTGTACAGAGTGGAGTAAGTCAGATAGAGGAAGACAAATGCCATATGATTGCATGTGTATGTGAAATCTAAAGAACAAAATAAACAGACAAATGAAGAGAAACAAATTCATAGATTCAGAAAACATTTTGATGGTTACCAGATGGAAGGGGGTTTGGGAAGGTTGGTGTTAATGGGGGAAGAGATTAAAAAGTACAAAAGGATAGTTACAAAGTAGTCATGGAGATATAAAGTGTAGCATAAGGAATAAAGCCAACAATATTGTAATAATTACGTGTGGTGTCAGAGGGGTACTAGATTTATTGGAGTGATCACTTTGTGAGTTATATAGACGTCTTACCACTATGTCGTACATCTGAAACTAATATAGTACTGTATACCAACTATAATTGAAAAATAAAAGGTTATTAATTTAAAAAATGTGGAAAACAGAAGGCACACAAGTGTGAGTGGTCTGAACCCTAACTGGGCATATTTTAGAAGTTGCCTGCATAGGAAGTAGTCCTACTTCTTCTCCGTGGTTCTTGGATTCACCCTCTAGGCTCTTAGTTTTGTTCTCTGAGTCATTCATCCTTTTCCATGAGGCAGCATATTAGATCTATATGAGGTTTTAACAAGGGATTTATGAACACACCCTTGATGTTGTCATAAGGCCATGTCTTCCTTGTAATGTCTTGGATTTCGTCTCTGCCTGGAAACCATTTCTTAATTAAAGTTTTATTTGTCATCTGGAGAAGCTGGGAAATTTCCAACAGAAAGTCCTTGTTCCTTTTGTTTAAAAGTCTTTCCTTTAGCTTATCTCTCTCTCCTTGCATTTTGCTATAAGCAGCGAGAAGCACGTAATCAGCACCTTTACCCCTCTGCATTGAAATCTCCTTAGCTAGGTCATCCTATTTACGTGACACATTTTCTACTTTCCACATAACTTCAGGAAATAGTGTCCTTAAACATTCTAGCACAGTTAGAAAGTTTCTTCCAATTTCCAAAAAAATTTTTTGTACATCTCTTTTAAGCTCCAACTCATGCCCTTCTCAAAAGCGATCTGCCGTCTACCAACAGTCTGTTTGCCACGTATTGGGCTCCCATTAATACTTTACCAAAGTTTTAGCAGCTTTTGTCTACTGCCTTTTCCAAAGCCACTTCAGAATTTTTAGTTATTTGTTACTTTGGTACCCAACTTCCAAGTACCAAAATGTATATTACATATCTACTGCTGTGTAATAAATTACTTCAAAACATAATAGCTTAAATTAATAAACATTTATTATTTTACCATTTTGTGGGTCAGGAATTCAGAGCAGCTAGGTTGGCTTCTGGCATAAGACCACTAATGAGGCTGAAGTTAAATTTTTGGCTTGTGACGAAGTCAACTGAAGGCTTGACTGGGGTGGGAAGATCTGATTCCAAGAAGGCTCACTTACAAGGTTGTTGGCAGGAAGCCTCAATCTGTCACTGGCTCTTGGCAGAAGCTCTCAGCTCCTCACCATGCATTCTATCGATAGGGTTATATATTCTTCTCGTCATTCTTATTTTATAGGAGATTCTGGATCAAGTTCTGGCTCAGAAATGCAAGCAGCAGCTCTGGCATGAATAAGGAAGACAATCATGTCCTCTTTATGCCCATTGACATTGTAGTTAAAAAAAAATCTAGACCCTGGGTTTTCGCTGGTCCCTGTCATAGTCCTTTGACTAGGGAGTCCCTGGGGAGTTGGGCCTGTGGATTATCAGAATGAAGGATACTGTGCTTTCATCCAGTCCAATGACTGCCATCTTACCTTTGAATCAAATTTTGACCCCTCTCGCCTCCTCTTTATTTTTCTGAAACATTAATGGAAGTCGCTCCTCACGTTCAGCTTGAGTTTCTTTAAACCTTCATGCACAGAATCCCTGGAGACTCTCCTGAAACTCTAGGCTTGCTGGTACATGCCGAATCATATATGTGTTTGAGCTAGGTTGTTCCCTGCTACCAACACGAGGAACAACTAAAAGACTGGAGGTCAAGGTGAAAGCTAAGTATAGGATTTAAAACTCTAGTTGGTTGAACAGGCAATGTAACTTTTCAACCTGGTTCCTTCTTTTCTCATCTATAGCTCACTTCTGAGTAACCATAATCAACCCAAAACACAAATGATAGAATTGTTGGATGTTATTTTTTGATCTTACTTGTTTGAGGCAAAAGATATTGCTTTGAAGTAGACACTTCTGTTTGATTTCTGATGAAAATTAGAATGAGAGTCAGGGAAGTGTGGAATTGTTTGAAGAGTGTGATGCTTGACATTAAAAAAAAATCTCTTTCTCAGAGCACAGTTGTTCAATCAAGGTAAAGAATGCTGCTCAATCCATTACTTATAAGATGATTCAGGTGCCTCTTTTTTGATTTGTGTCATCATGTGTCTGTCTCCACCACGAAATACTCTTGTGATTCTGTTTCTAAACATTTTGGGGAGACCCGCACACAGCCACTATCGGATCTTCCAAACTAGGATCGCGCCACAGGAAATAGGTGCATAGCATTTAAAAAATAGTGGTAATGACTACATAGACCATAGATTACAAAGATAAATTTTTTAAATACTCGGCTAATAA
>NW_011888852.1:2931904-2934774 GCF_000151845.1 Pteropus vampyrus | reverse complement strand
CAGGGGAACAAAGAATCATGTCCCACGTGAAAGAACAGAACAAAGCTCCAGAAAAAGAATTCACCAAAATGAAGGCAAGCAATCTAACAGATGCAAAGTTCAAAATGCTGGTTGTAAGGATGCTCAATGAACTTAGGAGAAGAGTAGATGAACTCAGTGAGAACTTTATTTGTTAAAATTAAAAAACAACAACAACAACAAAAACATAAAAATGAAGATGGAAAACATAACAGGGAACCAGTCAGAAATGAAGAATATGCTACCTGAGATGAGGAGTACATTAGAGGGAATCAACAGAGTGGATGAAATGGAGGATTGAATCAGTGACACAGAAGATGGGGTAGCAGAGGACACCTAATCAGAACAGCAAGAAGAAAAAAGAGTCCCCCCAAATAAAGATAGTTTAAGAAGCCTCTGGGACAACATCAAGTGTAATGACATTTGCATCACGGGGTACCAGAAGGAGAAGAGGGAGAGCCAGGAATTGAAAACTTAATCGAAGAAATAATGACAGAAAACTTCCCTAACCCAGTGAAAGAAATAGACATACAACTCCAGGAATTTCAGAGAGTCCCAAACAAGATGAACCCCAAAAGGCCCACACCAAGACATATCGTAATTAAAATGCCAGAGGTTGAATTCAAAGAGAGAGTCTTAAAAACAGCAAGAGAAAAAGCAAATAGCTACCTCCCATAGAACTGTCAGCTGATTTCTTAACAGAAACTTTATAGGCGAGAAGGGCTTGGCACAAAATATTCAACGAGATGAAAACCCAGGACCTACAACCAAGATTACTTTACCCAGCAAAGATATCATTTAGAATCAAAGGACAGAGAAAGAGCTTCCCAGACAAGAAAAAGCTAAAGGAGTTCCTCACCACCAAGCCAGAATTATAAGAAGAAGAAAAAATATGTATCAAAAGTTTAAATAAAGAGTGGCAATGACTACATATCTATCAACGAATACTTCAAATGAAAAAGAATTAAATGCTCCAATCAAAAAATAGCGTGGCCGAATGGATAAGAAAACAAGATGCTTACATTTGTTGCCTACAAGAGATTCACTTCAGATTTAAAAACACACACAGACTAAAAGTAATGAGATGGCAAAAGATATTTTATGATGGACCTAGAAGGTAGTGTACAGAGTGGAGTAAGTCAGATAGAGGAAGACAAATGCCATATGATTGCATGTGTATGTGAAATCTAAAGAACAAAATAAACAGACAAATGAAGAGAAACAAATTCATAGATTCAGAAAACATTTTGATGGTTACCAGATGGAAGGGGGTTTGGGAAGGTTGGTGTTAATGGGGGAAGAGATTAAAAAGTACAAAAGGATAGTTACAAAGTAGTCATGGAGATATAAAGTGTAGCATAAGGAATAAAGCCAACAATATTGTAATAATTACGTGTGGTGTCAGAGGGGTACTAGATTTATTGGAGTGATCACTTTGTGAGTTATATAGACGTCTTACCACTATGTCGTACATCTGAAACTAATATAGTACTGTATACCAACTATAATTGAAAAATAAAAGGTTATTAATTTAAAAAATGTGGAAAACAGAAGGCACACAAGTGTGAGTGGTCTGAACCCTAACTGGGCATATTTTAGAAGTTGCCTGCATAGGAAGTAGTCCTACTTCTTCTCCGTGGTTCTTGGATTCACCCTCTAGGCTCTTAGTTTTGTTCTCTGAGTCATTCATCCTTTTCCATGAGGCAGCATATTAGATCTATATGAGGTTTTAACAAGGGATTTATGAACACACCCTTGATGTTGTCATAAGGCCATGTCTTCCTTGTAATGTCTTGGATTTCGTCTCTGCCTGGAAACCATTTCTTAATTAAAGTTTTATTTGTCATCTGGAGAAGCTGGGAAATTTCCAACAGAAAGTCCTTGTTCCTTTTGTTTAAAAGTCTTTCCTTTAGCTTATCTCTCTCTCCTTGCATTTTGCTATAAGCAGCGAGAAGCACGTAATCAGCACCTTTACCCCTCTGCATTGAAATCTCCTTAGCTAGGTCATCCTATTTACGTGACACATTTTCTACTTTCCACATAACTTCAGGAAATAGTGTCCTTAAACATTCTAGCACAGTTAGAAAGTTTCTTCCAATTTCCAAAAAAATTTTTTGTACATCTCTTTTAAGCTCCAACTCATGCCCTTCTCAAAAGCGATCTGCCGTCTACCAACAGTCTGTTTGCCACGTATTGGGCTCCCATTAATACTTTACCAAAGTTTTAGCAGCTTTTGTCTACTGCCTTTTCCAAAGCCACTTCAGAATTTTTAGTTATTTGTTACTTTGGTACCCAACTTCCAAGTACCAAAATGTATATTACATATCTACTGCTGTGTAATAAATTACTTCAAAACATAATAGCTTAAATTAATAAACATTTATTATTTTACCATTTTGTGGGTCAGGAATTCAGAGCAGCTAGGTTGGCTTCTGGCATAAGACCACTAATGAGGCTGAAGTTAAATTTTTGGCTTGTGACGAAGTCAACTGAAGGCTTGACTGGGGTGGGAAGATCTGATTCCAAGAAGGCTCACTTACAAGGTTGTTGGCAGGAAGCCTCAATCTGTCACTGGCTCTTGGCAGAAGCTCTCAGCTCCTCACCATGCATTCTATCGATAGGGTTATATATTCTTCTCGTCATTCTTATTTTATAGGAGATTCTGGATCAAGTTCTGGCTCAGAAATGCAAGCAGCAGCTCTGGCATGAATAAGGAAGACAATCATGTCCTCTTTATGCCCATTGACATTGTAGTTAAAAAAAAATCTAGACCCTGGGTTTTCGCTGGTCCCTGTCATAGTCCTTTGACTAGGGAGTCCCTGGGGAGTTGGGCCTGTGGATTATCAGAATGA
>NW_011888852.1:2922960-2930974 GCF_000151845.1 Pteropus vampyrus | reverse complement strand
AGCATTTAAAAAATAGTGGTAATGACTACATAGACCATAGATTACAAAGATAAATTTTTTAAATACTCGGCTAATAAATTATTTCATAAAAGCAACCTAGAATAGTTTAAAATGGGCAATATGAAAGGAAATTAATGTTTGGAAGAAACAGGGGCTGTGATTTATGATATGACTTCACTAATTCATGTTGATTTAAATCAGATAAGTCAGCGGTTTACCAACTCCTTATACGGTCCCTTTGGAGGCATTATGTGAGGCGGAGTGGGGCACAGGGCCTTGAAGAAGCAGAGGGAGGAGTGGGTGTGTGGGAGAATTTCAGAAAAAGTTGGGACAAAACCACAGGCCTGAAAAACAAGAGGGCCTGAAGGTCTGCTATAGAGATATATAGAGAAAAGAAAAGCTGGGCAGAAGCAGGTATGTAGAAGCTGCACCTCAGGCACATAGAATGGTAAGTGGTGGGTAGTTATCCCATTTAGCTTCCTGGCCCTATTAGATTCATTTGATAATACATTTATTCATTTCTTCTCAACAAACGTGTTTTTGGACAGCTACTCTTTGCCAGACATTGTGCAAGCTCCGTAGAACCAATCCCACTATTTTAGGCTTTAGGTTTTAGCTCCACCCTAGCTAATATCTGTCAAGTCTGGTTTGAGGCATTGCCCATTCATACAATCAATACCTTAAATACCAAATACAATACCCATAGCCATCCCCATTAGTCAAGTGTGTATGCTTTTAAACTTCGAGACACAGGATAGGGAGATAGACGAGCTTCAGATCCATTCCTTGAAAAGCCAAGATTCAGATAGTCCAACGTATTTCATATCTCAAAGGCACAAGGATGTGTGAAGCCAAATAAAAAGAAATAGAACTCTGAAAACATTACCTGGGGGGTTACGTTAAACCAGCAGTAGCAGAAGAAGCGATGCTGATCTTTGCTCTTGAGAGGTCAGAGCTGATTTGCAGCCCATGCCTCTGAAATGGTTTTTACTGCTGACTCGGTAGCAAGTTCTCTGTCAAAGGCAGATGGCTCCCTGGAATAAATTTCATTTTCTACATCTCTGGCTCACTAGCGTTGGCAGCCCCGAAAATGTGCCCCTACTCTTGCTTTTCTCCCCCTAGCGGTGTACGGGATCAAGTGCTCTCCAGGCTGGTTTTCTTCCTTGGATTGGTCTTTGCAATATATGACTTTATTAAAGGTCATATAAGAATATAATAGGGAGATAGAATCAAAGTCATCATTTTGCATAGCCAATAGGCTAAAGCAGTCATTAATTTTGGTTAAATATTTTCCAAAAGTGGAAGGAAATATCCAGACCTCTGTAGGCAGGAGGCCGCAGCCCCAGCAATAGAGGGGAGCCTGCTGGCAGAAGCAGTCTTGATGTCTCACACCTGCGCTGTGTGGGATTGCAAACGCAGCCCTTGGAAGTTATCGTCATCGTTACAAAATGACAGCTTGCAAAAACAAACAAACAAACAAACAAAAAACAACTATCCATAATGTGTCGCAGCTAATAGTCCTTGGGTTTGTGTTTTAGTATTGCTATATTGTTGAAATGCACAGGAAAGGTTTTCTACCTTGAATGTAAGTTTTACTACAAAAGTAATTTGCCATTGACACCTTAGTCATATTAATTATATTCGACAAGCTTCTTAAAGGCCTGTCCAGGATGAGTAAAGCACAACTTGTAGCTGTTCTGCAATTCTGATGCTCTAACCACCCAGATTTTATAATCATACTCTTATTTAATCATATTTTTCATTTTCAGAAAGGGGCTTAATTTGAAGTCAAGTAGCTAAAACAGTTTTATTATTTTAGATAAAAGTTGTTTTTTTTTCTTTCTTTTTGTTCTTAATTACCTTGTTGAAGATTACACAAGTCAGTGTATCAAAAACAATATTGGTCTGTATGTAAGTGGGAAAAGGCAATTGTCTCTAAACTTGAAAGGACTGAGCAATTAATTGAGAAGCATTGCTGTGCATTTGATTATATTTCATACTATTGGGTAAAATAAACTGTGGAGGTTTCTATAAAAATCTCACATTAATTATTTGATAGTCAGAGGAAAGCTTGACCGGTCTGAGAATTGAGTCCAATGTCTACCCAGAGTGATTATTATTAAAAGGGAGGGAGAAAAAAAAATCCCAACATTTTAGCTTGTAAGGCGTGGAGGACTATGAGGTTGCTTAATTTTGCTCTTTTCCTCAGATAAAAATGTACCTTTGGCAAAGACAATTCATTTTTGTTAATTTTCCTGCACTGGTTTTCTATGATTAAGTGTTATTCTCCAGCTATTTCAACTAATTATCATTGTCTCCCCAAAGGCTGATGGAACAAGGAATCTGAGCAGAATTAGGCTAATTTTACTCCATGGCTTATTAGGCATCCACATGCACGTGTTACTGTGCTAAGTACACACAGGGCAAGTTAAATAGCTATTATCCCGCCTTCCGCACGATCTCTCCGGTAAAACTACCACCAGTCCCTGCGTCAGCGCAGAGAGGGTGAGCGGCTGTGTGCCCCAACTCCACGCAGCTGTGGAGGAGAAGCCAAGGTGTAAGGAGCGAGGAGCTCAAGAAGGATGAAGAAACGCTGACCCCATCTACCCCTTTGGGTGAGCTCCCCTGCGGCAATCTCACTTCTTTGTGTGGAAACGGGAGTGGGTCCTCTGGAGTTTGGAAGGACGGAAGTGGAGGATGGACCAGGAGAGCTGTCATTTAGTCATTTCACTTGCAAGGAGACTATCCACACTTTAGCCTGTAGTTTTCGGGGTCCTTCCTGAGCACTCACGTTTATTTTAGATTGCGAGCTTCCTCTGTTCTCTTTGTATATGGTGACTTTTCTGTGTGTTGAGGAACGATAAAAAAGCTAGGAGAAAATCAGTAATTTTGCTTTCATTGTGCTTGGCACCCTGTTGTGGCTTTGCATGTGGTAAGTCATCTAAAATACACACTGCTTGGAGCATACAGTTTGGAATGTACAGAGATGAATAGAAGGCCTATTTCGTTTAATCTCTTTTTGAAGTGGGTACTTAGTAAACTTAAAATTAACTTCTCAGACAAAAATATAGTAATAATGTATATTAAACTTCCAAAACAGAAAGAGATCTGCCAAGACCTCGGTAAAAATTTAGAAACTGATCCCTGGCTCTTCCAGTAACTCAATGGGTCCTTTCCCCAGAGATTGGGATCGAATTGGATTGGGGTGAGGCCCTCACATCATTAGGTTTAAAGTTTTTTTTTTTTTAAATGACAATTTATTTGAATGAATTCATTTTATAGCAATCTAAATAAATTATGTAAACATATTTGGGATCATTTGGATGACCAGTGATTTTAATTTGCATTTTCTTATAGCTAATGATTTTGAGTATTTAAATTTTTTAAAAAAATTTTCAATTAAAGTTGACATTCAATATAATTTTCTATTAGTTTCTAGGTGTACAGCATAGTGGTTAGACATTTATGCAGTTTACGAATTGATCACCCCATTTAGTCTAGTACCACCTGGCACTACATATAGTTATTAAAATATTGACTACATTCTCTATGCCTATATGCCTTCACATCCCTGTGACTTTTTTGTAACTATGAATTTGTACGTTTTAGTCCCTTCACCTTTTTCACCTAGGTCCCCTAACCACTCTCCCGTCTGGCAACCCTCAAAATGTTCTCTGTATCTATGTTTGTTTCTGTTTTGTTTGTTTTGTTTTTTAGATTCCATACATACATGAAATCATATGGTATTTGTCTTTCTCTGTCTGACTTAATTCACTTAACATAATACCCTCTAGGTCCACCCATATCGTTGCAAATTGCAAGATTTCATTCTTTTATGGCTGAGTCATATTTCGTTGTATATATGTACTAGTTATTCTTTATCCAATTGTCTACTGATGGACACTTAGGTTGCTTCCATATCTTGGCTACTGTATGTAGTGCTGCAGTGAACTTAAGGGTGCATATATCTTTTCAAATTAGTGTTTTGTTTTTTTTTTCAGATGAATATCCAGAATTGATGGGTCATAATGTAGTTTTATCTTTAATTTTTTGAGGAACCTCCCAACTATTTTCCATGGTGGCTGCACCAGTTTGCAAACCCACCAACAGTGCATGATGGTTTATTTTTCTCCACATACTTGTTTTTTTTGTTTTTTTTTATTTACTGACAATAGCCATTCTGACAGATATGATATCATTGTGGTTTTGATTTTCATTTCCCTGATGATTAGTGATGTTGAGCATCTTTTCATATGTCTATTGGCCGTCTGTATGTCTTCTTTGGGGAAAAGTCTCTCAGGTCCTCTGCCCATTTTTAATTGACCTGTTTTTTTTTTTTTGTTTATTTTTTGTTTTTTGTTTAGTCATATGAGTTCTTTATAAACTTTGAATATTAATCCCTTTTTAGATGTGTCATAGGCAACTATTTTCTCCCATTCAATAGGTTGTCTTTTTTCATTTTGTTGATGGTTTCCTTTGCTGTACAAAAACTTTTTATTTGATGTAGTCCCATTTATTTATTTTTTCTTTTGTTTCTCTTCCCCAAGAAAATATATCAGAAAAAATATTACTAAGAGCAATGTCAGAGAGTTACTTGTTTATGTTTTCTTCTAGAAATTTTATAGTTTCAGGTTCTACATTTAAGTCTTTAATCCATTTTGAGTTTATTCTTGTGTATGGTGTAAACAGGCGATCCAGTTTCATTTTTTTGCATGTATCTGTCCAGTTTTTCCAACGTCAGTTATTAAATAGATTGTCTTTACTTGATTGTAGATTCTTGCCTCTCTTGTTATAGATTAAATGACCATACAGATATGGATTTATTTCTGGGCTCTCCATTCTGTTCCATTGATCTATGTGTCTGTTTTTATGTCAGTACCATGCTGTTTTGATTAATATAGATTTGCTGTATAATTTGATAACAGGTAGTGTGATACCTCCAACTTTGTTCTTTTTTTCAGGATCGCCATGGCTATTCAAGGTATTTTATAGTTCCATATAAGTAAAAATTTTGGATTGATTATTCTAGTTCTCTGAAAAATGCCATTGGTATTTTGATAGGGATTGCATTAAATCTATAGTTTCTTTGGACATTTTAACTGTGTTAATTCTTCCTATTCATGAGCATGGTGTATGCTTCCATTTATTTATATTTTTTTCAATTTCTTTCTTCAATGACAATTTTTCGAGTACAGATCTTTTACCTCCTTGGTTAATTTGATTCCTAGGGTATTTTATTATTTTTGATGCAATTGTAAATGGGATTGTTTTCTTAATTTTTCTTTCTAATAGTTTATTATTGGTACATAAAAATGCAACTAATTTCTTAATATTAATTTTGTATCCTGCTACTTGACTGAATTCACTTGTCAGTTCTAACAGTTTTTTGGTGGAATCTTTAGGGTTCTCTACAAGTAGTATTCCGTCATCTGCAAATAATGACAGTTTTACTTCTTCCATTCCAATTTAGATGCCATTTCTTTTTCTCTTTTCTTTCCTTTTTTTTTTTTTTTGGTCTGATTGCTGTGGCTAGGACTTCCAATACTATGTTATGTAAAAATGGTGAAAGAAGACATTTTTGTCTTGTTCTGATCTTAAGGAAAATGCTTTTAGCTTTTCTCTATTGAGTATGATGTTAGTTGTATGTTTGTCACATATGGCCTTTAGTATGTTGAGGTATGTTTCCTTTATTTCCACTCTGTTGAGAGATTTTATTATAAATCGATGCTAGATTTTGTCAAATGTTTTTTCTGCATCTATTGATAGGATTATATGATTTTTATCTTTGAATTTGTTAATGCATATCACATTAATTGATTGTGGATATTGAACTAACTTTGAATCTCAGGAGTAAATCCAACTTGATCAACCAGTTGAACTCAGTTTGCTAATATTTTTTTGATGATTTTTGCATCTGTATTCATCAGAAATATCAGCTTATAATTAATTTTTATACTGTCATCTGCTTTTGGAATCAAGGTAGAGGTGGCTTCATAAAAAGAGTTAGTGAGCCTTCCTTCCTCTTGAATTTTTTTGGAAGAGTTTGAGAAGACTAGGTATTACTTCTTTGAATGTTTGGTAAAATTTACCTGTGAAGCCTTTCGGTCCAGGACTTTTGTTTATTTGTTTTTTGATTACTGATTCAATTTCATTAGTAGTAATCAGCTGGTTCACATTTTCTCTTTTCTCTTGACTCAGTTTTGGAATATTGTATGTTTTTGGGAATGTATCCATTTCTTCCAGAATTTCAATTTGTTGGCACACAACTGCTCATTATATGTTCTTATAAAGCTTTGTATTTCTGTGGAGTCAGTTGTCACTTCTCTCCTTTCCTTTTCTGTTTCTATTTATTTGGGTCCTCTCTCTTATTTTCTTGATGAGTCTGATTAAATAAGAGTTTATCAATTTTATTTATCTTTGTGATGAACCAGCTTTTGGTTTCATGGATTTTTTGTATTGCTTTTTTAGATTCTATTTTTTTTTTTTATTTCTGCTCTAGTTTTTACTATTTATTTTCTTCTACTCATTTTGAGCTTTATTTGTTGTTCTTTTTCTAGTTATTTTAGGTGTAAGATTAGCTAGGTTTTTTTTTTTTTCTTTTTGAGATTTTTCTTCTTTCTTGAGGTAGACCTGTATAGCTATAAATTTTCCTCTTAGGAGTGCTTTCGCTGTATCTTATAGATTTTGAGTTGTTGTGTTTTCATCTTTTATCTGTCTCAAGATATCTTTTGATTTCTTCCTTGATCTCATTCTTAAACAATTCATTGTTTAGTAGCATGTTGTTTAGCCTCCATAAATTTGTGTATTTTTCAGTTTTTTCTTGTAATTGATTTCTAGTTTTATAACATTGTGATCATAGAATACTCTTGATATGATTTCAATCTTCTTAAATTTATTGAAACTTGTTTTGTGGCCTAACATGTGGTTTATCCTGAAAAATGTTCCATGTGCACTTGAGAAGAATGTATATTCTGCTGCTTTAGGGTGAAATGCTCTGGAAATATCAGCTGAATCCATCTGGTGTAGTGTGTCATTTAAGTCAGCAGTTTCCTTGTTGATTTTCTGTCTGGAAGATTGTCCATTGGTTTCAATGGGGCGTTAAAGTTCCTTACTATGACTGCATTACTATAGATCCTTCCTTTTATGTTGGTTAATATTTGCTTAACATATGTAGGTACTCCTATGTTGGGTGCATAAATTCTTACTAGTGTTATATCTTCCTGTTGGATTGATCCTTTTATCATTTTGTAATGTCCTTTTTTGACTCCTATTATAACCTTTGTTTCAAAGTCTATTTTATCTGATATAACTATCTCAGCTCTTTTTTTCATTTCTGTTTGCACAAAATATCTTTTTTCACCTTTTACTTTTAATCTGTGTGTCTTTTAGTCTGAAATGGGTCTATCGTAGACAGAATATGTATGGGTCTCGTTTTCTTATCCATTCAGCTACCCTAAGTCTTTTGATTGGAACATTTAATCCATTTACATTTAAAGTGATTATTGCTAGGTACAAAGCTATTGTCGTTTTATTATTCATATTTATGTTTTTCTCCTGTTTGTATTCTTAAAGAAGTCTCTTTAACATTTCTTTTAATCCTGGCTTGGTGGTGATGAATTCCTTTAGCTTTTTCCTGTCTGAGAAGTTCTTTATCTCACCTTTAATTTTAATTGATAACCTTGCTGGGTGGGCATAGTAATCTTGTTTGTAGTTCCTTTCTTATCATCACTTTAAATATTTTGTGCCAATCCCTTCTGGCCTGCAAAGTTTCTGTTGAAAAATCAGCTGACAGTCTTACGGAAGAGCACTTGTAAGTGAGTAGCTCCCTTTCTCTCTGTCTCTGTCTCTGTCTCTCTCTGTCTCTCTGTCTCTCTCTTTAATTCTCTCTTTGTGTTTAAGCTTTGGCATTTTAAGTATGATGTATCTTGATATGGGCCTTTTTAGGTTCATCTTGTTTGGGACTCTCTGCATTTCTTGGACTTGTATGTCTATTTCCTTCACCAAGTTTTCCATC
>NW_011888852.1:2914000-2922000 GCF_000151845.1 Pteropus vampyrus | reverse complement strand
ATTCACCCCAGTGGGCTCAACTGCCTGTCGAGACTATCCTTTGAGTGTGTTATGTGGGGTAATGTTGTTCTGTCCCCAGCCTTTGGGTGTGTTGTTTCTGAAGCCCCTTGGGAGGCGATCCTGTGCAGGCTATGGTCAGCCACTGCCTGTGACTGTTTTGAGGCTACATGGGAGGAAGTACAAAGTGATCTGCTGTCGGTCACTGCCTGTGCTGGAACTGGAGGCACATGGGAAAGATCACACTGTGAACCAAGGCCAGCTGCCACCAGTACTGAGCCTGGGGCAGCTTAGCAAAAGGGCAAAAAGTCAAGGGTATCCCAAGGCATGAGGCTGCCTGCTGGCTCTCTATAAAGCTCAACAGCTGAAAAAGCCTACGGGAGTACTTGAGTTGGATGAGGCAGGGTCCCAGGAAGTCACCAGGGTAGAGTAAGTGGTGTTCACCACATAATAGTAGATCCAGATTTGGTGCTATTACTGAACCCGTGACCACATGCAAAAGTCTCAGATCACACTGAGGACAGCTGCTGCCTGCCCCGGGCCTACAAACCTTGAGATTTGTTCAAGAGATATTGTAGCTCCAGCCATGGATTGCTGCCCACCACTAGAAGTGTCTCCAGAGGTGCACGAGCCAAAGCCTGTTAATTGCTGCTGAAAGGGTCTTCTGTCAAGGGAGCAGGTTGGGGCTGGTTGTCCAGCCATGAAAACACCTCCAACAATTTGTAAATTGGATGCGACGGGGTCACAAGGAGTCACCAGGATGGAGGCAGCAGAGTTCACTAGTTCAATGAAGATTCAGATTTAGCCGTGTGGGGGGAGGGCTTACCACAGGCAAAATGATGCTTGTCTGTTGGCTACACAGGAGGAGGCCTCCACAAATGGACAATGGTGGCTGTCCCTCCAGCCTTCACTGTGAAGCCACACAACTCAGTCTCTCCCTGTCTCTGGTGCTTCCCATGCTGCTGTCTCTCTGCCAGAGGCCAGGGTGAGTGCCTGCAAGTGAGTGAATCTGTGAGCAGGCCCTTTAAAGGGGACATCTGGGTTCCCAGCAGCCTTTTATCTCACCTGGAGGCTGGAATCTCCACTGATTTTCACAGCCAGATTTTGTGGCAACTCCTCTTCTTTCCACTGGAATCCTGGGCTGGGGACCCCAATGTGGGGCTGGGACCCTTGCTCCTTTTGGGGGACCTCTGCAGCCGAGATATTCCTCCCAATGTTCACCTTCCACATGCAGGTGTGGGGCCAGTCCATTTTGCATCTCCACCCCTCCTACCAGTTATAATGTGGCCTCTTATTTATATTCTTAGTTATAGGACTTCTGTTCAGCTAGTCTTCAGATGGTTCTGTACTTTCATTATTCTATAATTTAGTTGTAATTTTAATGCGGTCATGGAAGGAGGCGAGTACAGAGTTTACCTACTCTGCCACCTTGACTGGAACTTGTCCAGGCATCCTTAGGTTTTTAAAGCCACAGGTTGATTCTAGTATGCAGCCAGGTTTAGAACTACTTTAGTAGAGTAAAAAGATCAAACTTTCAATATATAAAGAATTAGGACTAATAGGTAAATTTTCTTTTACACAGATTAGTAGGAGAAGCCTGAGAAAGGTTCGCCAAACTAATTAGATTTGAAAAGTTACAATATAACAAACCCTACTCACTACTAATTGATATATTGATATATAGGTGATTTGATTTTATTACACTAAAAATATTGTAGCAAAATTTATAGAATTTAAAATAAAAATTAAACAGTTTTGTAATTATATCCCCTGAAGAAGCCATATTTTTTCCTGCCGTTCATGTCCCCTTACATAGTTGTCACCATATAGGAACCACACTATGTATTCATTCTGCTGTTTAAATCAAAAATAAATATTTTATTTTTCCTATCAGTGCACTAATTGCATTGTGTTGTAATTATTTCTTAACTTATCCATGTCCTCTAACAGACTTTTAAAATTTCCATGAGACTAAGATAACATTTTCTTGCTCACTCTTATATTCTCAGTGCCTAGCACAGTCTTGGTGTGTGTAGTAGATAACATTTGTTAAATGAACTAATGTTCCCACATATTATTAATATTAAATAAGTCAACTAAAGTGCTCAGAATAGGACCTCGCACATCAAAGGTACATAATAAAATGATAACTATTATTCATATTAATGAATTACAATATGCATAATGTTCTATAAAATATAATTTCTTGAACATTTCTTTGTTTTTATACATTTGGTCTCTTTCCCATTTTTCCAACATTGTAAATCAGATTAGATGAATATTTTCAAGCATATAGCTTATTTCTACTTTTTGATTGTTTTTCTAGGGTAAGTAGTTTCACAAGGGAAATTACAAGATCAACAAACAGAAAATTTTTGTGATTTTTTTTAGAATGATTGCCATGTTACTTTAAAAATACTTATGGAAAATTTCAAACATATAATAAGTAAAGAGAATAGTATAATGAACCCCATATCTCCATCATCTAGCTTTAACAATTATCGACATTTTCTCATTCATGTTTCATCGAGGCCTCACCCTATTCTCCCATTGTATGGGCATACTACAATTTGTTTACCCAATTACCTTCTGATGGACATTTACCTACTGCCAATTTGACTATTATGAATAAAACTGTTGCAGTCGTTTATGTTAAAGTGTTTTTTTCTTTTTTACAATGTTTTTATTTTTCTGAGGTAAATACCTAACTGTGGAGTTTCGAGTTATATGATAAGTGTATATTTAGGTTTATAAGAAACTATAAAATATTTTTTTAAAATGATTGAACTATTTTATATAGTGATGTAGAGTTCCAGTTGCTACATATCCTCACCTATGTTTGGAATTGTTAGACATTTTCAATATTAGCCATTCTAGTAGCTATATTATTTTATGGTTTTGATATTTTATAGTTTAATTTTTATTTTTCTGTTAACAATGATTTTGAATATATTTTTATGATATTATTGGCTACTCACGTATCTTTTTTTGTGTGTGAAGTAATTATTCAAATCGTTTGTCTGATTTTACTGAGTTTTTGGTCTTCACATAATAAAGTTTGCTATATATTCTAGATACATATCCTCTTTTGGAAACATGTATTGAGAATAGTTTGTCTTGGGCTTTCTTTTCATTTTGTTAACAGTGTCTTCTGAAGAGCAGAAGTTTTTAATTTTGGTAAGATTCAATTTATCAAAATTTTTATGATTCATGTTTTTGTATCTAAAGTTGCATAAATTTTCTTCTCTGTTTTCTTCTAGAAGTTTTATAGTTTTCGGATTTATATTTAGATCTATGAACCATTTAGAAATAATTTTTGTATGATGCAAGTTAGGGCTATTGTTAATTTTTTAATATGAATTTCTAATTGTTTTATTACTAATTGTTGAAAAGATTATTCATTCCCCTTGGCACTTTTGTTGAAAATCAATTAACTATATATGGATTTATACATATGCATGTGCATGTATAATCAGAAAATACTACTCTGAATTCCCACCTACCCTATCGACCAGTTCAATAACTTTTAACCTTCTGCCATTCTTGCTTCATCTATGCTTCCATCCTTTCCCACCACTGGCTATTATTTTTGATAGTTTTTTTTTTTTTTTAAGATAACATTTTTATAAATTTCTTTTAAAGGTTTTAAAGTTTTCATTTTTAATGTTTAGGTCTATTATCCATCACAAATTAATTTTGGTATATGATGTGAGATAAGAGTTAAGGTCTATTTTTTCCATATGGCTCTTCGGTTGTTCCAGTATATTTTTTGAAAAGATTTTTCTTTCCTGATTGAGTTGCTTTGAAGCTGCTGTTTAAATTTAATTGGTTCTAATAGTGTGGATTTATTTTCGGTCTCCCTATTCTGTTCCTTTGATCTATTTGTGCCTTGTTACATTTTAGTGCCAGTTTTTATTGTCATCCGAAGTGAAATTTTAAGAGTATGGAGTAGTTTCTAAGCTTCTTTAGAAGGGAAGTTTGAGATGGGGATTTCCATATGCATAATTTCCATATGCATAATTGTCAGAAGTAACCTGTAAGAAACAGAGGGAAACAGACAAGAGCAGAAAGGAAAGCAGGTAAAATATGACTTCAGGAGGAGTCTAGCTTCAGCCTAATTCCATAGCATGCTCTGGAGAACAAATTGTATCAGAGAATTTACTCAGAGGTGTGTGTGCTGGGCTCTTACACAGCAAGTCAATTGTTATTGGCTATGGGCCACCTCTTCAGGGAGGATGTTGCCTCTCAGGAATTTCCAAGTGAGTTGGCTTTCCTCAAAGAAAGTCTCAGGAGCAGGATGAGGTGTGGACCATTAGTAGCCAACACCCATACAGCGGAGAGATGAGTGGGCTTCACCAGAAGATCACATCTGGATGGGCAGCAATAGCATATGTGACAAAAGTAATTTTGAGGAAGGCATCAGC
This sequence comes from Pteropus vampyrus, assembly GCF_000151845.1. Lineage (NCBI taxonomy): Eukaryota > Metazoa > Chordata > Mammalia > Chiroptera > Pteropodidae > Pteropus > Pteropus vampyrus. The sequence goes on along the minus strand of NW_011888852.1, from coordinate 2,917,579 downwards.
AAAGACAGTCCCTGGGCTTTCCACAGAACTTCTACCAAAACATCATTTGTCAGTCCGGAGGCTTTGGGCTGCCATTTTGCCTGCTTTTTCTTTCAAGACTTTCTTATGATTATGGGGAGAGATGAAAATATTTAGCACTTAGTAGGCTAATATTTGCCTTTTTAATTAATACATAGACAAATAAATGGTGATATCTATGATCATCAATGTGTATGTTTAAGATATACTCTTGTCCATGAATTGAGAAGTGATTCTAAAATTATGATACTTCACAATGGTTCTTAGAAATCCAAAGTTAAATATGAAACTTTACAATTTACTGGGATCTGTTGTACTTGAAGCTAAACTAGATTTTTGTGGAATCATTAGCTCTTTACTTGGACTAGCAATTTTGGACTTGACCTATTGATTTTCATCATAAACTCAACTTTTCTAGTGGGCAACAGGAAGCACTTATGATTGTTCAAATTACTATCTGCATTTCTGAGTTCACTTTGCATGAGACTGAAAATAGAATTCTGTGTTGCTTTGAATAAACAGAGCAACTGTAGTACTTCACTGTTCTATAATAATGTCTGTTTATTAAGGAGACCATCATGTGTACAAGTGAGCATTTGTCTAGAGTGGTTCTATATTTTTGTCTTTTTAAATTCATTCAGATTTTTTAAATGTAGGAACTGAAGTGGTAAACATTTATTGATAGACTTCTTTATATTCTTAAATTTTTGAAACATCTGAAGTAACATCTAAAATTGTTAATATAATAAAGCACGTGAAATTGCTTTGTAAACAGCAATGTTCCATACAAATTTTAATTATTAATATTACTATATAAAATTAATCTATAGGCATTAATTACAGTTGAAGATAAATGACACCTGTTTCATTTCATAAATGAAACAATTTGACTTTAAATTCTTAGGAAGAAAAATATTTCATGGAGATACAATTCAGAATAAATCACTCCTAAATCAATATTTCAGATACACTTATTATATTAATAGATATAACTAAGTAAAGGAACTTTTAAATACATTTAACCAAAATATGGTCTCACTAGAGAAGGTATGAGAGGTGATCCAAGAATAATATCTATCTAGCCATATGAGATATCTCATGAGCAAAAGAATACAATAAGAATCTGGTTTAGAAAACTTATTTACATATTTTTGAACTGATACTGAAATTAGTACTAGCAGTGGTTCCAGAGGACAACCCAACTGTTCTGGGTTGTCCGAAATTGATTAGATTTAAAGGCAGTAATGGCCTTGCTTATACTGGTAAGGAGAGGGGACACTGATAGTCCATAGCATGCAAGGCAAAACAATTAAGTTATCTTTTCTTCTCTATTCCAATCAATCAAATTCCTATAGAAAGAAGGTAAATCTTTGAGTGACCACATATTTGTTGCCATAGAATATTTTATTATGGATAAAGAGTATGCTAGGTTTGACTCTTGCTTCTATGTTCACTAATTAGTGAATCTGACACTCTTTCAGAAAGAAAATGGCAAGCTCAGAGATTTAAGTTCAAGCTGCAGACTAGTCGCCAGAAATCTTTTATGATTTTCCTAAAAGAAATCCTTATCTTTTGTAACACAGATTTCTGAAAACCAGATTTAGAGTCTAACCTGGCAGGTGACTGAATTACAATTTATCTGTAGGTGGTGAGAGGCAACAGTGTGACTGGTGACCAGGGAGACCTTTTTATATGTCCTACACTTCCTCTCCAAAGGAAAAAAAGGATAATTCATACTAGCGAGATACTATTTGCAGAATTCCTCTGTAACTTTTAACCACCATGTTTGACAATAAGATTTTGAGAGGATTTTATCTGCAACAAATCTTGAAAATATTTGCATTTATAAATCAGTGAAAGGATAAATTCTGAGGTCAAGAGGAAAAGATATGCCATCAGTGGATCTTAGGCAGTGTGGCAAACAGCTCAGCTTGCTCTCTCGAGGCTCTGACCAACACAGGGCAGTCTTAGACATCAAATGCAAAAACATAAGTGAGAAACTGAGTTTAATAAATGGATCTTGATGATAAAGTTCAATCTAAGGCCCTTATAAGACATTTAATGGTTCTAAGTGGTATAAAAATGAGCAAGATAAGGGGCAGTATGCTGTAATGGAAAAAATGTGGGAAGCGTTGGAGACAGACTGACCTTGTTTTGGATCTTGGCTCCAACATTTATTAGCTGTGCAGTCTTTAACAAGATTCTTAGTTCTTCTCTTGTAAAAATGGAAATAAACCTACCTTGCAGCGTTTTTAGTGAGGATTATATGAAATAAAGTTTAAAGTTGCACATGGTAGGTGCCATAAACTTTTCTCTCCCAATACTGCTGCTCAATTTTCTTCCTAGGTAGTATTTTAGGCACATTAAGGAAGAAATGCACATTTTTAAACCAAGAAAATAAATCAGCACATCTCAAAGCTTAACCTGCATTGGATTTACCTGGGATCTTGTTAAATCATAGACTGGGTTTCAGGAGGTCTGGGGTAGAGTCTGAGATTCTGTGTCTCTAATAGACTCTCAGGCAACATGGACACTGCATCCTGCAGCCTCCATTGAGTAGCAAAAAGTCAGATTGTGGTAACTGCTTTTGCTACATCGTAGCAGTGTCCTTGGGTGATAACCAGGTGCTGTGGGAATGCGCCGGCTCTCAGGTCAGTCCAGATCCTGGAGTAGTCTGCTCCATCGTTATATAATACACTGTGGTTTGTGAGAAATGATGAGTACTTGACTAAATGGACCAGAAATCCACCCAAAATATAAGCAGGTATTTACGTGTAAATGCAATCTGAACTCTCATTTAAAAAATGAAACAAGTTGGTACTAAAATATCTTTTACCTGACTTAAAATTTTTTGTTTATTTTTATAAAATAAAGAACCGTGTATGCGAGTGGAGTTCTTTTGTTTTTTGTTTTACCCTTTGATAGAGTTAGTATTGCAACCAAAGCCTTCGGGCAGTACAAAGGCCCAGTTTTAGTTGAGACTCTTTTTAGTAATTTTGAATTGTAATCTTTTTACGTTTTTTTCCCCCCAGGGCCTGAGTTGCATAACATTGGCTATACCAACTAATTTCATGGTTCATGATTGAACATAAGGCTTTAATTCAATTGTGGACATTTAAAAGATATTTCAAGCAGCAAGGACGGTGCAAATTCTTAATATTCAGTTAAAAACGAGGCATCGTTTTAATAGCAGCAAGAAGATTTGCAATCACCTAGTCATTAGGTTTTTAAAAAATCCATCACACTGGTAAAGAAAACTTAATCCATGCAATGTAGGAAGAAAAATGATTACTGTAAATTGAATCTCAGAGGACAGATTACTAAGAAGAAACCACCACCCCTGCTGTGAAATAATCATCTTAATACTAGAGGCACACGGACTCTATAAATACAAATAGATTGATGATTTCATGAATCTGTATGATTTTTATTTATAATCTTTTGAGCTTTTATCTTGCAGCTAAATTCTAGCTACATTTTGTTCCCAAAGGAAAAAAATTAAAGTAAAAGCGATATTTAGAAAGATGGCTAAGGATCAATTTCTAAATGTATTCAGCAAAA
>NW_011888852.1:2908159-2913270 GCF_000151845.1 Pteropus vampyrus | reverse complement strand
AAAACATTAAACCTTCTAGCTCTGGGCTCTCTAACACAGCACAAGCATCTTCTAAGCAGAGGATAGGAATTGTAATCACGTGGCTTTCCTTCAGTCTACTTGACATCAAACATCCAGGTAGAAGGAGAAACACTCTATCACTCAACTTTTCCTAAATAATAGATATGAAGCTTCTTGTAGGTAATAAACTTTGGAAGGCCAAACATTTTTCAGTTCTCTTTTGGAGGTCTTTCCATTGCCTTAAAAAATTCCAGCCTTACATAAGGAAGCCACGTTAAAGCTTTTGGCCTTGAAAAGAGGACTTTGAGTAGCCTGCCACCAGGGAACTACTTTGCTTTTTATAATGAAAAAGCTAAGGCTAACAAAAACGGAGAGTTAATCCTTTTGTTAGTAATGGTCGCAGGTCACAGGATTCTAGTTTTGAGTTCCTAATGCAGTTTTTCACTCTGTGTGCAATACTGTGTAAGAACCAGCGATACTCGGCACATTCCGTTCCGAGCCCCTCCGTCACAGAAAGAGCAGCGAGATGCTTATCTGATCAGACACTTCTAGTCCTAGTTTGATCAGTAACTGGTTATATGACCCTGGGCATGTCATTGCATCTTTCTGGAGCATAGCTTTCTTATATATGAAACAATAATAAAAGCCACATAGCTGATAAGTAATGAAATAGTAAGTAAGAAATAAGTAGCAAGTTAATGAAACCAGGAAGAGAACAACTCTGTTAGACCCCAAGTTTGTGCCATCCTAACTCAGGGAGGTGGACTAGCTCTTATTTGCAACTCTAAAGTGATATGAGACCGTATTTCCATTTTCTTCCCCAGGCAAATATCTCCCCAAACTCTTAGGCAAGATGGTTTTTCATCTTCTTTTTAGTATTTCTAGGGATAGCATTTTAAAAAATGTATTAAAGATGTCTTTTTGTATAGTCACAGTTATAGTAAAAGTATTTCTTTTTGTTCTCTAAATATATTCTTTTGATACAATTCAAGCACATTTCTTTAAATATGCCTGTTGATAATTGTGATAATGTGTCACATATGTGAGAACAGGCTCTCTTATATCCTGTCTTTCCTAGGAAAGTCTCATCATTTTCCTCTCATATCTTCACAATCCTGTCTTTTCTCATCAGCTTTATTGGTTCCCCTCCTCCTCCCCACAATTTCTTCTCATTCCTCTTAATCTTTTTAGTCAAAATGTATGCATTTATTTATTTACACATTTAAGTGCTACTACGTGTCAGGCACTGTCTTAGATTCTGAGAATATCAAAAGAAACAATTCCTCCAGACTTTATAGGCTAGTAATCAAGACAGACAATAAGGGATGGTTCTAATATTAAGCGTGATGATTTTATGTGAGAGGTGCTATACAAATATCGAAATGAAGTTCCCTGCGGAAGGGGGTGCTCGACATGAACCTCGAAGGGAGAAGAGGAGGAAGGGCATTCAGAACAGCAAAGATGTCCTGTGCAGGACGAAGAGGCATCGAAGAGCACAGTGTGGTCGGGAAGCAGGGAGCTGAGAAAGGCTGCCGCGAAGAGCTCAGGTCAGCGATGACAAGACACAAAGCTGGAGAGGTGGGCTGAGCACAGGTAATGAAAGGTCTGTGTATTCAACTAGGGAATTTAAACCTGATTCCAACACTTTGGAAAACAAGTGAAAGATTTGAAGCAGGGGAATGACATGAGCAGATAGCCATTTTCCAATAATCTTCCTAAGAAAGAAAGTGCGAGAAAATGTCAAAGATGGTATACAGATGAGATTTTCAATCAGAGTCCTCTCTCTGAGTAGAAATAATTATCTCTCAGAATTGATCACTCTTCCCTTCAGTTTTATTGATATATAAGTGACATACAACATTATGTAGATTTAAGGTGTTCAACGTAATGATTTGATATACATATACATTGTGAAATTATTACAATAAGGTTATTTAACCCATCGCCTTACATAATTACCTCCCTTTTTTTTTTTTTTGGTGAGAAATTTTAAGATTTACTCTCTTAGCCACTTTCAAGTATACAGTATGGTATTGGTAACTATAGTCACCATACTGCACATTAGATCCCCAGAAATGGTTTATCTCAGAACTGGAAGCTTGTACCCTTTGACCCCCTTCACCCATGTCACCCATCCCCCAGCACCTGGCTACCACCAATCTGTCCTCTGTTTCTGTGAGTTTTTTTTTAAGATTCCACATATAAGTGAAGAATACTATTTGTCTTTCTCTGTCAGATTTACTTGACTTACTAAAATGCCCTCCAGTTTCATCCATGTTGTGGCAAATGGCATGATTTCCTCATTTTTGTATGACTGAATAATATTCCATTGAATACATGTACTACAATTTCTTTATCCATTATGTGTCGAAATACACTTAGGTTGTTTCCATGTCTTGACTATTGTAACACTTCAGTAAACATGGGGTGCAGATATCTCTTTAAGAGAGTGCTTTGATTTGCTTTAGATATATACCCAAAAGTGAGATTACTGGATCATATGGTAGTTATATTTTAATTATTTGAGAAACTTCCATGTTGTTTTTCATAGTAATTATACCAATTTACCATCCTAACTACAGTGCACAATTTTCTCCACATCCTCACCAACATTTGTTATATCTTGTCTTTTTGATGATAGACATATAACATAGTTGAGGTGAAACCTCATTGTGGTTTGGATTTGCATTTTCCTAACGTTGAGCCTTTTTGTGTACCTGTTGGCCATTTTATGTCCTCTTGGAAAAATCTCCATTCAGGTTCTTTGCCCATTTTTAAAAATTGGATTATTTACTTGTTTATTTATTTATTCATTTATTCATTCATTTATTTTTGCTATTGAGTTGTATGAGTTCCTTTTATATTTTGAATATTAACCCCTTATCAGATATGATTTGCACATATGTTCTCCCATTCCACAACTTGCTTTTTTTTTTTGTTGGTGGTGATTGTTTCTTTTACTGTGGAGAAGCTTTAGTTTGATGTAGTCTCATTTATTTTTGTCTTTTACTGTGCAGAAGCTTTAGTTTGATGTAGTCTCATTTATTTTTGTTGTGCTTTTGGTGTCATATCAAAAAGAAAATCATTGCCAAGACCCATGTCAAGGAACTTTTTTCCAGTCTTTTCTTCTAATAGTTTTATGGTTTCAAGCCTTAGTTTTAAGTATTTAATCCCCTTAGAGTGAGCAGTGTTGAGATAAGAGTCAAGTTTCATTGTTTTGTCTGTGGATAAGAATAGATCGCTTTTCTTGGATACCTGTAAAGACCTGCAGAAATGATGGGGAGATGGGGCTGATGAGGAAAAGGAAGTCACCTGGGAATGTAAAAAGCCAGATATGGGGATTAAGTTGGTTGTGGGTCTGACTCTTTGTAGAAGCCAAAATCATAATTTTATTGTAACTAACCTGACTTGATCTTCAAGAGAATCCAACCTGCGTGTGAGGGGCTGGACAAGAGTGTCTGAGCTGAGTTTTTCTCATAGCTGCATCGGTAGCAATATTTTGATTCCAAATGAGGGTCTGGCTACAGAGCTGCAGGACCCTCACCATTGGCTGGGGGGTTTGCAGAGGACAGTGTAGTCTCTGTAAAAACAGTGCCAAAGATCACAGGTGCTTGCCTTCGGGGAGGAGGATGTCCAGCAACAGTGTGAGAACTAACGTTTATTCATAAAATCAACATAGACCCTGGCATGAGGTCCAACCAACATTTTTGGTTAGGAGTGAGAAGAAAATCTTAGGCATCATGGCAATAACTAGAAATATTGGATACTGCCTTAGCGTTGCAAGACTAAATCCTAACCTTTATCCTCAATGGAATTCTTGGTTATACTTGTCTCAGGAGCTGAGCATGTAAATATCTTCAATGACTTTTCCCAACTGAGGCTACACAGGCCAGGTTCGTTAGTAGAAATGTCGCTGTGTGTCTCACTCAGGGCCTGCCAGGGTGATTTGACTCAGTTAACCTTATTCAAATGTTTGATTGAAAACCACTTAATGAGGGATTATTTACAGAGAAGTGGGTAAGGTTAAGGTAATTGGTATGGAATGGTGAAGCACCCAGGTTCTAGCAAAAACAGAAAGCTGTTCCTTTCCCTAGGCCTGGAGGGATAGTATTGTTGAATGTAGATGAGACCTCTAGCCAAAGGAGAGGCCACCTGCAGAATGCATGATCACAGGCTGAGAAGTCCAGCCCCAAACCATGGCCCAGTCTTCTGCCAGGGCCTTCAATTGGCTGACCCAAGGAGAAGCAGTGGGTTGGGCTAGTGAAATGGTTAATAGAAGTCAGGCTCACAAGACCAGGAAGGGTAGGGAAAAGTGGAAAGTTGATCTAGAGAGGAAATTTGAAATAACCAGCACAGATGACTGAATATTACGAATGACCAATTTGGTGTTCTACATGTTCCAATACGGCTTCATCTTCTCCTAGCCAGTGATTCAGCGCTTGTCAGGGGCCTCAACACACTCGTGTTGCCGAACTCAAAGAACACAGCTCTTCCTCCATCTTGAGTTCCAAGGAGCTTTCTGCGTGGCCGCTGTCCTTCTAGAGAGAGCACGTACTCATGGTGCCTCTTTTTCTATCCAACTTCTGAATGCTCAAAGGCCTCAGGGCTTCATGGGGCCTGAAGCTTAAGGGTGAATGCCTTAAGTAAAAAGGTACAAAGTTATAAATACAAAAGTAAGTATAAAATATATTCAGAAAGAGAAAATAAATTACAGGAAACTTTGAAAATGTTTATAAGTACCACAAACATCATGAAATCAAAAAAATGATATATATTTTACTAAATTACCATATGACATGACCCAATAGTACTTTGTTTTTCCTACCTTTTTTCTCTTACAGTTTCGGCCGCATATTTTTTGGTCATCTCTTTATATGACAATGATTTTGTAATATTTTCTATAGAGAGACTAGTATTTCTTCTGGTTTAACAAAAATTGTTTTATATTATGTTTAGCTTAGTGACTTTTCTTTCAGCTTTAAAACTTATTTTTGATAATGACAAAATTTTTGTGGCATTTTATAAAATTTTAGTCAATTTGTGCAACTTCTCTCAAGTTTCTTTCATATTTAAGCTGTAAGATTTTAGGACATTCAAGTTTTCTTGTGCAG
>NW_011888852.1:2902822-2906859 GCF_000151845.1 Pteropus vampyrus | reverse complement strand
GCTTTTCTTGGATACCTGTAAAGACCTGCAGAAATGATGGGGAGATGGGGCTGATGAGGAAAAGGAAGTCACCTGGGAATGTAAAAAGCCAGATATGGGGATTAAGTTGGTTGTGGGTCTGACTCTTTGTAGAAGCCAAAATCATAATTTTATTGTAACTAACCTGACTTGATCTTCAAGAGAATCCAACCTGCGTGTGAGGGGCTGGACAAGAGTGTCTGAGCTGAGTTTTTCTCATAGCTGCATCGGTAGCAATATTTTGATTCCAAATGAGGGTCTGGCTACAGAGCTGCAGGACCCTCACCATTGGCTGGGGGGTTTGCAGAGGACAGTGTAGTCTCTGTAAAAACAGTGCCAAAGATCACAGGTGCTTGCCTTCGGGGAGGAGGATGTCCAGCAACAGTGTGAGAACTAACGTTTATTCATAAAATCAACATAGACCCTGGCATGAGGTCCAACCAACATTTTTGGTTAGGAGTGAGAAGAAAATCTTAGGCATCATGGCAATAACTAGAAATATTGGATACTGCCTTAGCGTTGCAAGACTAAATCCTAACCTTTATCCTCAATGGAATTCTTGGTTATACTTGTCTCAGGAGCTGAGCATGTAAATATCTTCAATGACTTTTCCCAACTGAGGCTACACAGGCCAGGTTCGTTAGTAGAAATGTCGCTGTGTGTCTCACTCAGGGCCTGCCAGGGTGATTTGACTCAGTTAACCTTATTCAAATGTTTGATTGAAAACCACTTAATGAGGGATTATTTACAGAGAAGTGGGTAAGGTTAAGGTAATTGGTATGGAATGGTGAAGCACCCAGGTTCTAGCAAAAACAGAAAGCTGTTCCTTTCCCTAGGCCTGGAGGGATAGTATTGTTGAATGTAGATGAGACCTCTAGCCAAAGGAGAGGCCACCTGCAGAATGCATGATCACAGGCTGAGAAGTCCAGCCCCAAACCATGGCCCAGTCTTCTGCCAGGGCCTTCAATTGGCTGACCCAAGGAGAAGCAGTGGGTTGGGCTAGTGAAATGGTTAATAGAAGTCAGGCTCACAAGACCAGGAAGGGTAGGGAAAAGTGGAAAGTTGATCTAGAGAGGAAATTTGAAATAACCAGCACAGATGACTGAATATTACGAATGACCAATTTGGTGTTCTACATGTTCCAATACGGCTTCATCTTCTCCTAGCCAGTGATTCAGCGCTTGTCAGGGGCCTCAACACACTCGTGTTGCCGAACTCAAAGAACACAGCTCTTCCTCCATCTTGAGTTCCAAGGAGCTTTCTGCGTGGCCGCTGTCCTTCTAGAGAGAGCACGTACTCATGGTGCCTCTTTTTCTATCCAACTTCTGAATGCTCAAAGGCCTCAGGGCTTCATGGGGCCTGAAGCTTAAGGGTGAATGCCTTAAGTAAAAAGGTACAAAGTTATAAATACAAAAGTAAGTATAAAATATATTCAGAAAGAGAAAATAAATTACAGGAAACTTTGAAAATGTTTATAAGTACCACAAACATCATGAAATCAAAAAAATGATATATATTTTACTAAATTACCATATGACATGACCCAATAGTACTTTGTTTTTCCTACCTTTTTTCTCTTACAGTTTCGGCCGCATATTTTTTGGTCATCTCTTTATATGACAATGATTTTGTAATATTTTCTATAGAGAGACTAGTATTTCTTCTGGTTTAACAAAAATTGTTTTATATTATGTTTAGCTTAGTGACTTTTCTTTCAGCTTTAAAACTTATTTTTGATAATGACAAAATTTTTGTGGCATTTTATAAAATTTTAGTCAATTTGTGCAACTTCTCTCAAGTTTCTTTCATATTTAAGCTGTAAGATTTTAGGACATTCAAGTTTTCTTGTGCAGTGATTAATCATAATTTCTCTGAAATGACAATACTCATTAACCATTTGTCACCAATGTCATCATTGCAGTTGGGTAGTATAGGATTTATTTTATCTTGTATATTATTAGTATTTTGCCCTAAATCAACAAGAACTTTAATTCCTTTTCAATGTGCTCCTTAGGGTCACTCATTCACATTAGGGATTACAAAACAATAAAAAACTTATTTTTTACCTGTATTCTAAATTTACCTTTTTCTCTTAATGAATGACTGCTTTTGGTATGATACGAAATGATTTTTGTTGCCATTTACTTTTTGATGTTAGAATGATTTCTATTGATTTCCTCTCTTGTCTTTATTTTGTTCCATATTTCATTAATTAGAACAAAAATTTCATTTACCTGAATTTTCCTTTCGATTCTTTAATAAATAAATTTAAAGATAATAAAAAAAGAAATCTTCATGTAAGTCCAATTCACTCTGTAGTTTCTCATTTATCTTACTAAAATGTTACAAATATCTTTCAAAATTATAGTTAAAATGGTACATTGTTAACTTTCAGAATAAAATTTTTGCCTCTTATGTTTAAGTTCCTCTTCTGACTCTTCCAAAATACATTTTAGGGTCCTCAAGATGTCATCGAATCCATGTTGCAAGGCTCGAGCAACTTTATAATGTTATACTTAAATTCTTAAAAAATGATCAAGGCGACATGTTCATAACTGTTGTGACCTACTGAAGTAGTCAGCAGTTTTAGGTGTTGTGGCAACAGCTTTTTCTCCAGTGCAATTAAGAGAATAAGTTGCTCAAGGTACATATTCTAAATACTTATTAAAGCTTTTGAATTGCGCTTCAGACCTTTGTCCTTACTTTTCAGAGTTGCATTGTCCCGTGACTGTTCACGAACTGTAGTTCAATGGCAGGTTACAGCTGCTCAGAACTTGTTTCGCTTGGATGAATATAGACCTTTCAGATGTCTTCAGATAGTGAAAAAGTTAATAATTGCCATAGAGTTTTTCCATAATAGCCAGGGGGATGAGGAGTACAACATAAGGAATGTAGTCAATAATATTATAATAGCTATGTATACTGCCAGGTGGGTACTAGAGTAATCAGGGGAATCGTTTTGTAAATTATATAAATGTCTAACCATCGTGTTGTATACCGGGAACTAATATAAAATATATTAGAACAGTAAAAATGAGAAGAATTCAAAGATAAACTTGAAATTGCTTATAGAGTAGAAGAAAAAAGAGGAGAAAAAAAAAACAACAGCAGAAGAAACTCAGAAAAAAAAAAAATCAAAAGATAGATCCAAGAGGATAACATTTTAGGAAAGGAACTTCTGCAGAAGTGGAAGAGATGCAACCGAGGGGAGGAAAACATTTTTAAAATATAAGAATATAAAGAACTTACTGAGCTGTCGTCTACAAAGGTGAGGCTGCAGGAACAGCCTGCCCTGGGTGCCGGCAGTAAAGGGGAGCATTGTCTGTAGAAAAATTTTAAACATTATAAATAAAACCAACTGGAAAAACAAAAAGGGGGCACAATAATTACCAATCGACCTGTGCTTGTCACATCTGATGTAGAATCTATAAGTAAAATGGTGGGGAGAAGTCTCTTGCAAGCTGTTATATACTGAGGGCTAGCAGCAGCAACTGCACAAGGAAGAAACTGTGAACCAGAGAAATATGGCTTGCTGAACCCACTAAATATAGTCCTAACTCTACCTCCCACAGCCAAGTTCCAAAAGCGCCCCTGGACACTGCAGAACTTTTTGACTGTGAAAAATAAAAAATTGGTAGGGTCAACCCTGGTCTTGGAAGAGCCAGAATGAGTGAGTCCTCTGGCTTTGTGACACAGTTCCTGGTCTATCCATTCTCTCTTCCTGATCTATCAACTTATCCAGTCCCAAGACTTTAAATCTCTTCCATATTCCAACAAAACTGTAGTTGTAGGTATAGTCAACTGCCAACTTGATAATTTTACTTGGATGTCTAATATTCCTTTCAAACTTAATATTTTCAAAATGTAGCCTTCGATAACTCTTTCCTCGACTCATTCCCACACCGCCCCCCACCCAGCCTTGTGCCCAAAGTAGCCCCCTTCCTAGTCTTCCTCTTTTCAGGCTAAGGTACCACCAACCACTTAGTCACTAAAGCAGGAAGTACCCTTGCTTCTTTTCC
>NW_011888852.1:2892960-2902022 GCF_000151845.1 Pteropus vampyrus | reverse complement strand
AAGTAGGTGCTAAGAGAGCAGAGTCCTAGACTAAATTGCTCAGAGCCGAGCTTAGTGCTCACATCTAATAGGGGCTTAAAATATTTGTTAAATGAATGAATGTCTGGATCTTATTTTCTTCTCTATAAAGTAAGTAGCACAGCTTTTCTTAAAAAGGTGAGAATTGGTAGAATCGATATTTTAATTAACACTGTGAGCTATTTTTTTCTGACAAAATTTGTGCTCTTAGGTTCTTTTCTTCCTTCCCTTATCCTCTTCCTCCCTTTCATCTAGCTTCCCTCCCCGCCGCTCACTCTCCTGAGACTGTGTGTATCATCAGCATCTCCACAGTTAACATTTCTAGTCCTAACTTCCATCCTGAGCACAAACCTGAGCTCACAACATATGCCAAATTGAATTAAATAGTTCCTCCAAATAATTTCCTTCTTTCGTGTTAATAACATCAACATTTCTCTGAGACACTCGGGGTGTCATTTTCAAATCTCTTCTTTTACCACCCCAAACAAACTGGTTAACAAGCCTGTTGCTCTATCACTCAAATGTACTTTGAATTTGTCCCATCCTTTCTGTTCCCATGACTTTGCCAAAATTCAGAACCTCACTCTCCAGGGCGTTAGGCAGCAGACATCTAACAGGCCTTTCCAAATCCAGTATTCCTCCTGATCTATGGATTCTTCCAATTACTACCAAGGTCATCTTTTCAAATATTGAACTCTCTTGCTTGGAAGTCTTTGAAGCTCTCTCTTAGCCTTTTGAGTATAACCCAACTTCTCAGCAAATCCTTCAAGACTCTCTGTAATCTGATCTCAATCCATCTTTCCAATCTTCCTGCCCATGATAACCCATCACAACTGAACTCAGCTGTAGTGCACACACTTCAACATTCCCTACTATTTGAATTAACTCGTGCTTTACTCTATGACAGGATTATCTTCTCAAATTTCTACCAGCTAAAACAGTATTATTTTAAAGAGACAAGTCAAATACCATCCTTCCTCAAAGGCATACCTAGTTGGTTTCCGTTTATTATTTGCTATTTTACCATCAAAGCTATTATCACACTCTTACTGGTATCTGTTTATTCTTTTTTAAATGACAGAGGAATACAAGTTTTTGAGGCATTCTAACAATTAAAGAATTCAGAAGTATATTGAGTAAGTAGGCATATTTTCTCTTCCCTTCCTCAATCCCATTTATTCCCTAGAGGAAACCAGTGGCAAAGTATTATTTCTAAAACTTTCTCCAGTTTTAGATGTCTCAGAAACTAATCGTCCTCCACTAGCTTTATTTTTTTCTTCTATAGTGATAGAATCTACGAGTCTTAGTTGGGCACATGCACGTCAAGAATAAAGTCTGTATTTCTAGGCTACCTGTATCTGGGTGTGGCCATATGACCTAGTTCTAGCCAATAGGCTATACGGTAAAGTGATATGTGTAACTTCTGAGAATAATCCTTAAGAGAAGTTGTATGCTTCTTCCCTTCCTTCATTTCTGCTAGCACAAATATGAATGTGATGATGGGAGCTGGAGCAGCCATGCAGGTCCTTTGATGCCTTTGGAAACAGAGGCCATAAGTACTAAGCAAAGACTTAAAAGAAGCCTGGACACTTGACTCTATAGAACACCACCTAGGCTACCTAGTTCAATATGTTTACATGGATAATTTAAAAATTTAATCTTGTTAAACCACTATTATTTTGGATATTTTTTCCCCATTTCATTTGAACTTAATGCTTCATAAATGATCATATTTTAAATGAACACGTTTTGTTATTTATATCTTTTTTCTTCCCACCTAGACCCTACGGTACTTAAAGGCTTACCTGGGCTCTTATTTATTTTTATGTTTCCACAAATATCTAGCACAGTGTCTGGCACATAATCGAAGCTCAATTGATATTAACTTGAATTAAACTCATTTGTTGCCAAACATAGGATTTGCTACTTCTTTAAACCACGTGAACAGAAGGAAAAAAAAAATTGAAAGAATAACATTCCTGAACTTCAATTAAGTGAACTTCCTTCATTTTGAATTAATCCCAGAATACTGCCACAAATAGGTTGTTGCTCATGATTGTAAATGTCTTTAACTTTGCAGCAATGCTGATGTTGACAATTAAAATATTTATCTTAGTGTAGTCTAAAGAATTTTTTTTTTCAAATCTCTGTGTTATGTAGCTACACCTTACTTACTCAAATAAATCTGTCTTTTATACGTTTTTATTTCTTGACAGCCTAGTCTATAAAAGAATAGTACAATAGTTTTTTTGTGTGTGGAAGTGGAGAGTCAGATCAAATCAATAGTTTTTATACTTTTGTAGGTCAGAGGTAGGGAAACCATACAATTTATACACTAAAGTAAATTTTTGAGAACAAAATGGGGCCATTATTAATAATTATGCCAGGATGTAACTATCCCATGCAAACTGTTACATATGCTCTGTTTGACATAGGCTTCTATGTGATTGTGAAAAAAGCCTCTTTCTTTAGAGAAACACACACACACACCCCCCTTAAATTTCACATGCAATTTTAGCAGTCCATGAACCCACTTTAGTTTATCTATGGAACTAGACAGATCTTCTTTTCTAAATTAAAAAAGAACTCCTGGGCAAAATTATTCCAAATTCTTTCTTCCTTAAAACTCTATACTTCCATCAGTCTAGTCTCCTGATGATCACGAGTCAGTGGCACAGGATCTAAGTACTCAACCTTGGGCCACAAATCAGTATCTGGTGTCTCTTGGCACTTAAAGGACTTCACACTTTATGGCCACCATGAGTAAGGGAGAGATTTCACCAGCCATCACAGTTGCTTCACTTCCAGTCACAATGCAGAGGCCACCTGCTCTCAACTCTGCCCACCTAAGGAATGGCACTGACTAAAGGCCCCATAGAGTCCCCTCACCAGCTGCTCCCCAACTCTGTGGTTCAATATGTTTACATGGATTCCCTGCACCCCAGACCACCGTCCTGGAATCTCCAGACTAGGAGAGCTCACTACACAGTGGCGCAGCTGTCTGTTCATGTGGAATATGGTGCTCGGTCACAATATCGATTGAAATGCACATGAAAATGTCTAGTTTTCAATTGCATATAAATCATGGACTTGATTTTCCATTTGAATAAAATAGGTAAGAAATACCGAGAAGTATGTAGAAAATGGAAATCAGGATGACGAAGGAGTAACTTTAACTTCATAAAGGGGGGAAAAATAGGAGAATATATCTAAATGAAATTCAGTAAATAACGTGAAATAGAGATGGTTATCATTCGAAAAGACTTGAACCCACTTTCTATTACCAAGGCAACTGTCACATGGTGAAGTTGCAAAACAACAAGGGAAAAGCAACAGTAATCGAAACACCAGAACTGAGAGTGGGAAGGACAATTTGCGTACAGATGTGAATTTAATAAAGGAGATGAAAAGCTGCTTTGTTCAAACTAAGCCAAAGAAAGTATATTTTGAAAAATTAACATTTTCTTCTACATTTTCAGAAAAAGTCAGAGAGAATATACATATGCCATTCAAACTAAATATTAAATCCTGCTGATTTTATAGTGTGTTTTGTTGGTCCTTTCTTTAAAAAATGTAGGTGTTTTATACACAGTGCTATTTAATATTTATTTAAAAGTCTCATTGTGATGAGTATTTTAGTAAGATACTTCTTTCCTCCAGAAGTTTAAATTTTAATTTAAGCAAGTAGATAGATTGAACAACTTTTATTTATTTTTTTCTTCTTTTTGTACATGTAGGAGGCACTTAAAGAGGTTGAACTAACCATTTAAGAGACATTTTCCATGAGAACATTGACTGGATAATTTCATAAGGAATACAGTAGTCTCTCTCCTATCCATGATTTTGTTTTCTGTGGTTTCAGTTACTAGTGGTCAACCTCAGTCTGAAAATATCAAATGGAAAATTTTGAAAATAAGCAATTCATACGTTTGAATTTGCACACTGTTCTGAGAAGTGTGATGGAATCTCTTGCCATCTTGCTTCGTCACACGCGGGACATAGGTCATCCCTTGGTCCGGCATCTCCACCCTGCATACACTCCCTGCCAGGAGTCACTCAGCAGCCATCTCAGTTATGAGATGGACTGTCACAGTATCACAGTGCTTGTGATCAAGTGACCCTTATTTTACTGTTATAATCATTATTAGTTATTGTTGTTAGTCTCTCACTGTGCTTAATATATAAATTAAACTTTTTCATAGGTATGTACACATAGGAAAAAAAACATAGTGTTTGTAGGGTTCGGTACTATCCACAGTTTCAGGCATCTATTGGGGGTCATGGAACATATTCTCCATAGACAAGGGAGAACCACTGTCCAGGTGTGCCTCAAAGATATTGTGGGTTCAGTCCCATATCACCACAATAAAGTGAGTATCACAGTAAAGTGAGTCATAATCTTTTTTGCTGGTGGAGGATCTTGACTTCAATTTATAAAAAATGCAACATCTGTGAAGTATAGTAAAGTGAAGAACAATAAAATGAGGTCTGCCTGTATAGTAAAAAGCTGACGGGATGTTAATGGGTAATGGTCATCTCTTGGTTTTTACTGAAAGCTAAATGGGAGCCAAATATGTGTATTTATGGAAAATTTACATTAGGCTATGTAGAAAGCACAGAATTCTTTCCATCTCTTTGCTAATGCACCTACATTTTCTTTCTATTCATCCAACCTTGATCCTCAACTCTAGTGCATGTGTGCACACATGCACACACACATACGCAGACACACATATACATATATACAATAGTATAGGAAGAGGTGGCAGTGGGTAAACTTACTTGAAAAACTTTTAGTGCCCCTGGCTAGTTTGGAAAACAGTCTTATAATTTTATATAACCAGATCAGTATCAGGGGGTGGCCCAACGTCTTTAATCCTTTTAGTGGAGTCTTACAGAAGTTTTAGTCCAAATGCATTGTCTTTGTTCATTCAGGCTGCTGTACCAGAAATACCACAGACTGGGTGGCTTATAAATAACAGAAATTTATTTCCCACAGTTATGGAGGCTGGAAGTCCAAGATAAGGGGGACGGCACGGTTGAGTTCTGGTGAGAGACCTCTTCTGGGTCACAGACTGTTGACTTCTCACTGTGTCCCCACGTGGCAGAGAAAGGAAGCATGGTCTCTCATGATTTTTTAAGGTCACTAATTCTGTTCATGAGATCCCTACCTTCATGACCTCATCTAATCTTAATCACTTCCCTAAAGCCTCACCTCCTAATACCATCCATTGGGGGATATGATGGTTTTGAGGGGTACACAAGCAATCAGTCCACTTGTTTTTTTGTAGCATTCTTATTTTAATGTCAAAGAACTCTCGGCATCTGATGGAACACAGGAAAACACAATGAACGACAAGGCAATCTGCAGTGCTGACGAGCAGAAGCCCATCATCCCAAAGGATGGGAATATTGCATTAAGGATATCTAGAAACCCATGTCTTACCTGAGTTTCAGGTTCAGCTACCCCCTGAAGACAGCTGTTGTTTCTATGGCCGATTTAGTAAAATCCAGCTGAGCTGGCGGAAGGCTGCTGGAAAACAATTGCGAACACCCTCTTGCACCTGATTTCTCTAATTTTCATCCGTGCTGCATGACGAGTTCCATGGTTCCTGACCCGGTTTCTCTCCTAGACTTTGATAAACTGCCTGCCCTGGTGGTCGGCTTATCCATAAGGACCACTGCTGTAAAAAGCAGCTCTCTGGGTCCCTTGACCTCCTCTTGTTCCACAAAATGGTGGGCACAGAAAACCTCTGCCCTTGCCATTGAACAACCCTTGATCTTTTGAAGACTTCCTAGACTGAGTGCTGCCCCCTGCAGGCAAGCAAGGACAGTCACGTGCACCTGAAGACCAATCAGAAAATCTCCCTCATCAACATTCTCGGCTTAATAGAACCTGAGCCAATTTGTATTTGCTCATTTTACTCCATAAAACATTCTCCTCCTCATACCCTTGAACTCCCACCAAATCAAAAATGAGGGCAGAGCTGAGTTCTCTTGCCACAAGTTTATAAATAAAAAGACTAAATTGTTCATTTGCCCCAGACTTCACTGTGCCTTTGATAGCTTCGACTCTGCTCCTGTCATTGTGTCGGTTCACTTTAGATGCATGGGACAACCCTCCTGGGCCTCCCCCGAGGCACGTATGCTGTCGCAGTCCTTCTCGTCCCACTGGGGTCACAATGCTGAATGCAGCAGCCAAGAGGACTCGGGGCCCACGCCAGCTGGCTAGTCCTAGGCTCAGGGCGGTGGGCGTGGCGGGCAGTTTCTCCAGGCCCTTCGCTGCCGTTTTCATGATGGTTCATTTTTATCCAAGAAAAGGGACGTCTTTTCCATCTGTATATCCTCCAGGCCTACTTTTCTGATCTTCATGATTCTGTTAGCTACCTGGTATGTTTTATTAAATCTCCTTTCTGCCTCCATTAGCCTGAGTAGGGTGGTTTTGCTGGCCAAAAACCTGCACATAGTCTCTTCGAAATGAGAAAGAAGCCCACGTCCACGTCTCTTGGCCTCGCCAGGCACCCTGCTTCCTGAGAGAGCTGACCTCACTCCTGACGGGGACAGATAAGCATGGCTTTAGATGATGGGATTTCCAGGAGGGAGAATGCAGAGCACAGTGAGGGGTGGAGCAGGGCGCAGAAGGGGCACCAAGGCCTCTGAGACTTCCCGAAGGCCTGTCCTGCTTCCAAGAAATGCAGCCTGGGAGCAGAGTCTGGAAGCTCAGGATCGCATTAAGTGACTTTCCCATACAAAGTTATCTGTCTATTGGAAATAAACCTACCTAAATATTATATTGATCTTCTTTTAGGCTGGCAAAAATCCCAGGGAGAGACTACCTCCGAGGAAGGCTGTGGGTCGTTGCCTTCATAATGACATTCATTTTTAGAGCCTCCTTTGGAATTTTGAAGATGCTCAGACAGAACTAGTGGTTTCTAAATCACGACAGCAGTGAGATATGCCACGTGGCTTTTGGGATCAGAACTGTGGTTAATTAATGCCTTTCTTGGAGGCTGAGAACACAAACGTTATATAGCACCTGAGGCCGTATTCAATGCTAGATTAGCATATATTACTCTTGGTGATAACTGAAATTGCTCTAAAAATGTATAGCGACAAATTCAGACCAAAACCTGTTTATGACTGCTCTGCTATCTGTGAAATATTCAGAATGTGGAGAGAAAAGGCAACCCAAAATAATTGACCCCATTTTCATTATTCTACATTTTGTTATCAGTCTACCTTTAATTACTTTTCTTGGAGTATGTGTCCCTGTACCAGTTGATTAAATATTCACTTCTTTTCATTTGTTTTTGGAGAGGATCTTGATTTAAAACAAGATGAATTGCAAAAAATCATGCTGGAAAATTTAATGTTAATAAAATCACATACTCTAGTCTCTAAAGATTCACTTTTAAGGGAGAATTAGTGAGATGAGGAACTTTTATTTTGTTTTTAGCTCGTTCGTATTTTGTTCTGAGATGATATTCTCTAAACTGGTGCCTTTACTTTCTGAGTATAAAACACCTGAGTGTATTTTTTTACCTATTCAATGAAACCTTGATAAAATCATTGAGGTGAGAGAGATGGAAAACAGGAAGGCCACGCATCATTAGGCAATGACAATGATATCCTTCAGCATTTTTTTTATTTCAATAAAGATTTTTGAGTACTTTATCAGTGCAATACTATGCATTGAACAGCACGGGAATTAAGCATGTTTTGTTGTCAACTCTACATGAAACCATTGATAACAAAGATTTTAATTTCACGTGTTATTGGAGGACAGGGCGTATATGGTATTTATCTCTGTATTCAGGCTCCTGGCTGGCGTACTATCTGACCTGTAGTCGGCACTGACTGAGCACATACTAGAATAAATGAATGAGGTCATGGTCCTGGAGGATTTGTGCTGTATGTCAAGTGTTCACCTTGTTTTGCAGCCTTTCTTTTCTTTCTGTGTCTTTTTAGTAATTCATTCTGCAAAAGTGGTTTGGAGGACAACTTTGTATCAGGGACCTCATAAGTGGAATCGAATGTTCCTGCCTCCTGGAATCTCACACTGCAGTGGCCAGCAAGGAGCGGATGTCTTTATCACTCTTACCAATTGTCTTTGAACCATCTGGTCCCTTGTTAATTATCTTTCATCTGAGATGTTGGAAGGACATAGCTAGTTGGGAGAGGAAGCGGGGAGACCTGGTTGCTCGGTGTCACCTGATTAGGGAGCTGATGCATATGAATTTGAATATCTTTGAAATGAAAGTACCAAGAAAAAGGAATCCAATGAAATGAGAAAAGAAAGTTGCTGTGGACCAAGTAGATTAACCAGGAAGAAAAGATGCTAGTTGACCCCAGAACCTTGATGAGCATTCAGTCAGTCTTTCTTTCTGTGAAGCCAGAGCATATGTTCTCTTCTTATAAAGGTTTTATTAACTACTAATAAGGCAAGCTATTAAGGCCTCTTACTTAGATGTGTTTATTTTTATTAACTAATCAAGCAGAGAGCAAAGCAGAGAGAAAAATCAAGTCTTTTTTTTCTGGAAAAAAAGAAAAAGACACCTGATATTACTGCTTGTGTTGAACAAGACTCTTCTAATTTAACTGTGACCACCTGAAAACTGTCTCCCTGTGGATTTGAAGTAGAGTAAACAATTGTTTACTAAATGAATACTTTACAATTGGCATATCCTTTTATTAATCTTTTTCTTGCTTAAAGGCATATTTTCTTTTGGTTTCTTCTGATTCATTTTTCCTACTTTTTCTGTTTCCAATCTGCTGAGGTTCACTGGTCTGACACCCGCACTCATCATTTTCCCTCACTTTGTCCCATCCTCCAATTTTGCTATTTCCTAGTCCTTAAAAGATCTATTATCTTCCACCTACTCTGGGCTCAAAAGTCACTTGGAGACTTCTTTCTTTTTCTTTTTTTTTTAATTCCTTATTATCCAATCAGATTTCAGGAACTCTATATTGTACATCCAAACTGTTTTTGTCCCTGTTCACTTCTTTCCATTCACATTCCCAGCATCCTGCAGCCTCATCTGCTC
>NW_011888852.1:2889521-2892910 GCF_000151845.1 Pteropus vampyrus | reverse complement strand
TACTTTACAATTGGCATATCCTTTTATTAATCTTTTTCTTGCTTAAAGGCATATTTTCTTTTGGTTTCTTCTGATTCATTTTTCCTACTTTTTCTGTTTCCAATCTGCTGAGGTTCACTGGTCTGACACCCGCACTCATCATTTTCCCTCACTTTGTCCCATCCTCCAATTTTGCTATTTCCTAGTCCTTAAAAGATCTATTATCTTCTACCTACTCTGGGCTCAAAAGTCACTTGGAGACTTCTTTCTTTTTCTTTTTTTTTTAATTCCTTATTATCCAATCAGATTTCAGGAACTCTATATTGTACATCCAAACTGTTTTTGTCCCTGTTCACTTCTTTCCATTCACATTCCCAGCATCCTGCAGCCTCATCTGCTCATGCCTGAACTATTATAATATGCTGACCTGGGCTCTCTGTTCCCAGCGGCTTCCTTCTCAGTTCCAGCTGGAATATTAAAATTGGACTAATCTTTACGAAGCAAAGCTATGATCCTGTGGCTTCCTGGTTTGAGTTTTCCATGATTTTTTTTTTTTCGATATATGCATTTGAAAATTTTTTTTGGTGACATTGGTTAATGAAATCCAGTAAGTTTCAGGTGTACGACTTAACAGTAAGGCATATATATGTTGCACTGTGTGTTTCCCTCCCATAGTCAGATTTCTTTCTGTTACCACATATTTAACCCCCTTTACCCCATCTACCTCCCTCCACTCTGCCACTCCCCCCTCTGGTAACCACTAGTCTATAGTCCATGTCCATGAGTTTCTGTTTGTTTGTCCTGTTCATTTGTTGCTTTTAGGTTTATATCCCACATAAAAGTGTTATCATGTGTTCATAGCAGCGTTATTCAAGGTGGCCAGGACATAGAAACAACCAAAGTGTCCTACAACAGATGATTGGCTAAAGAAGCTGTGGTACATACATACAATGGAATATTACTTAGCCATAAGAAGAGATGAAATACTGCCATTTGTGACATCCACGATTCTTGATCCATATCAAACAAGTACAAAATTCTTAGATTAGCACCCAGGTTTTCACATTTTGATCTTGTCTCTATTCTCAGCTTTATTTCTTACCATTTCCTGAAACATACCCCATGTTCCACCAAACTAAATAGAGCTGAACTATCCAATGGCCTCTAGCCATTAGTGATGAGAGAGAGAAAGTACAGATAATGGACAGACCCCACATGGAAATAGAACTCCGACCCACAATGTGCAGCAAACGGCCCAGAAAACCAGCCCACGACCTACAGCAACCAGCCCAGGCAGCCAGCCTGCTATTTCTAAGTGAAACTTACCTGCTAGCTCTAGCAACACTTCCGGCTGCCAAACCATAACCTCTGTAACAATCATCCCCCAATGCCAGGACTTGATTCGTAACTGACAACTTCTCCAATTTTTGTTCCCACTTCCAACGTAAGACCAATCAGAGAAAGCCAAATATGCACCCCTAACCAATCACATGGGACACCCGACTTCTAAATGACCTGCCCACAGCTTCCCGCTGCCAACAGCCTCTAGTTAGGGCATACCTCCAGCCTTCTTGTTTCCTACTCTAAAACTTTCCCACTCCTCCTCCTGCCTTTGAGTTGCTGCCAAAATTCAAATGCCAGTGACCGACTTCCTTGTTATGGAAACTCTTGAGCAAACAGCTTTAGCCTGTTTCCATTTGGTTGGTTTTCATTTATTTCCACAGTGGCTATTTAAATTAAAAATAATTAAAGTTATATAAGATTAGGAGGTTAGTCCTTCAGTTGCAGTAGTCAAATTTCAAGGGCTCAGTAGCCTCAAATAGCTAGTGATTATCACATTGACCAGTGCAGATATGGAACATTTTTATCATCTCAGAAAGTTTTATTGGACAATTCTACACATGTCCAGGGTTTTCCCACCATGGGCTGCTCCTTCTGCTTGAATTGCCGTCTTCCCACATTTTCATCTGACAAACTCCTGCCATACCTTCATGACCTATGACCTTGCTTACTACTTGCTTCAGCAAACTTCACTGATTCTTCCATCATCTCTTCTTTCATAGATTATACCTTTTTTTTTTTTTTACTACATTTATCATGGTCTCTCTTTTAGTTCCATGATCTCTTCCATCCTGTTGTGTTGTAGCCTCCTTGACCTTAGTAATTACTTTAATGTTGTAGGATCTCATGCTTCCTAAATAGCCCTTTAATAACCTTTTAAAAAAATCTTAAATGGAGTTTGGGAAAAATTAGGATCAAATTGAATTACATTAAGAAGCCATGGAAGGACAGATGAAATTGAATTTTATGTTTTTCATTTGGGACATTAGAATGTACAAATCGCATTGCACATGGCTTTGTTCTTCCCTTCCTGACTCTGCATCTGTTATCCTTTAGAGAGCTTCACTTAACATTAGTGACATTGGGAGGATGTTTATAAAGTCAGCTGGGGACCATCTCAGAGTCTCTTATTGTTATTTTTCAAAAGTAGTGCGGGCCTTGCCTTCAGAAGTCTTGCTATGGAGCAGTGACTGGGGAGGAAACTACAGGTCTAAGATACCCGAAATATTTTTAGAATGGCTAACCTGTAATAATGTCTTCAACACATCAGGCAGAGTCATGCCTCAGTGCTTTGCTCATGTTTCCCCCTTGCCAGAAATATGACCCCAAGCTTTTCCATGCTTGCGCCACCTCTGTTCCTGGTGAACTTCCTTCAAATGTCAAGTTCAATATCACATTGTTTATGAAGTCTTTCTCAACCTCAC
Organism: Pteropus vampyrus; assembly: GCF_000151845.1. NCBI lineage: Eukaryota > Metazoa > Chordata > Mammalia > Chiroptera > Pteropodidae > Pteropus > Pteropus vampyrus. Next base: position 2,890,166 of record NW_011888852.1, on the reverse strand, counting down.
TAAGTGAGGTCACTCTTTTCTCTGGCTGTTTATAAATATCTGTTTGTACATCTCTTTATTCTCACAGTATGGTAGATGAACATAAACACTGACTTTCTTAAAATAAATTTTTAAATTTTTCAATTATAGTTGGCATATAATATTATATTAGTTTCAGGTGTACAACATAGTGATTAGACATTTCTATAACTTACGAAGTGATCATCCGATAAATCTAGTACACTTCTGACACCATACATAGTTATTACAATATTATTAATTATATTCTTTATGCTATACTTTACACCTCCATGATTATTTTGTAACTACCAACTTGTACCACTTAATCCCTACTTTTCACCCACTCCCCCTACCCCCTTGCATCTGGCAACCCTCAAAATTTTCTCTGTATCTATGAGTTTGTTTCTTTTTGTTGGCTTATTTAATTCTTTAGATTCCACATGTAAGTGAAATCACATGGCATTTGTCTTTCTCTGTTTGACTTACTTCACTCAGTACAATACTCTCTAGGTTCATCCATGTTGTCGCAGATGGCAAGATTTCATTCTTTAAAAATTTTTTTTTTTTTATGACTGAGTATATTCTATTGTATATATGTACCATCTCTTTTTTATCCATTCATTCATTGATGGACACCCAGGTCGT
>NW_011888852.1:2886066-2887871 GCF_000151845.1 Pteropus vampyrus | reverse complement strand
CTCCAGCTCTGGTGGAAAATGACCTCTGGGCATGCTGGCCCCAGGGCCTCCTGGGAGAGTCTCCACTGCAGGCCAAGTTCAGCTGCAGCCTGTACACTGCCTAGGAGCTCAGAGTGAGTCCATCACTGAGTAAGTCTGTGCATGGGCCCTTTAAAAGAATTGTCTGCAACTCTTGCAGCCCTCTGTCTCACTCAGCCACAATCTCTGTTGTTTTTCACAGCCAGAAGTTGTGGGAACTTCTTTTCCTGGCATTGGAACTTTGGGCTGGGGAACCCTGGGTGGGACTGGGACCCCTTGCTCCTCTGGGGCTACCTTTTCAGCCAAGACAGTTCTCCTGATTCTAACTGCCACACATGGGTATGGAGACCAGCCCTTTCATGTTTTCACCCCTCCTATCAATCTCAAGGTGGCCTCCTATGTATGTCTGCAGTCATAGGACTTCTGTTCAGCCAGAACTTAGGTGACTCCCAAAGATGGTTATTCTGTAGTTTAGTAATTTTGTAGTTGTAATTTTGATGTGATTGTAAGGGGAGGTGAGCACAGTGTCTATGTACCATACCATCTTGACCAGAAGTCCAAACACTGACTCTTAAAGCAATGTTACTAGGAAAGATACACACTGCCAGTGGAAGAAAACTAAACCAGTTTTATTTCTTTTGGAGGAATGCTATTGCTGTTATATTAGGGCACTTTAGGATAAAAGCTGCTACGACTCAGAGAGAAAAGTCTGCTGTTTCTCTTCCTTCGCCACCTAAATCCAAGGGTCATGAGCTCATTTCCTGAGTGGAACTAGCAAACCTTCTCTATACTTTATACACCTGCAGAACTTGTGTCTGGAAGAAAGCATTTGCTGTGTGGTGGGTGCCTGAGATTGGGAAATTTACAAGAAACAGAAATTGACCAGACTATTGGGCTTAATTATTTGTCAGAAGGTACAGGATATCCTAGGATAGGAGTTGAGATTGTAATGCTGGGCCACTAGCTGGGGATGAAACAACAAGAGAGAAGAGAGCAGGAGGAAATGGAGTTGAAGAAAAGGAACTATCCGTGCCGGGCGACTGTGAAAGGACTAGGCAGAGGAGCTTCTTCCTTTGGAGAGTTTATCAGAGCGAGGTGGCCATGGGCATAGGAATTGATCCCACAGATCACCACCACTCCCCTACTATTTCAGGTTTTGGAAAAATTTCCTAAACCTTTAATAAAGAGCTACCAAAACCTTCATTATTGTTCATTCGTATTTGGGCACAAAAGCATCCGGAATGGATAGGAGTGCCCTGTGCTGACATTCATCAGACATTGGTTTACAGCCTCACTATGGGCTGCTGGGTGCCAGGGCACAAATGTCCAGCTGGAGAAATAAGAACATTCTCCTTTATGTTACCAACCTCGTAGGTGTTGACAAAGGGGAGACTTTTCCCCTTAGAACAATCGTTAAAGAGTTACAAAATTATTTATTCACTTATTCAATAGTATTTAAAATAGATTTTGGAAAAATTGTTGGCTAGAGCTGAACTGAGTAACTCGAGAGACCAGCACATCACATGGCCGAGCAACATCTAGGGCACAGAGCCGCGGGCCGCCGGGCCAGGCATGGACCCACAGACCATGGGGGCCCAGGAGCTGGGGTCTGCAGAGCCTCCTCGGGGTCTGCCGCTGCCAAACACATGGGAATTGCCCCCCAGCCCAGGGGCCAGCTTTGCCCCAAATGACCACTCCATTCAGGAGAGATTGAGAAGGCCACAGATCAACAGAGCATCCCTAATGATAGTGTTGCCGGTGGTGAGGGCATCCTTTCTGAAGAGGAA
>NW_011888852.1:2877974-2884945 GCF_000151845.1 Pteropus vampyrus | reverse complement strand
AGACCCTGGGACTCTGACAAGCACTGGCAGAGATAAGAATTCTTACCACTTTAGACCCCTGGGTATCTATTCTTGGATATCTGATGGAAATGGGAGTGGGAAGAGCCATTTTTTTCCTTTTTAAAATTTATATTAGCAAGAGAAAGTATTTGTGAAACTAGTTTCTTGGGTATAATGACTCTAGTAAAGATTTGTTGTGAGTACTCTCAATTTCTATTGATTCTTTTACTCCCAAAGATGGCCATGGTTTTCTTTTGTCTTTGTCTTTTGTGTTGTTCATCATAAGGAATAAAAACCATTGGGTAGAACATGGGCATTTGTCCTATAAGCCCATTATTCAAGCCAGCCTCACAGACTGGTGGGTTCACGGTTCTTACCAGATTGGCATCTGTTTAGATAAACTTTGCTGTGGGTCCCCTACATAACAACTGAATGAAGTTTTCCTTTCATTTTGTTCTACGTCCTGAAACCTTGGCTCTGCAACCAGTGAGAATATTCTTTCTGGCTTTTGCCATCTGAAGGGTGCATAGTCTAGGGTACATCTGGTGGCCAGCGGAATAGACCGGGATTCCAAGACATGAAGTCACAAGCAGCATTCTCTTTGGCCATACCAACTCTCAGGGGCTATCATCATCTTAACGTTCATTGTCTTGTTAGTGCTGGAAAAGTCCCATTCCAGGAGCAGTGGCATCACAGATAGTGGGTCCATGACTGGAGGCATTTCATGTTCTTGTGAGAAGCTGAAGACACCATTTCTCTACGCCATTCTTACCACCTATGACAACAGTGATCTTTGCTTTTTTAAACTAACTCTGGAAATAAAAATTCTGAATCTTCTGAGGGCTGTACCTTTTTATTTGCACCCTTTTTTGGGATGCCTCTTGCATCTTTTGATAAGCCTTGTTTGAGTCATTATTGAAGTTAATATGGGATCCTACTCATCAATGGCCACATGATTGATTCTTAGAGTTGGCTCTATTTAAAAGATATATTTTTAGAGAGCTTTTATCCTAAACAATTGTCTTGTTGGTTCCTATGTACAGATCAAATAAAATAGTGGATACAAAATATGACAGCTAGCCTTAGGGGCTTTCTTACCAAGATGAAAGAACAGAAATGAAACTTGTAACAAAATTAAATTTCACATCCAATGTAAATCCCCGTTCTTAAAATCCAGCTCTTCTTAAAATTTCCTTAGCAAATTCCTTTATGCTTCAAAGAGTCCAGTGCTCTACCATCTAGCATACCTGCTTATTTTATGTCTAAGGACTACGATCCCAGAAGCTATAAATATCTACAAAAATGGAAAAAGCTTACTAAGCTTTTTTTTTTTACTTGGCTTGGTAACTGTCAGGGTGGGGCCCCAAATTATGGGAGAAGAGAAATGTGGGTTGCATTCCATGTGCAGCTAGATTTGGCTGCACAGATAATGTGGCTTAAACTCTATTGGTGGCTAACATCCCACCAGACTGCTGCCAGCCCTCAAGGAAATTACAACTTAAAATTCTAATGGCCATTGTGAAGAACGTTTCAATTAGTTGATTTAAAACGTGTGCTTAAGAGCAAGGTCTTCCAAATCAAGCAACAGAATGAGATACTTATTTTGATTGATGTGCAGAAGGCTCCAAAAGGCTTCAAAATTAAAAAAATAGTTTCATTGAAAGTTTTATTAGAGAAAGCTAAGGAAAAATTAAAGATATAAGGGGTACGCAAACAAAAAGACTGTAAAATCGACTTGACTTCACTGCTCCCCTCTATCTGCCTTTATCTGAGTATCTATTTTAGTGATGTTTTGTCTGAGTTGCCTTTTCACTCTGATGAGATTATTATATAGCTACTTTTTAAAATAAGACCACCTGAGGCTACAGACAATCCTCTTCCCTTGTCTTTCACTCCTTGTTCAAAGGCCAAACTAAGGGCCGTAGTTAAAGAATTTCTAAACCCAGGGAGGGTCTTTGAAAATTTTTGTAAATGACTTACTTCCTGAGATTAGTAGCTGGAGAAAAAGGCAGAAAATAATATGGGAGGTCACTGGTCAGACTAAATTTATGAGCAAAGCTGGTATTCAGAGCAGGCTTTCTCCCCTAAGCTAAAATGAAACTATACCAAGAGGGAAAGAAGGAAATTGGATGGGTGGATCAGTCCCTTGCCATCATTTAGGCAGCAACCAAATTTTGAGGAATTAAAAACAGCTATTCTTGTTTTACAAATCTAGTCTTTATAAGACCAGAGGTGTGACTCCAGAAACAAATTTAAAATTCCACTTACCTTTACCAATTTCCAGCCTTCTTAATTTATTTTAAAATTCTTATAGATATTGGGACTTGGAAACCGAATAGTCCAGCAATTAAGAAAAAGAAGCAAATATGTAAATTATAATTCCTTAAACCTCCGATAATAGGAAACCATGCCCCCAAAATGTCATCTTGGAGAGAACTTGGATACTTTTTCTGTGCCTCTGTGATATAGATTTTCTACCTCCATCTTCTCTGGGGAGCCATTCATTGAAATGCAAATGTTTTTTATCAGAAAGAAAAAAAAAGGGAGATTGGAAATTGGGCTAATGAAAAATCTTAAACTTATTTCAACTGGCAAAACAAAATTTCAATCCAACTGCTTTTTTATAACTAGTGAATTTTACAAGATCATACCCATCTCATGCTAAAATTTTAAGGCTGTAGGGTCTGTGTTTTCATCTGTCTGTATGTTTATGTGTGTCTATATACATATGTGTTATAAATGTGTGATATTTTCTACCTCCTTATGGTATTGCCAAAATTAATTTATAAAGAGCTCTAATTAATTGATTTAAAGACAAGCAAGTGCTATTTAAATTTGGTATACTCTCAGAAATATAAAAACTAACCTTTTTTTTTTGTTGTCGTTCACATGATCTAGTACAATCTTTGGTAAATAAGAGCTATGTGAAGTTTATTTATTTAACTAAATTGGAATGTCTTTAAAGTTATCAACTTGACCATAATGCAGACATACAACTTTTATTCTACCTGCGTTTACTAGTCACAAGTTCATGGCATCTTTGTTGTAAAATTTGTCAGCAACAAAATTAGGTCAAGATGATGGCTGACTTTGTCTAATGTCTCACGAAGTTTTTGTGAGTACTCGAAACATAATTTTTGGGAGTAAATGATTTAGATAGGTGTAAGTGGGATAAAACTTTAGGAAAACTTTCAAACAATAATCATGGTTTATGGTATATCTACTTAAAGAGTTTTCCCCAAACCTTTTTGGTTACTAGAAACCTTAACATTTTGCTAAGTTAAGTTAAAAAATGGAAATTCATTGAGTATCTAGATCATTTCCAAAGAAGACAAAATAGTTAAACTTAATTACTAAACACAGGTTTATCCACTTTTGGCTTCCTTTCATGGAAGAATTAAAAATATTTGGGTCTATTAATAAACATGTTTTGCGCCATGCTGAGAAACATTTCTATGAGAAAACATGTTTCTAGAAATCAGAAATAATATTTATAAGTCTGCCAATCTACAGAATGCTAATGTAAAAAAGTTCATAATTGTTTACTTTTTAGTTTTCACTAGAAATTAAAAGGTTTCTAAAGATTAAAAATTCTAATTAGAAATTCTAATTGTAATTAAAACTGCTAGAAATATCAGGGGAAACAAATTTTATGCAGAAAAGTAAGATGTGTTTTGGCTAAGAAAAGATATGAGGTATGAAGATGCGTTTTTTTTTAAAGGGAAATGAGAGTAATTTTGTCTAAACTAGAACTAGTTATTTTGGAATGGAAAGGAAGAAAATGAAGGACAAATGAAATATATATTGAAAAGAAGGGAGGGAGAAAAAAGAATTTTACCTTGTGTGATTAAGTTAGCTCAAATGGAATTATTATTATTATAAGGGTTCTAAAAATGAGCTTTAATATCGATAGTATGCTTATATAATTTTCTTTCATCTTCTACAAGGACAAAATTTTCTTGGAATATTGGTCTGCTTCTGATAAAATATTAAGAAAGGTTTTTCTTCACCTTTTAAAATAATCAGCCTAAAATAATCCTCTCGCCAGTCACATGTTGGGGTGGTGAATCTTGCTCTCCTGAAGTATCTAGAATGCAGCCACAGTGTCTGATACATGACAGGTGCTTTAAAAAAGTTACAGAATAAATTACTGAATTTGTTAATTTATGAGGCTCTATTATTGGGCTAGACGTAAATGTGCTATTCTATTGGGGGATAATATGAGAATTTTGTTTGTAAACTCATAGGCTCCCTTTTTCAGGCTGGAGGAAGAGATACTGGTTTAGCTTGAAAAGCTATGGCCAGAATCCTTTTGAGAAGACACGTTATAGAAGTATAAGATCTCAGAGCCGAGAGCATCTTAGAACGCATTTATTTCTATCTCTCTATTTTATAAATACAGACAGTGAGATTCAAATGGTTTCCATACAGCTCTTTAAAATGTGAAAGTATTCGTTTAGTCTTGCCAACTGCCAGGTTACTTTAAAGGTTTGGGCTTTGTAGTGCAAATTCCCATTTAACTTCTCAAATTCGTGAACACTTCCAAGCAGATACAGATCTGGGTGTGATGCTCCCGGCTTCCCATCCTCTTTCATCCTGCTTCTTCCAGATCGCTTACCGAGAACTCAGCTCACTTGTCCCTTGGCCTCCTCTCCTGCTGACTCTGGAAGAAACATAATTCAGCCCAAAGACTCCCTCTAATTTCTCCATCTACACTTTACTTTCCCCTAAATCCAAAGTTCCCCTGATATAACAAGGACCTTGGGGAAGAGAGCGTCAGTTAATTATAAAATCACATGGTTCCCCTCTCCACCCCACCATACCCGAACATTTTCTTTTATAACAGAAACAATTAGATGAAGTTTTCAAAACTGTGGCAGTGTTTTGAAAAATCTCTGGTTCATTTTGCCAGATTAATCCAGAGTGGCTTGAGTCAGTCGTTCACTGTGAGAGGCGTTAGTTTACGGAGAAGTATACGTAGGAGTCAAAACGTAGATCTGATCTGATGTTGCTGCATTTTCTTTTGTGTTTCTTCTGGGGTCCGAGTTAGAACTACTGGGCATGGGGTGAGGATGGGAAGTGGGATTATCTTGTGTCCTGGCTCAAAAGAATGAGCATGGTGAATTAATAGGCCTCCTCTCTGCTTTCTGTTGCAGAAAATCCAACCAATAGTGGCTTAAATTATTTGGGTTATTTTTCTCTCCTAACAGAGGTCTTGGAGGTGCGAGGTAGCATGGTCAGTTCAGTGGCTTGGTGATGTTAGAGGTCTGGCAGGAAAACTTTTTCTCTATCAACTGAGGTCCAAGTGGTAGTGGTTAAGACCTGCAAATTAATTGACAATCTGAAATTTTCTTCAGATTATCAGGAGAACATCTTGCAGTGTTCTATAAGGAGTAGCCTCCCACATAGCCTGGGATAAAGGCTTATATATCAGTCTAATAAGGGGCTTGATGGTTAGGGCTTCGGTGGGGAAGCGTGGGAGGTTCTGATGAGGCTTGTCCACATCTAAGAGTTCTCATCCAGTTGCTGGTGCCAGTGGTCATTCTTCTTCCTGGCTGGAAGCTCCTGAGAAAGGGATTTATGGCAGCAGAATTCTCACATTTTCTAGGTGCTTAGGGTTAGCTTTCCCCTTCACTGGAGGCTGGATTCTCAGAAAGCTCTGTTAAAACAAGGGAAGTTTAGAGAAGGTTTTGTTCTCAGCTGCTGGTTGTTCAGGGGTTTTCATTTTGAAGGAGTCTTCCTGCCATTTTGGAGGGTTTTGTCGGTCCCTTCCACATCTCCACATCTCGTGGTGGCAGGAGCCCACTGAGCATTCAGGTAAGGAGGTGGCTTGGTGTGGGGCTGAGCAGCTCTCCCCAAAATCCCTCCTATGATGGGGCAAATCCTCCTCTCAAGGCAGTTGCCAGGCCTCCCCTTGGGAACTTCAGGATGCTATAGATTCTCAGGAGCTTGTCCTAGAAATCTGATTCTGTGGGTCTGGGTGTGTGTGTGTTTGGGGACATGGGGAAAAGTGTCTGTGACCTGCCCTTATAAAAATATCCACCAGGTCCTTTAAAATACTTATAAAAATACACTCCAGAAAGGAAGAGGCACCTCTCTGAGCAGTCTTTGCTCAAAAATGCCTGATACTCTTTGCGCTGTGGTGGCTACCTGTGTTTCTGAACATTGTGGAGTCTGTCCACTCAGACTAAAGATTGGCTAGGTAGTCCTGATGCTCTACCAGTTTTCTCAGAGTTTGAACGTAATGCACGGACCTGTGTTTGCATGTCAGCGCTTAGATGGTTAGGTCCTCTGGTTAAAAGTAAGATTGTAAAATCACTCCTATCTCCAATAGGCTATTGCATTATTAAGGTGATAATCAAGAAGGCAGAGGATGCTTTACGTTCGGTTTAAGGTGTTATTAAATATGACCGATAAAAGCTGTTTGGGCAGACGTCCATTTTGTGGCTTTTGAGATGAAAAGAGAGGTGACCTAAGGTGCTGGCAAATACAGATGGTAAAAATATTGAGCCGACAGTGCCTGCCTGTGGTGCTGGGGTCGCTGGTCAGAAACAAACTGGTCTGGGAGAGCAAGGAGTGGATGCGCAGTTTCGTAGGCTCTAGCCGTGTCTCCACGGTCACCTTGGCCTCCGGGTCTCAACTTCCTCATCTGGAGGATGATACCCCTGGTCTTTACTACAGATGAGGTAATGTGTGCAAGTTTGCTGACTGAACTGTGAGGAGAAATTCTTTGTGATTGCCAAGTGCAAAGGTGAGCAAGAGGCCAAGCGAGTTACTCAGAGGGGGCTGTTTCGTCCCTGAATGGGGCCCCTCGCTGTTTTCCTCTGGGTTTCAGCCAGTGGATGTGAGTCCACATGTGTCCTGGGGGGTCGGCCTGCTGTATGGGGAGACCAAGGCCCCACGAGGAAGTAACTTCTCGTCACATCTGACAGAGTCTCTCCTTGACCCGACTGCAGTCTGGCTCCTCTGAG
>NW_011888852.1:2875245-2877349 GCF_000151845.1 Pteropus vampyrus | reverse complement strand
CTATTCAAGTCTGCCCACAGAGAAACCTAGATCAAGATGGAGTGGCTGAATGTGAATTGCTTCATCTGAAAATGACACAACCACTTTAGTATAATATGAGTTGGCATCTTTGTCTTATAAGCCTGGGTTTAAGAATATTTATAACCCAGTGGCTCTGGAGTCTTGAGGGATCTTTACTTCTCTTCTCTTCCACAGTTGTTGGTTTTTCTAACATTGATTTCTGTAAGTGCCCTCCGCTTTGCACAGAACAAGTGAACTGTGGTTTCCCAAATTTTAGATAGAGAATGTTTTTAGTTTTTATTTTCTGTTACTGTGAAGAGCTTTTGATTTCAACCCAGTGAAAGAGCTCATTTCTCTGAGATCTACTATGTATATTGATATCAGGAGACACAAGAAAGATTGAAAACATTTTTTTTTTTAATTGCTTGTTTGCCTGTTTTCAAATCTCATCTTGTCCAGTAAGTGCTGGGAGGACCTGAAAATCCACAGCTCAGTGGAGAAAGCGGAGGGGCGGGGTGGCATTGCCATTCAGATGCACTTCCCTGTTACCTTGCCATTTTGTGTTGACAAATCCTCACATTTAAAGACTCTCAAGGGGATAACTTTTCACATAGTATATATTTAATTCTTCTAACTGTAGATAGAAGTGAATAAGCCCACTAACTTTGATTTTTACTTTACCATATAAGTAAATTTACTTTCAAATTGCCGTGTTTGTTTATGATTCTAAAATTAATCATCTGTTTGAACCTCTTCTAATTCTTCAGCTAGTTTTGGCTCTAAAATGTGCTGATATTTCGAATTGAGAATTTCTTGTCTTGTGGTCACCTGTCATCAAGGAAACCCTGAGTACTTTGGGGAAGCCCTGCTAGTAAACACACGTGACTCGGGGGAGAAACATGTTGAAAGAAGTCCCTTCTCAATAATTCTGGAACATGAACACTAAAGAATGTTTGTCAAGAGCAGGGTGAGTGCCTCATTCCTTATAGACTCCAGTGTCTGCCTAAGTGGCATTAAATCAGAGAGCATGCCTTCGAAGCATTCGTGACATTCTTCTGCTGAAGAGGCAACATGGCTCTCAAGAATTTCTGTGTGTCTGTGGATTGCATCGGAGACCAATCAGCTCACCTTTTCAGGTCTCCTAATTATAGGTTTAGCAGGAGAAAGTGAATCTGATAAGGGATCCCTTTCCTTGTGCAGTTATTTTCAGAAGTAGATTTAAGTGGCAGGGATTCTATTCAAGTGTGTCCATTATTTTTAAAGGTGGCTGTAGGGAGGGTGTGTGTCTTAATTATTTCTCTACAGTAGAGCTGGTCTTGCGCAGGCACAGTTCAGCTTTCACACTTGGCTCTCTTGTGATGAGCGAAATGGCAACAGACAGAGAGACGCTCACAGGCCCTGAGAGCAGATCTAATCCATGACCTTCACCTCATTAGCAGCCTGACCCAACCAATCAGAGAAAAGCCTGCCTTTGATTCCGGTAGCACAGATGTGGCTATGTGAGGACAGTGATGGCCTCCTCGGTGTGGCTCTAAGATGAAGGCCTGGTTCCCGTTGAAATGCTTTGTCATACACACAACCTTAGGATGTCTGTTATTGTCTGTCTTTCTGCCTCTCTGCATCTCATTCCCTCTTTAATTAAAATGTCAAAATTCTCGAGTTATTCACTAATCTAAAGTCAATGGAAGCATCTTTGCAATCTTTATTTCCTTTTCCTCAGAAATGCATCAAATGCTCACAGAGAGGCACTGAAATCCAATATCTAGATCTTTAGATTTTTTATTTAAAAAATTTTAACTGTTCCTTTGAAATAATTCCAGACTTACCAAAAAAAAAAAGAAAAGTAGCAAAATAGTACAAAGAATATTGATAAACCCTTCACCCAGCTTCCCCAAATGTTACTATTTTACATAATTTTGGTATAATGATTAACATAGGATATTACTAACTTATTTACAGCTCATATTAAAGTTTTTCCAATTGTCTCACTAATATACTTTTTCTGATCCAGGATCCAACCCAAGATTACACATTGCATTTCGTTGTCCTGACTTCTTAGTCTCCTCCAATCTGGGGCAATTTCTTATTCTTTCTTAATATTTCA
>NW_011888852.1:2859178-2875195 GCF_000151845.1 Pteropus vampyrus | reverse complement strand
TGTCTGTTATTGTCTGTCTTTCTGCCTCTCTGCATCTCATTCCCTCTTTAATTAAAATGTCAAAATTCTCGAGTTATTCACTAATCTAAAGTCAATGCAAGCATCTTTGCAATCTTTATTTCCTTTTCCTCAGAAATGCATCAAATGCTCACAGAGAGGCACTGAAATCCAATATCTAGATCTTTAGATTTTTTATTTAAAAAATTTTAACTGTTCCTTTGAAATAATTCCAGACTTACCAAAAAAAAAAAGAAAAGTAGCAAAATAGTACAAAGAATATTGATAAACCCTTCACCCAGCTTCCCCAAATGTTACTATTTTACATAATTTTGGTATAATGATTAACATAGGATATTACTAACTTATTTACAGCTCATATTAAAGTTTTTCCAATTGTCTCACTAAAATACTTTTTCTGATCCAGGATCCAACCCAAGATTACACATTGCATTTCGTTGTCCTGACTTCTTAGTCTCCTCCAATCTGGGGCAATTTCTTATTCTTTCTTAATATTTCACGACCTTGCTACTTTTAAAGAATACCAGTTATTTTATAAAATGTACCTCAATTTGAGATTATCTGCATTTCTTCATGATCAAATTCAAATTATGCATTTCTGGCAAGAATGTTATAATAGTGAAATTGTGTCCTCGGTGCATCGAATCAGGGACACATAATGTCGATGTGTCTCACTACTGGTGATGTTAACTCTGATCACTTGGCTAAGGGGGTGTCTGCCCCTTAAAGATACTATTTTTCCCCTTTGAAATACAAAAATATGTTGTTGAGAGATACTTCAAGGTTATACGAACATCATATTTGCTTTTTATTTTTGGATTTTTGCAAAATTGTTGTGGATGAATGAAATCAAAGAACTAAATAAATGGAGAGATATTCCATGTCCATAAATAGGAAGACTCACTATTGTCAAGACATCATTTCTTCCCTATTTGATCTATAAATTCAATGCAATCCTAGTTGAGGTCCCAGCAAGTTATTTTGTAAATACTGCCAAACTAATTCTAAACTTTATATGGGGAGGCAAAAGACAGAGTAGCCAATACTATATTGAAGGAGAAGAACAAAGTTGGAGGACTGACCCTGCCTGATTTTAAGACTTACAGTAATCAAAACAGTGTGGCCTTGGAGAAAGAATAGACAAATTGATCAATGGAATAGGATAAGAGGCCAGAGGTAGACCCACATAAGGTTGTCAAGAAATCTTTGACAATGGAGCAAAGGTAATAAAATGGAGCAATTGCATTTTCAAGAATTTTCAACAAATAGTGCTAGAATAACTAGACATCCACATTCAAAAAAATAAGTCTAGGCATGGGCATTATAGACCTTTAAAAAATGAAATAAAAATGCATCACAGACCTAAATGTAAAACACAAAACTAAAACTCTTGGAAGATAACAGGAGAAATCCTAGATGATCTTGAGTATGGTGATCTTTTCTAGTTACAACACCGAAGGCACAATCCATGAAAGAAATCATCAATAAGCTGGACTTTATTAAAATTAAAATCTCTGCTCTGTGAAAGACGATGTCAAGAGAATGAGAAGATAAGCCACAAACTAGGGGAAAAATATTTGCAAAAGACACATCTGATAAAGAACTGTTGTTCCACATATACAAAAGACTTTTAATACTCAATAATAAGAAAACAAACAACTCAACTAAAAAAATGGGCCAAAGACCTTAATAGACACCTGGCCAAAGAAGATATACAGATGACAAAGAAGGCTGTCAAAAGATGCTGCACACCATATGACGTCAGGGAAATGCAGATGAAACAACAACGAGATACCACTACACACCTATTAAGAATGGCCAAAACCTAGAACGTGGACATCACCAAACGCTGGCAAGGATGTCGAGTGATGGGGACTCACACTCATCACTGGCGGGGACGCGAAATGCAACAGCCACTTTGGAAGGCAGTCGGGTGGTTTCTTACTAAACAAAACATAATCTTATTATATAACTCAACAACCGTGCTCTTTATTATTTACTCAAAGGAGGTGAAAAGTATGTCCACACAAAAACCTGTTCACACATGTTAATAGCAGCTTTCTTCATAATTGTCAAAACTTGAAAGCAATGAAGATGTCTTTTAGTAGGTGAATAGGTAAATAAACTGTGGTACATCCAGACAATGGAATATTATTCATGAGCTATCAAGCCATGAAAAGACAGGGAGGAATCTTAAATACATATTATTAAGTGAAAAAAGGCAGCCTAGAAAGGCTAAATATTATATGATTACGGCTATACGACATTCTGAAAAAGGCAAAACTATGAAAAAATCGGTGGTTGTCATGCAGGGAGCAGGGAGAGGAAGTTAAAAAGCAGAGCACAGAGAGTTTTTAGGGCAGTGAAAATACCCCATGTGACACCAGAATGAAACATATATGTCATTATATGTTTGTCTAAACTCACAGAATGTAAAACACAAGAATGAGCCATTATGTAAAGTATGGACTTTCGGTGACGATGTGTCACTGTTGGTTCATCGTTTATAACACTCTGGTGGGGGAGGTTAATGACGGGGGAGTCCAGGCATGTGTAGAGGGCAGAGTGTTTGTGGACAATCTCTGTACCTTCTCCTCAATTTTGCTGTGAACCTAAAACTGCTCTAAAAAAATAAAGTCAGTGGAAAAGAGTCAGTGATACCATTAAAGACTGGTCAAAAAATTATGACTCTAAGGGTGAGAATAAGGAGCTTTGAGTTCTAAATTCCGCTTTGTCAAGTTACTATTGGTCTTTGTTCTATCGATATCAGGGTTGCCGTCTGTGATCTTTGGCACTTTTTTAGATTCTTTTCTTGGATGAAAAAAAGAATCCAATCTATGATGCATAAGCAAGAATGTGGTTTCAAAAATTCATTGAATGAAGTACATGTTTACTTATTCTATATGTCTCGGAGATCCAGTCTCTTTTTTCACTTATTGGGGCCTACTGTATGCCGGACAGAGGACTAAAAAAGCTAATAAAACATAGTCCTGATCTCAAGCAGTGCGATGCTTGAGGTGACGGTAGGGCGTACACTGTGATTGGTTGCTGGGAGTGTTGGTTGGCTGAAACCATAAAGTGAGAACCAAGGTGCAGTGTTATAGAGGACCGAGGTGAAATCAGGATGAAGCTCAGAATCTGACAGAAGCAATGCTTAATGAGGGTGGTTTAAATTCATCTGTTTTTCCTTTCTGGCTTTTGGGGCCGTGTGGTTCATACTAAGGGCCGATAGATAACAAAGAAAAGAAAAATCACATGTGCGCACATGAATGTGATTGAATGGGTGTTCTTCCTTGAGAGACACTGAGAAATCCACAGCATGGCAGAGGGATAGAAGCCAGAGCGTGGCCCTCTTTGATGTCCCCAGATCGTGATCACAGCCTTGCTCTTCTCCACCGAACCCTCCATCACCAGGGAAGGCGCCACGCTCAACACACTTTATGCCTTTAACAAGGTCAATGAAAGAGTCCATAACCTGTAGACTTTGTTACATTATGAAAGCGTGCCAACTTTTAACTAGTAAACGATGGGTCTTCTCAGCATGTGTGATGCAAATAATTCCTCTAAATCTCCCATTTCCCAGAATTTCTAAAAGATTTCAAGCATCTCTTCATACATTTATAGTATATCATTAAAAAAAAAAACATATTATGGTAAAATATATAAGAGCATAATTTTTTCAACAACTGAAGAGGTCAGTACATTCTATAAAATGATAAGTAATGAAAGTGCTAAAATAATACCTTTATCAGGTAGATGTGTAGTAGCATTTAATGGAGAACTCTCCATGGAGAAAAAAACTTACAGAAACAGGAAAGTATAGTTAAGAATATCTGTAAAAAAGTAGAATGGAATAATAATTATTTGTTTTTAAAATGGAGATTCTATATCGTTTCCTGGATTTTTTTCTGACTATGTAAGAAAATGGAAAAAGAAATATTCCATTCACTGTATTAGCTATATATCTGTTAGGTCATTTATAGGGATACTAATGTGTATTCTAGACCATTTCAGCTCCTTCTGACTTTTTATTCTGATTTGGTCACCCTGTCATCTGTTTTTATTAGAAGGCTGAATAGACCTGACAGAGATCAATAAGAATAATAATGACCAGTTCAATGACTCGTGTAGCTGTCACTGCCAAGGCTTCAGAATAAAAGCTCAGACTTCCTGAATGTCCCATTGCCCCCTCTCCCGGCATCCCCTCTGAGCAGCATGTTCTGCTTTACAAGACAGCTCGGGGCACCCCACTTTCTACTAAGCAGGTGAGCAGTTGCTGGCTGGGAAAAGGTGTCATTTTTAGCTCAACTTTCACCATGCTGTGTGCTTAGCATCCCACGTCAAATACGGTGAACAGGCCAGTCATAGACTGTGAATCTAGTTCCTTCCAAGCCTCTGGGTAATCACAATGTTAGTCACTGGGAATCCGATCCTCCTCTAAGTGTTTATTAATAGGCAGGGCAGCCTCGCCTTCTCAAAAAGAGCAAAAAGCTCTTTGTAACACGTTTCAATCTAATACAACCAGCATTTATAGAAAGGTTAAATGTACTTCAACACCATTAGTGAAATGACATGGTATTTACAAATAAAATACTCAAATTAACTGCGGTCTGCGTAATTTTCCCCATATCTCCCAATCCACGTCTCCTTTTAACGTCCTCTTTTAAACATGATTCAATAGGTCTGGCTAATTGGTCTGAATCTAAAAATGTTAGATCTCCTTGCCTTGTTTCCCCGAAGAAACGTTCGAGTATAATTGGTCTGTTTAATCGGAAGCCGCTGAAAAATGATGATCACTTACAGGATAGGATTATACAAGGTAAAAATGCTGGCGTTTTCCACATGGTCAGTGGCAACACTAGACGAAAAATAGCCCAGGTAGAAATGTGAACGCGCTCCAGAAGTCATCCACGACCACAGGAGGCCCCACCCCTGGATCCCACCCCAATGTTCTGCCAGTCAAGGCCATGGGTGTGGCTATGCAGAGCTGATGCCCTTGACCGAGGAGAGGGACGAGGGGTAGAGGGAAGGCATTTTTTGATGGTAGGCATGAGGTTTCCTCAGAGCCTATGAGAACACAGCTTCTCCGGCCCCACAGGTGTGAAGTAGGTGCTTCCAAAAACGCATATAGCAAGTGGGGAGCAGAGGGTCTGGTGCAGGCAGCAGCCCACTCCCCTAAACAGGCACGGACAGGGGAGCTGTTGCAGGCCCTGTGCCTGAGTTCCTGCCAGGGTCTGAGCACACACCAGTCCTTTCTCTGTTCTGGAACTGGGACCAAGTGCTTTTACCTCCCTGCTACATGTGGTGAAGCTTCCTATTTAATCCAGGGGTTATAGCAAATCAGAAAGACAAGGCAAGTTTTTAAAGTATTCTTGGGAGGAAAATTGATGGGTGAAGAAAAGAGTGAACCACTGTCAAGTCTGGTCCTGTCGAAGGCCTTTTGGTAGGTCGTTTTTCAATAAACTTGCAAACTGGAAAAAGAATGCAAAATTGTGCACACACTGTGATCACGACCCCAGAAAACAATTGTGAGCGTATTAGTACGACTGGAGAGAAATGCAATAAAATGTTAAAAACGTCATTTCCGCAGTGTGGGAATACAAATTTTGTCTTCCTTTTGCTTTTTCTTATTTACCACACTTTTCTATAGAGTAAGGGTGAATTTCTTTTCATAATGAAACATAATGAATAAACTAAGATATACCCACACGCATGAACACACACTGAAAATATATTTTAAAAAGGGATTTTAAACCTTAAAAGTCATAACTACTGGATTACGTGGAACCTAAAATTCCCATTATAATGCCATTTTTGGTTGAAAGCATTGTTTTCAGAAGGACCTCAGTTTAAAATATAAAGTATTACATAGCAGAGGGTTACATTAATCATTAATACCTCAGTGTAAAAAATGTATCTAATTTTCTAGCCTGGCAGACCACAGAGAGCATGAACCTAAGGGTGTACGCAGGTGGCTTTGGATGGGAAAGGCCACGTCCTGGAAACTTTGGGCCCACGGAGGGCAGAGCTCTTGGGAGAATCCACGAGGGATGTGGCACTGAAGAGGTTTTCAAAGCAGAGAAAGGTAGTCTGGCCTATGCGGAGGGTTAAAAAGGATGAGGCAGGAGAAATGGCTAAAACAAACTCGTTTTAAATCTTGTCCATGCCCTATGTTGCAGCAAACAAGCAGATATCTGGTTGTTTCTTCAGAATAAATCCCCGGAATTAAAACTGCTACATCGGAGGATTTGGGCAATCTCCAATTTCAGCACATTCTAGAGGAAAAGCACTGTTAACTCTGTGCCTGATGGAGAGAACGTCGTCGCAAAGAATTTCTGTGAGACTTTATACAAAAAGGAAAACTGTCCGTGAGACTTCCCACAGAAAGGAAAAGCCAATTTGCTATCCAGGACCTCTCTGCTGACTTTTCTGAAACGGGCCAGCTAGACTCTTCTTTGGCGAATGTTAGGACTTTCAAGAGGACATAAGTAGTTGTATCGGAAGTGATTTTGGAGTCCCTCCTTCAGAGGAACAGCCGAAGCCGCCTTAACGTGAAGGTGAAACACAGCCATCACCAGGGCTCAAACAACCCGCTTCAGATCTCAGCTCAGCTGGCATCTTCCAGCCGCCTCTGTTTACAGCAGTCGAATAAGACTGTCTACTAGGGATTGAATTAACTGAAAATAAGCTCTGGAAGGCTGACAGCTTTAATTGTCATTTAATAGACCTATTTTCTAAACTCCCTAATATCTTGTGTTGACTGTGATTGTTGAGGGTCCCATGAGTAAATCTAATTTAAATTGATGCTCAATTTGGCCAGAATTGAAGAACTACTGGGTGGCAATTGAGGAAGAAAACTGGTTAAAATTCCTTTTGTCTGTTGGTGGTTAAAGTATTTGAACTTTGATACTTAAAATACAGCCCATCTGGAATCCTTAAATAAAAACTTTAATTCTCAGAGAAAGGATTCGAAGGACTCTTTGTCTTCCTCTGAAGGTTTTAAAAGGCAGTCATCAATTAATAAATGAGATCATCAGCAAAATAAGCTTCTTTTTCAAACCAGATTTTAATGGACTTGTATCTCAAACTTGGCTTAGGGGTGTATAGGATGAGAAGATGCTGGTTATTTGTATGACCTCTGGGAGACCTACAATGATCGAGAGGAAAGAAATTATAATCCTTCAGCCATTCATGCTTGGAAGATTTCTTCCAATAGGCACATAAATTATCCGTGTGGTGGTTTCCTTCTGGGGAACATTTGAAGACTATCACAATAACCAGAACTAATGTAATAGATCGATATTTGCCACACTAGCCTTCTCTTTTTATTGTTTCCCTTTTCCCTCTCTCTATTAGGATCAGTTTAAAAAGTCTAGATATATAAGCGCCACATAAAGTATTTCTCTGCTTTTCCTGGGCTCTCTTCTGTAACAGATGCCAGGCTCACTTTATACTGCATGAGTTTCTTCTTAAACTCTCACAAGAGATTGAGTCCTGCCACATAAATTAGTGGAGCGTCTCTGACATCTACTTCAGGATTATGTCCTTTTTATTGCCAGCAATCTAAAAGCAGGTTCATTACAGATATGAGTCAGACAGGAGACCCTACAGTGTACTCCCATCAAGAGCCTTAAGGCTATTTCTCCAGCCTTTAAGAAAATGTAGTACTTTGGCCGTGTCAGAAGTTGAGAAATTATGTCTGTGCATCCCTAACACATGGCTATAAGTAGTTCCTTTGAAAAAGTCACTGTCACTGGAGAATCTTTTGAGAATCATGGCAGTGGTATGGTCTCCAACACTATTGTCAATAAACTATCCTGGATTATAAGAGGATGAGTGTCAGGAAAGAGTCAACAGGTCGAATCTAATCTGGAAGATGAAATAAGTTGCTAGATGACAGCTCACGTTGATGGGTACGTATTTGATTTTATTTTTCTAGTTCTGTATGGACTTTTCTTCAAGCTCACTTATAAAGTAGCAATTGTGATCTAAATATTAAACCAATGGAATTTGCTGTGAAGAAATTTCTCGCCCTAATATCTGCTTGTTGACTAAGAGGCTAATATATAAAGGAACACATTGTGTTTTTACGTACTTAAATAGGAGATGTAGAAGAAAATAATGTGAATCTGAAATAATTAAACATTTTTTAAACTTCTGGAAAAAAAAACACGCTTGATATAGTCCTATGGTTGAGAAAGATATCAGTTTCTTTTTCTGAGGTTCAAAGGCAAGGGCCATGAGCTAGAGCTACTAGCTCATTTGAAGTAAATTGCCTTGACAGTGCATAAGAGAGAGGAGAGCACTGAGATAATTGGGTTCAAAACAAGTGTTTGCAGAATGGAGACAGGAAGCTTTTTGTGCAGATTACAAAATGTGTAAATGAATGATTGGGTTAAAGGTGGTATCTGAGAAAAGATACAAATAGGGATCATAATTCAGTTAGAGCATAAAATGGAGAGAATATTTGCATATTCATTTGGTAAACACAACAACTACTGTGATTTAGCTGAGTGTTTGGGGCATTCAGGCCTGCGTTGCAGCAGGCACCATTGCTAGAGCTCAGGCGGGGCGGTTCCCCACCATCCCTCAAGCATCGGGAACTTCCTGCCAGAGGATGTTCTCTGGTCACAGCACGGTACCCTGCCTGTGCACCCTGTGCAGGTCAGAAGGTCTGAAGAGTTAAGAAAAGTCTCAGAGGTAAGCTTCAAACAATGAGGGATATCAGTTGATGCATAAATATTTCTTGGTGAAACAATTCTGGGATTTGAAATGCAGTATTCCAGCAGGACCGAGCTGGACCGAGGCACAGTTGCCCACAGCGGTAACCTGCTCACTAAATTACCCTTCACGTGCCTTCCTCCCGTTCTTGTCTTGCTTCCCCAGAGCTTCACTCTGCCTGAGATCACTTCCAAATAAACTCCTTGTATCTGAATTTTTTTCTTAGGCTCTGCTTTGGGGAGAATCCAAACTAAGTTATATGTTGAACAGATGTTAGATGGAGAAAAACTGGGGGACATTTTTATTTTAAAATACTGATCTCATTTGATTTGCATTTAGAAAAACAGAGTTCAGTAGGAATTGAGGGTATTTTGAAGGAAGGAAGTGAGGAAAGCCCAGAAGAGCAACGTTGGAGGGAATAGCAAGATTTACTCCCCGACTGGTTGCTATGTGTACGTGTTTAAGAGGTTGAAATGCAATGTGGTTCTTAGGTTTGGGGATGGTCACAAACTTTGCATCATCTATAGTGAACAACAATGGAAATAGGAAGAAAACAATGGGTGGGGAACCCCTACAAGGAACAAATAATTGTGTTTAGTATATGAAATCCTTAGAAGTTCAGGTCTTTTCCTTCAACTTGACACATCACTGTGTGCCTTCCAATAAGATTGGTGAAAATAGTCACATGTTGTGGTTTTTCCTTCTCTTTAGGGGAAATGAAGTCAAGGAGGTCCCGACGTTCGAGTGCGTGACGTGCTTGTGCTTTCCGCCGGCTTCGAACGTCCCGAGCAGCAAACAAAATCACCTTATTACCTGCTGTACAGTTTAAGTTCCGTTAACAAGGACACATTAGAGCTGTTTGTTCTTTTTAAGTATCTTTATTTAGTTGGAGCCTCTTGGCGTTCAGTGACATCCATTAACCTAGGCAGTTTTTGAAGCTGATGATACAATCTGTTTTTTATATCATATTTTAATCTGATATGATATCATATTTAACCTAAATATGATACAATTTCTTATATCATATTCTTTCCCTACTTAGGCTTTTTATAAATTTATGGTTGCATTTTGGGTTAATAAGGAGGTTACCTTTCTGGAGCCATCTTAGTGAGTTTATAACCCATAGGGTCTACGTCGCTTTCAAGGTTATGGGTTGAGTTAGGTGATGACAAGGTGACAACAGTAAAATGGAAGTGATTTTCCCAACCAGCCTCTTTTACCATCTGATGTGCAGATTTTTTTCCAGCTTTCACAGCTGAGGCATTGCTAATTGTTGAATTTGCATTAAGATTGTAAGGTCTGGCATGCCTGAAATTCATTTTGGCTCATTTCCTCAGCCTCATTCCACAAATAGTATCTCCAGCCCCAAATGCTGAGGCCAAGGGAAAAAGATCCTGAGTAGTATAAGGCATAATTCTGGCCTTTTTCTTATTGTAGCAAGATGCTTTTGATATAAGCAAAAAGAATTCTAAAAATTAGAGAATGTTCCCTTAGTAATCCCTTTTACTTGTCATTGTGGACCAAATTACTTCACATTCTGTGGAGAAGGGACTGTTTTTCCACGTCAGGGCAATTTTGGCAGAGAGAGGATTAGTTATTTTATTTTATTTAGTTTTGGTGTGGTGGGGGTGGTTATCATTTCCTTCTAGAGATGGTGGCTATGTGGGAGGTTAATCTATGTTTAAATCGACACTGATTCAACAATATACTCAAGCCTCGCGTCAGAATTCCTCTTGTGGTGTTAGCAAAAACAATTTCAAGGGTAAATGAACATTTCTTGAGGATGGGGATTTTTTTGATGCTGAAAATACAACATTAAATGATCATACTTCTGTGAGTTACAAAGTGCTAATGTGGACAGGTTGAAATGGCATGATTTTTTCCTTTTTATAATTTCAGTCAATTTTACTAAAAATGGCATTAGGACTATCAATCCACTTCCTCTCTTCTTATTAAAGACGTGCAGTCACTTTCTTGAGAGCAGTTAGGATAAACCACAATTTCTTCATATTAAAATTAGCTTAAAAGCATCCATCTGTATTCAGAGATTTGAACACATTCAGTGTCAACCACCTACATTGACCATAATGTTATAAAATTTGATCATTCCTCTTCTGCATTTTTCCTAAACAAATGAGCCGTTATTATTTTATTTTCTTAATCAACGGAGTGCCTTTAGATGTCAGTTATCAAATTGAGAAAAATCTTGTTTAGTAGCCAAGATAAGATCAAAGGAAAGGATAAAAATAAGATAAAACATCCCCTCCTCCAAATGAGAAACTCAGTAAAATATAGTTGGTGCAGTGGATTCTGGGAGGAGAGAGATTTGAAACCAATAAATCACCGATTTTATTACATGTTTTGAATTTTGAGTTGTTTTCAGATAACATGGATGCAGTCGTAAACAACTGGGACAGTTCAGTTCTTAAAAATATTTGCATATAAACAGGAGATAAAAACAGTCATACTAGGGTTACTTATTTCTTGATGAAGAGAGCAGAAAACAACATTAAGAGCTTGTGATCAGCTTATCTGGATGCTTCAGTTTTTAGCATACTGTTGACTTTGAAGAAAAAGAATTGAATCTATTTACCAAACGTTAAGAACACAGAATGAAATCTGAACTGGGAGTGGAAGGGGGGAATAAAGATGATGTTATGAGTTGTCTATTGCCGCAAAATAGAGCACCCCAAAACTTGGTGACTTAGACAACAATCGTTTGATTATTTCTCATAACTTTTCTGAGCTGTGAATTCAGGAGGAACTCAGCTGGGTGCTACTGGCTTAGACTCTCTCATGCAGTCAGACAGCGGTGGGGGCTGTAATAGTGAGGTGGCTGGAGCAGCTGATTGATGGCTGGACAGCTCTTTCTCATGACGTGGTTCCGGTGCTTCTCCATAGATCTTTCCATGTGCGATAGTTGGGGCTCTGCCTCGCACGGGAATTTCAAAGCAGTTGGATAGCTTACATGAAGGCTCAGGACTCTAACTCCAGTGCTCTGGGGAGCAAGGTGCATCAGCGTTCATGACCCAGTCTTAGAAATCACTCAGTGTCATTTCTACCGTGTTCTGTTGGTTACCAGTAAGTCACAATCCTGCCCTGATTCAAGGGAAAAGGAAGTAGAATTCACCTCTTGTTGGGGGAAGTGTCACATTTCTAGAAAAGCTTGGGAACAGAAGATGCTCTTGTAGCCACCTTTGGAAAATGCGATCTATCATAGGTGGCCAATAAAAGCTAAGAAAGCCGCGGTGAGCGCCACGCCCTCTCCGCTCGGCCAGAACCAACCCTCCATGCTTCATCTCTTCTGCCACCATCCCTTTTGACCCCAACCTGCTTTCGCCTGTTTGTATTTTCCTATTTATAAATTTGTGGATCCAAGTCTGGAAGTTGCTGCACCTGGCTCTTCCTGAATTTGCATCCTTCCTAAACCCTGTGTGGGTTCTGGGTCTGCCACCTTTCCTATGAGTGTTCTGTGGGAACACTCGCTGTCTAGTCATTGTTCTCAAAGGATCTTGTCCCTGCCCCCACGTCACTAGGTTAGTCCCTGTTGCCCCAGCGAGTGACATGGGAGATTCATATGAAGTGAGAAGACAACGTTGACTTAAAACTAGGGAAAGGCACTTTAGCTTTTGCGTTTTGCATCAACTAAGTCTTTGAGGAGCTGGTGAACATAAAACAGAAAAAAAGAAAAAGTTGAATTTGCCTTAACTTAAAAAGTTAGGGTTAGGAGAATCTTAAAGAAGATCTAGTGCAGCCTACATTTTACAGATGAGAAGACTGAAATTGAGAGATCTAGTAGAGAGATCTACTAGTTTCCTCACTAACACTAGTACCGGGCACTTGAATGAAGGTCTCCCGACTTCCGAGTTGGCGCACATAGAAAAAGTCTTCCATGCATCGAATACATGGTCCCTAGTAACACACTTTTTGTTTCGCTTCACTTGTTTTTGGAAGAAACTATCAATATGCACTCAAATACTTTTGTTTACATTTTTTAATCTTCCAAAAAAAAAAAAAAGAAAGAATACTCTTGTGTATTTAAAACACAAAAGCCATGGAGGTACTTTCCTTTGAGGCTGACAATACAAGGGACTAGGAACACTGCACATCTACAGTCTCTCATCCTTAGACCCATCCATCTGCTCTCAGATTTAGCTAGTCCTTGAGATTTGACAGAGATCAGTCAGGGTCAGTCTGAGAGGCCAATACTCATCCTGTTCCCTTGGACAAATTTGCTTCTGAGCTCCAGCCAAATTTTGGGATTCTTCTGAGAGTCAAGCTTTGGAGAAATGGTTCTTTATTGAATTCTTAAAGTCAAGGTCTGGTTAGTGGGGAAAGGTTATGAGTAAAGAATATGCTACTGGAGAATTCTCGATCTTTCTGCTCTGGCCCTAGGTTTTCCAAAGTAAATGTATAAAATATGGCCAAATGGTTTCTTGAGTAATATCTGATTTGCTTTCCTTGGGAGATTCATAAAATAATCTCCTAGGTATAAATGTTACCCAGTTAAACACAAGTTAGTTATTGGAATAGTGGCAGACTGTAGTGAGCTTGGCATTTGGGAATCAGAGGCCCAGGAATCAAATTTTAGCTATACCACTTAAAGCTGGGTGAGCTTGGTAATACAGTTTTCTTTTGTAAGATGAATTGTTTTATCTTCCCCCATTCATGTGTTGAAATCCTAATCTCTTATACCTCAGAATGTAATAGCATACGGAGATAGGGTCTTTAAAAAGATAACTAAGGTAAAATGAGGCCATCTGGGTGGGCCCTAATCCAATATGAGGGTTGTCCCTATAAAAAGAGGAGATTAGGACAGAAACATACACAAAGAAAAGATTTTATGAAGACACTTTAGGAAAACCGCCAGCTGCAAGCCAAAGAGAGCGAGGCCTTAGAAGAAATTAACTATGCCAACACCTTGATCTTGAACTTCTGGCATCCAGAATTGTGATCAAATAGATTTCTGTTGTTCGGGTCACTCAGTCTTCATCAGTTTGTTGTGCCAGCCGTAGGTAACTAATACAATGTCTTTAGAAAGAATTTAAAAACTTTAAATAACTATATCAATATAAAATTATTAGTAAATAATACTAGGATCTACTGACCCTAAACATTTGAGACTGAAGGAATTTGAGACTTGGTGAGTTGAGCAGATCCAAAGAGTATCCAGCTATCAGTGGATCAAAAGGGTGTTTCTTGACCATGGCTCATTTAATAGCAAGATGTCATGGAAACTGAGGCCATTTCCTAGATCTGGCCGGGCTATGTCAGGAAACCCAGGCAGAAGGAAAAAGGAAGCTCTTTGTTGCTCTATGCTCGTACCAATGGCCGTCTTGCAGCCCAGCAGGGGAATCCAATTCCCTCTTTATCACTCAGAATGCCCATATTTAGCTTACCTGGCAGCCAATTTCTAAGAAAGAATTTGAGCCATGGGATGAAAGTGTGGTTATTATTTAGGACTAGGGAATCATCTTAGGTTTTGTAAGGGGCAGAATAAATGCACGTAATTCTAGATGCTTATTTTTATTTGTGTTAGATAGAAGCAATTTTTCTAGTCTGTGCTTTTCAACTCAATGTTTATTTAGTCACACTCCTGGAGAACTAGGCACTGCCCTGCGAACATTATGGGATAGATTGAATACACAGAAAATTATGAGCCCTTTCTTTGCAGTCAATACAACATAATTTTTGGTAGACAGGCCAATAGCAACCGGGCAATCATGCATCAAGTAAATTGGCAAGGAAAAAACGAATGTAGGTTTAAACCGAGAGACAAGTTCTGTGCTGTCGTCTTTCAGTCTGAGAAG
The DNA here is from genome assembly GCF_000151845.1 of Pteropus vampyrus. Classification (NCBI taxonomy): domain Eukaryota; kingdom Metazoa; phylum Chordata; class Mammalia; order Chiroptera; family Pteropodidae; genus Pteropus; species Pteropus vampyrus. The sequence continues at coordinate 2,860,646 of NW_011888852.1, read as the reverse complement.
GTGTCAGAGGAGTCAGTCATGTTCTGTTAAGATTTGAAATCCATATCTAAGGCCTTCACAGCACATTTTAATTTAGCAACCTCCTCTTCCTTCTCTTCTTCCCCCAGGTTTTCATGAACTCTGGACCCATCAAGAGAATTGTAATGAGCACTTGGGAAAAAGGATATTAACTGGGAAGCTGAGTATGAAAAAATAAATTCTTAAGTAACTTTTGCACAGCACTCTGATTTGTCCTTCAGTTTTTTTTTTTTAAATACAAAATGAAACTATAAGGATTAAAGCCCTTAGTTCAATAGCAATGAGCAACACAAAAATTATAGTGAATCAGAATAAGTTATCATCAGTGGAGTGCTTTGATCAATCTAAGATGAAAGTAATTTGTAACTATAAATGGTTCCTTTGTAATCATATTAATTGTGTTGCTCTGTTTTGGGGGTGAAAGCTGTAGCATCTGAAATTCAGGGTAGGTAATGATGGTAAACATTACTAAAGAAACCATTATCCTGTAGGATTCATCAGGGCATTTCATTTCTATCATTTACAGAAGCAATCATTTCATTAAGAATTTCATCACTCATTTTCATTTTCTAAAAATGAATTCTTTAGAAAAAGAAGAGTTAAAAGTACTTTCACAGAAGAAATCACAGACTCAAAAAATGAGTTTCATCGAGGTCAGGGCGAGGTGGAATATGTAGATAAATTAAGCTGGGAGAGAGCAGCAATGGCGAGGCTTAGGAGACATTCAAACTGGACTGCGAAGGGGCTGGACATGAAACTTCCCCTATGTATGGCTGTAGCTGAGGCAGGTACTCCTCGGACTGAAGAAATTGGGTCATAGTCTTCCTCTTCTCTTCCTCTCCGCCTCTTTCTCCATGCAGTTGGAAAGAATAGTCTGGTAGTTGACGTTTGTGGCTTCAGAAGACACTCTGTGCTCTTAGCCGATGTACCACATACCCAGGCCTATTACAGATCTTCAGTCCACTTTGGGTGCCAATGCGCTTTGAAGTGGCTCAGGAAGAGAGGGCTATCGGTCAGGACCAACAGATCTGCCGATTCTCAGGGATAGCTGTTGAGAGGTGGGATGGCCCACTGTTGGTGTTTTTATTTTTCTGAATTGCTGTCAGCAGCGAGGGCCATACATGTTTTGATGATTATGTGCACAGGGGACATTAGGGTTGGCTGAACCCGGATCAGTGTTGGCATCAAGAAAGAAATGACTTGCTTAAATGCCTTTATCAAAGACTTGCTTGGACCTTGCCTAATATACTGCTGCCAACACATCTTCTGGTGAGCAGGATGGAAGGAGCGTGGATGGTGTATCCTGTCATCAGTATCTTGGATAAGTGCTTGGCTATAACTTTCCCACTGGAGACTGGAGGGGAGGAGGCTCACTGAAAATGTGAACACATTGATGGGTTTGAGTTCAATTAACCAGCTTTCTTGGACACACATTGAGAGACTGTTAATC
>NW_011888852.1:2848514-2859013 GCF_000151845.1 Pteropus vampyrus | reverse complement strand
AACCATTAACACGAGTATCCATTCTTCTGGCCTCTTTCTTTTGCTATACACTTACACATAACAGCAAACACAGATTTACCAAAATGTGATAACTTTATTATAACTATTGTCATTTTTAGTGGTTGCATAGTAGCCCTTTCTAAGGTAGTACCATAATTTTTTAAATAAGACTATTGTTAGACATTCCAATTAATCCTGACTTCCTCTTAGTATAAACCGTGTTGTTCTGAATATTTCTGTGAGTAATTATGTGCACATATCCATTATTTTTTCCTTAGGATAGATCCCTAAGGAGAATTAAAAACTTCTGATACATGTAGCCAAATGGCCATCCTAAAACGTGTTCATTCACCATGCATCCAACACTCACTTTGCTAACAACAAGTGTTAGCTCTCAGCCTATGGCCAAGATCGTGCTATGAAATGGGGATATAAACAGTGAATGAGATGGCACGAAACTATGTCCTCATAGAGACATCCATTAAATATGTAAATTAACAGCAGTGTCAAATGTCATACAAAGGGTGACCCAGGGGGTATTGGAGCTTCTAGGAGAACCATGGCAGAGTTCCCCAGCAGTGCGTGGGGGCGACTGTGTCCCTGAGTCCTTGCCAATACATCTAATATCATTTCACTTGCATTTTATGTTAAAGTAAACAAAAATGAGAATTATGGGTAGAACTATGCTGTGCGTTTGTACGTCTGTACTGTCCAAACATAAGGCAGGATAAAATCTTTATGATCCCTGTCCCACTCAGGATTCAGGCTTGTGAAGCTCCTTGTTCACAGATTTAAATTTAATCAGTTGAATCAGCAGCCTGGGTAGGGAATAGCTTTGCTGGCTACAGAGCTGAGCCATCTTCTCCCCAAGCTGTGAAGGGGTCCTCACTCCTCCCTGAGAGAATTAGTCACCTTCCTGTCTGTGGGGGGCCCTTCGATCATCCCTCTCTTAGGGAACATAATTAATTCATCCTTTTTTAAAAAAAGTATCTGTCTTTTTCTAGATTGTGAGCAGCGTAATGATAGGAGATGAGTTGTACTCAGATTTCCTGGATTCGGTAAATACTCTATAGATGGTTGACTAATTGACTAAGTGACTGAATAAATGTCACTTGACTGTTTTGCTATTACTTGATGACATTAGTTAGGACTCTAAGTTTATGCTATAGAACTCAAACTTGCTTAAACAAGCTATTTTTTAAAACAAATATTAGGCTTCTCTCTTTAAATGTTCCTCTCTGGTCTTTATTCTCCTTAAAGCCTTCCTTTATTGTCCCAGGATAAGAGGAAGATGACTCGTCAGCATTTTAGTGGCATAACAGGCTTCAAAGTCAGGCTTGGGGAAAAATCTTAGAGTGTTATGTAAGGGAAGCCTCGTGTGGGGGAGAGATGGAGAAAGCACAACTCCCCACTGCGGACTGGTCGTGAGAAGGAGAGAAGAGAGCAAGCTGGACGTGAGCTGACAGGTGCAGGTGTGCTAGGTGAGTGAGGGAAGTGCTGAGGATGGCTGTTGTCTGATACTCCAGGAGGCTGCAGGGGACCTTCTGGTCCAGGAGGTGTCAGGGAGAATGCAGCAGAGGCTCAATGTGTCCTACAGCCAGCAAGGGTGAGGGGCTTTGGCACTGCGGGTAGGGGTGGGAGGGTGTCACTGCTGGAGTGCAAGCAGAGAGAGGATAGATCATATGTTACTTCAGCGGCTGCAGCTGTGAATGTTGTCAAGTTAAGCTGTGATCAGGTGGACAAGGGATGCCCTGTCAAAGTCCAGAGGCGCTTTAGAGGTCTAAGGACCTCTGTGTTCCAGAGCAGCAAAGCCATGTGAGCTCTGTCCTTTATTCAGCCCAATACTGCTGGGAGAGACTTGCACACATAGGGGAGATTGAACAACATCAACCCTCTGTCAGGATGCATACGACCCAGGACATTCTTGTTTCTCAGAAGACATGGGTCACTGGCTTCAGTGGCTCACTCGGGGAAGTCCACAGTAATCATGCCAGCCTCCAGGATGAATCCAATGATCCCTCCCACATGTGGTCTTACTGCATATTGAATCCAGGCTGGCTGGTGTGATAACTAGAACACATGAAGTATGAGGCTTATGACTTTGGAGGCTGGATCATAAATGGCATTGTGGCTTCCACCTGTTCTCCTGGGTTGCTTGGTCTGGTTTTGAGGCCACTCAAGCTGCCCTGGAGAGGCTCACATGGAGAGGAACGAGGCCTCCTACTGGCAGCCAACACCAACTTGCCAGGCGTGCGAGCAAGCCGTCTTGGAAGCTGATCCTCTTGTCTTCAGATAATTGCAGCCCTGGCTGATATCTGATGGCAATTTTATAAAAGACTCCTCCAAGTCGATCTGCCCAGCTAAGTAGCTCCCAAATCCCTGACCCAGAGAAGCTGTCAAAGGAAATAAATGTTTATATATTTTTTTAAAGCTATTAGGTTCTGGAGTAGTTCATTCTACATGGTTAACAAATTTGCAGATGTTCCCAAACCAGTTAGGTCAAGGTAACTTTCCGAGCTTGAAGCAGCCATAATGCCCACTCAATATGACTCAAATAGGGAGAATGTGGTCAGAGAACTCTATGCTATTTTCCTTTGGTTCTACAGGTATTCTGTCAAGCAAGGGGGGAAAAAAAAATACAGAAAACAAGGAGTCCCTGACATGTGCTTTCCCTAGTTTGCTAATGTCACTGGAACATTGGGAAAGGAAATGTATCATAGCATATTGAGAGAGAGAGAAAAAGAAAAAACAAAACACTGAAAAGTATTCAGAATATTTGAGTTTTCTCTCCAGGACTTGGTCGAGCCATTAAGCCATTTCTGTTCTGCATTTCCCGCCCAACCCCCTCCGCCCCCCAAGTTGCTTGCCTGAGGATCACATGAGATAATGAAGGTGGAAGCTCTCTAAAAATTTTCAACACCTCATAAATATCATGTGTCATTGTTAGAATCATGAGGACAAAGAGTGTGAATGTGGGTTAGAATTAGAAACTGGGAAAAAGAAGAGACAGAAGAAATAGCTGAAATACTGCTTATTTTTTCCTCTAAGAAAGTACCATCCTAATAATAAGGAAATAATTTTTAGTCAATTTTGAGTATTACCTTCATGTTGTTTAGGAATGTCTTTGTATGTAGAGAAATTATGAAATCAGATCTCTAAAAGGCCCATGAGTTACAGGGGTGGTAATAAGCGAATTTCTAATAATTCTGTCTCCTGGTATGCTCCTGACATCCTACAGCGTTATGCAAATGCAGCTGGAGACAAGGTCACAGCGCCTACTAATCCTGTGATGCTTGCTGATGTATGACTTCACCCCTTGGAATGTGCTATCCGGATCGGCCTTCCCACAGGGCCCTTGTACCTCCGCAGATATAGTTCATGAGTGGAGGTGTAACTGATGAATCTTCTAATTTTATAGTCTGAAATGGGATAATAAAACACTGGATTTATAGATACCGTTTCATTGTGAAGAACACGCACGTTTCTTATTCCTATCTGGTGTGAAGAAAAGAAATTCATTCTCCCTTTAGCGTGTCATGCTGTTAAATGTACGTTGCTTAAGATCTCGAGCAGTTGAAGCATAGCCGTCCACCAGTATAAAAGATATGGTGCTGTGGGCAATACTTTAATGCAAGCAGAGTTTAACCAAAGGTGTTTTATTGCCACTGAAGTTATTATTATTTTTTTTTTAATTTAGGAAGGGGATGATAAACCTTTATGTCCTGGTTTATTAACAAAACCTGTCCTCAAATTAGGATGGGCTTTTTTAGGTTCACATTTGGCAGCCAATTCTTTCTTAAATTTCATACTATTAAGTGAGTGGGCTTCTCCATTTTCATGGTGTATCAGAAATTCTGCCCAAGGAGTGATTTTCAACTGCAGCCTTATCAGGTGGCGTTCCGGTGGTCATGCAGAATGGCTTTTGATAGATTTCGAGGAACTGAAAAATTAAGTTCCTTTCTCCTGGAACCAGAACCAGAATTTCCCCCTGTGCCTAACCGAACTGTCCTTTCGACTCCCAATATTCCATAGAAAGAAGGTTTTTTTCACGTGCAGTTTTATATTTAGCATATTCTCATTAACAAGTCATTTCTCTTATGGGAGAACAATTAGGCAATCAACCCATTACAATAGAGGAGATACACAAACCTCTGAGAGTCACAAAGGAGATGAGAGAGGAAAAATATAGGAAAAATGTGTGTGTTACTCAGAATCACTACATTTAAATAATGCTGGTCTAATAACTAAGACCGCAAAAAAGAAAAGAAAAGAAAAAAAAAAGACGAGAAGCCAATGCAAAGTGACTTTGTGGAAAAAATTTGAGGAGTGCTAAGTGTCCCAGGGTAAATCCCTTTTTATTTTTTTTGAAGAATATCAGATAGTAGTATGCACCACTTTATTAATCAGTGTGTATGTGTGTATACGTGTGTGTGTGTGCGCACACATGAGTGTTTAACATTTATTGATACTGCTCTGTTTTACTTCTCATTTGACTTCTTTGTACTTTTTGTTTTCTGAACCAACGTCTTTCAGGAGACTATTCAATTTTACCTTTTTATATTGGAAATGACAAGCCTTTTCCCATGTGAAAATATATAATTTGAAAAATTTTAAATATATATAATTTGAAAAATTTTAAAAGTACGTTTTTAAAAATGGTTAAATAAGCAATTCGAGGGCATGTAAATAAAGCATACGTAGGATAGAAAAGCTTATTTTCCCCAAAGGATAAGAGAAAGAGATCATTTAAAAAAATGATCATGATGAGATTTTACTCTTGCTAGAAAGTGAACTCCACGTTGCCTGCCCCCCACACCCCCAAATAGTTAGCTGACTGGCTCATGTATTGATTGACAGCTCTGAGTCATTTTATAACTCACATATTTCAAATAGGAGCTGAAGATGACCGGCTCGAAGGCACTCAATTATGAGGTAGAGAGAAGGGAGGAATGTATGAAAAAATTCTATTTTTAGTAATGGGTTTGAAGAATGCAGATTCCCAAATGTTATTCTCAAATGCTGCGCTTCATGTTCCTGTCCTCTGAGAAGCTAGTTGCTATGATGCTGAGCTGGCCCGCTGACTCTAGGCTACATTCGTATATGTGTTAAAAGTATGGGGTAGACTCTGTACATTCGTTCTGATTTTTTATGGTATGCGTCGATTGCATGTGTGTGGGAGGGCATGTGTATATTTATAAATCTGTGTGTGTGTGTGTGTGTGTGTGTGTGTATTCCGCTCTAGTTTTCTGCTGAAAATTTTTTAGTTCTTAATCGTAATATATTTAGATTTGCACTAAAAAGCAGATTGTGGGCTGCGGTTCCACAAGCACTGGCTTCAGAAAGCACGTGTGTTCACAAGTAAAGCACTCAGTGACCCATGAGAATGGTGTCAAGTTTGGGAATGGGCATGTGGTTTTCAAATGTTCCAGAATCTTTCATTGGGTTTGTTTCTTTATCGATGGCCAGTATTTTAAAGATTGATTTTAAAGCACAAGTTAATGTTATCCAAATCCTCTTTTAAGGATTGGCCGAATTACAAATATTTAAATAGGGGAAAACTTCACTACTCATCCTATTTTTAATCAACTACAAATATGTTCATCGTATGTATGATAAATAATGTCTTCATCATAGAAAGATATTTAATAGCCCGTTTCCTTGTAACATTAAGAAATAATCTAGTTTTCTCTGAATATTGGTATGCATTTTATCATCTTTAACCACAAGTATTTACCTACTATTTACAAGGAACTTTTGAGGCATCTCACAGTGATATTAGGAAGATAAAAACAAATACTTAGCACAGAGTTGTTAGAAAGGCAGAATAATAATAATTACAGTTAGCAATTATTCAGTACTTATTTTATACTAGACATATTTAAGCATTTACATATTATCTCGTTTAATGCAAATTATCTCACTTAAATGTACCACAATACTCTCGAGTTTCTATAGGGAAACAAGCTCATGATGATTAAGAAGGCTGAGGAATCTAATAAAGCTATAAACTGGGTGAAATGATGATAGCGATGTGGGAGGTAGGGTCAGAGGCGGCTTGTAGAGGAGACAGCACTTGGGGAGAATGACAGGCGGAGGATGAATGAGATGGCATTGGTTTGGACAGCTGCATGTGTGACCTGCCTTTTCCTCAGAGTGGCGGCGTCTTTCATATAAGTAAATATGAATATGACTACGTAACATTTTACTGGCTGCATTGTCCTCCCCTTATCAATGGATGTCTAAAACCACTGATAGCACTGAACCCTCCATGTACTATCTTTCTTCCTAAAAATATATACCTATGATGTTTAATTTTGAAATTAAGCACAGTAAAAGATTAACAAAGATAACTAAAATAAAATAGAATAATGATAACATATTATAATAAAAGCTATATGAATGTGGTCTCTCTCTGTCTCTCAAAATACTGTGCTGTATTCGCTCTTCTTTTTGCGATGATACGAGATGATTAAATACATTATTAAGTCGACAACTTTCACCTTTTCACTTAACATTTTACAGCTTCTCTTTGGCATGTCCAAATTGCCGATGTCACTGCTCCTGCACTTTCGGGCCCTTACTAAGTCAAATAAGGGTGACTTGAACGCAAGCACTGACATACGGTGACAATTGATCTGATAACCCAGATGGCTACTGACTAATGCTCAGGGAACTTCTACAGCTTGGAGACCGCGGGATGAAGGCACGATTCATGTCCCAGGCAGGACAGCGAGAGAGATCATCACGCTACTCAGAATGGCACACAGCTGAAAACTTACGAATTGTTTATTGCTGAAATTTTATTTTTAATATTTGCAGACTATGTTGACTGCAGGTAACTGAAACTAGAAAGTGAAACTGCAGATCCTGGAGTTCTACATCCCCAACCCCCAGGCCGTGGACCAGTACAGGTCCATGGCCTGTTAGGAACCAGGCTGCTTAGCAGGAGGTGAGCATCGGAAAAGCGAGGGAAGCTTCATCTGTATTTGCAGCCGCTCCCTAGTGCTATCGTCACCACCTCAGCTCCGCCTCAGGTTATCGGGCATCAGATTCTCATAGAAGCCCCGGTCCCTGGTGCCAAAAAGGTTGGGGAATGCTGTTCTACATGACTCCTATCTCTTATTTTTTGAATATAAGTTAATTACATTTTTTTTTGCTACTGTAAATGTTGCTACAGCGAGCTGCTTCATTCATACATCCTAAACTCTCCTAATTGTTCCCCTGTGATAAATTCCCAGAAGTAAAATTTTGTAGTCACAATGTATAGCATTTAACATTTGATCCACAATTCTACACAGCCCCATGTGGCTTGTAGGTGTCAGCGGCAGGACGGAAACACAAGGCTGACCCAAGGCAAGGTGCCAATCACTAGGGGACTCTCCTATAGTTCCATTCGGAGCCCCACCTTGATTTTTTTTTTTTTAATTTTTAATATTTGCCAACCTGGTAATTAGGAATTTGGCAAATTCTTGTTACTCTTCACTCAACATGCCAATACTCAAAACGCTATATCCCGTCCTGTGTCCTTGTTAGGTTTGCTGTCGCCAGCATTCATTCAGGCATCGAGACTGGGCGCCTTGCTGGCCTCTCCCCTCCTGACACCAGCTGCATCCCATCAGCTGCTAATCCTCACCCATTCTATGTCCTCTCTCCAGAATCTGCTCTGTTCCAGCTCCCCTGACTTCCCTCATAATCTTCTCATCTTTTATATAATCTATATTTTCTATGTTCTGTATTCAACATATCTTGATGTCTAGTATTACATACCTCCACGCTGCCTCCAAGAGAGGTCTTTGTAAAATGTATGGGAAAGGATCCTATAAAACCCCAGCTCAAATCCTTTCAAATGCTCCCATTATCACGATCCCTACAACATCAAGTGCAAACACTAGTTTGATGTGCGGGTCTGTCACAGTCTGGCCCTGGCTTCCTCTTTATCTCTGATCCTGTCTTTCCAATTTGTGTCACTTTCTCAGTTCCAGCCCCTGTGGCGTTTCCAGTCCCCAGAGGGTCTATGCTGCTCTGGCCTTTTCTGACTGAGCTCTGCCTGGCGAGTCTTAACTCATCCTTTAAAACCCCGATCAGGGTTTCTTCTGTGTGACGTCTTTGCTGGCCTCCAGAGCCATGGCTGGGTACCCTCTCCTTCATGTCATCTGTGTACCTTGTGCACAGTGCCATCAGATAATAAAAATGGGATTTTCTTCCCTGAAGGCCAGACAACAAACCTTGGTCTGGGCGGTAGATCAAAGAAATACAGCGGAATTCTTTTAATGAATTTATCATGTGACAATAACCGAAGTATCTGCATCGTGAGGTGGTTGTGAGCTAATGCATGTAAAGCCCTCAGATGCATACCTGGCTCCCTATACGCACTTGGTCTGTGTTAATTATTGTTGTTATTGTTGTTCATTAAAAATATTTCTGATCCAGTGGATATTGTAATAAAAGGGATGAAACAAATTCACAGTGGGCTAGTAAGCAAGTAAAAAAAGCTGTAGAATAAGAGGAAGAGTATTTCTTTCCCAAATGATATCAAATAATGCTGCAGTGCTTTAATATGGAAACTACCTTTAGTTGTCTGAGATAATAGAATAATAATAATAATTCCTATTGTGATAATAACAATAATGACAATAAAAATATTGTCATTTCAGGGCTTACTCTGTACCAGGCCCTGCCAGGCTAAGTACTTCCTGTGAGTTATGTCATTTAATTTCCACAGAAACCTCTCAAGGCGAGCATTTTTGTCCCCTTTTGTCAGATAAGAATTCCTTAAATTCAGGAGGAAAGTCGGTTTCCTTGCCCGGTCTTGCACACTTGGAATGAGGGTTTGAGTGAAGTAAAATTCACGGTAGTTTCATCAGGTCCTGCATGCTCCTGTGCCTGACCTCTGGTTTAACCCTCGATTGGAACTTTACCCTTAGTTTCTACGTTTAAAGGTCCTGCTCCTTGAAGACTGACGAAAGACACCCTCAACTTACAACATCTCCTGAACAAGGACAGTCAGACATCACCTCCTGGGTGATCATCCAAGTGCGCTGTGGAAAATGCTTTTGAGAATTGCAGGGGACATATGAGGAATTTGTCTGAATTCCATGTTCAGCCACTGTGGGCTTTAGAGTTTCTCGTGATCTGGGACCTTTTCTGTGCTTCCAAGTGGGCTCGTGTAGGTAGAGAGAGAGGTGTGGAAGCTACCCTCTTTGCAGGTTCTGCATCCAGCAAAGGTAAAATGGAGAGAGGAGGTTTTATTTGAATATGTTATTCAATAGTATTTAAAAAATAAGATATTTAAAACATCATGCCAAGGCTTAATAATGTATCTATGCATTAAAAACCTTGTTTCCAAAAGACTATTGAGTGTGCTATGGTATAAATAGAATAAAAAGAAATAACTCCACTTCTTTACATGTTACAATTACAACTTTTTCTATATTTTTAAATTTCTGCTTGTTATTAATGAAGTGAGTAATTGACAATTCATCTCCTACTATTTGCGTGCTAGTTGCAGAAATGCTTAGAAACTATATCTGCTGGCCACTGTGTGATTACTATTGGAAAGCTAAGTTTTCTGAATAAAGTGTTCATGGATACCTATCAATTCTTTAGAGATGTAGAAACCCAGTCTCTCTTCCAATCTTACCAGAATGTTCCCACAGGTAGATTCCCATTGGGATTAATAGCTGGTCAGTGAGAAGATGTGTTTAAAGAAGCTTTTAATTTTGACCTTGAAATTCAAAACAAGTACATTTCATTTAGGCAACTTAGATCTCTTTTTTGATGATTCCATCCTAGATCTCTTTGTCCAGTATAGAGTCTCTGACTAACTGGAGGTCGCTGTATAATGGGGGTGGAATGGAATGAGCTGGGAACAATATTACAAGTAACACTTCTATAATCATAGCTTACATATCTTTTGCTATGTATTTCTGTGAGTTTATACCTAGAAGTGGAATTTCTGGGTAATAGAGTATGTATGTATTAAGCTTTAGAAGATCCTGCTCAACAGCTTTCAAAATTCATTGTACCCATTTAAATGCACCAGTGATGATTCTGGGTGTTCCTTACTCTTGCAACACGATATTTTAAATCTTTTTCATTTTTTGCCATTCTTATGCTTATATCTTATTATTGTTTTAATTACAATTTTCCTGATAACTAGCAATGTTGAGTAACCTCAAATGCTTACTGACCATTTGGATATCATCTTTTGTGAAATACTTGAATAAGTTATGTGACCATTTCATAAATATTGGGCTCTTGGTCTTTTTCTCATTGTTTTGTAGGCATTCTTTATAGGTAGTAGATATGAACCCTTTGCCTCACATATATATTGCAAACATCTTTTCTTTGTATGGGGCTTGTCTTTTCACTTTTTAATGGTGTTTTTCGATAAACAAAAGTTCTAAATTTTATGAAATCAAACATCGATCTTTTCCTTTATTGTAACTTTTGTGTCCTGTGTAAGAAAATATGCTCACCTTAATGTCATGAAGAGATTC
>NW_011888852.1:2843694-2848464 GCF_000151845.1 Pteropus vampyrus | reverse complement strand
TTCCTTCTTTCCTTCTTTCCTTCTTTTTTTCTTCTTTCCATTTATGTTTGGAATCTACTCTTCAATCTACGGCATGAAATAGGAACAATATTCTTTTTTTATTCACTTTCATTTTCAAAGTCTATTTTCTCTAACTATAGGAGTCTGGGTTGGCAGTATTTTCTTTCGGCATTTAAAAAAATGTCTTTTCACTGTCTTCTGGACAATGTAGAGTTTCAGTTGAAAAGTTAGCCATTAGTCTTATTATTGCTCTTTGAAAGTAATGAGGCTTGTCTCACAGACTTTCATTTTCAGCGCTTTTACTGTGATGTACATAAATATGCTTTTCTTCTTATTTATACTGCTTGACATTGGTAGAACTTCTAGAATCTTTATGTCTCTGTTGTTTTATATCAATTGTCAGTTTGCATACTCACAGCTAGACTGTTTTTACATACTGCTTCTGACCCATTCTTTTCCTCCTCTCCTTCTGTGACTAATAATTGTCATATATATTATTTTTACAATGTCTCATATATTTCTTGCAGTGTTTTCTCTTATGGTCTTCTCTAGACTTGCCATTCCTTATTTCTCTTTGTGATTTTAGTCTGGATATTTTCTACCAATCCATTTCTAGTTCACTAATTCTTCCTTGTAATATGTTTATCAGTTAACTCATTCATTAAATTTTTGATATAGTTTATTATATCTTTTATCTCCATAATTTCTACCTGATTCTTTTTATGGACAATATTGTCTGGTGAAACTCACTCTCTTGCCACTTATTTACTTGAATAACAGTCACTGGTATTCTAAAATCCATGTCTGATAACTCTAACTTCTGATCATTTAACTGCTTTTTTTTTCTTTTAACTCCTCTTAATTTTTGCTCATATGATCTGATTGCATATTTGAACAGTTTTCTGTTTTTTTCTTCTCTTGGATTTTGCTTATTTGATATTTTTGCATGCCTGTGGATTTAAAAAAAAAAATTTTGTCTACTGGATCTGTGTGTGTGTGTGTGTGTGTGTGTGTGTGTGTGTGTGTGTGTGTCTGTGTGAAGTATTCCTCACTCATTGGTTCCTGGTAATGATTACTTAGTAATAGAATGATGATGATGATGATGGAAGAAAATGTTCTTTTAGCTAAACTAGGCCTTTCTCTTCCTACGGAGGCAAGGTTCCGCATCTCCTTTTCCCACCGCCCTTGCTGACATCTTGCGTATCTTTAACTATCATCACTTTGACATTCTGCCATGCTACATGCCATTAGCATCTTGTTCCATAGCACTCTTGCAGAATTTTGACTGCCCGGTGAATTGACCCAGAAATTATGGCCAAATGCTTTAGAAATGCTCCCATGCATTATAAACACATCAATGGGCATGTTGATGTGATAATGATGAAATTATACTTTCTCACTTTCGGTAGCTTCCAGAAAGTCACTGAAAAACAGATTCTTCCTGGTCTACATAAAACTCTTTGCCTGCTAGTGTCTGGGGCCCTGGGAGCTGGAGAGATTGGAGCCTAAGGGGTGATAATCTTTGCCGTGGTCTTTGATTCTGCTAATTCAGTGAGAACCGTAAGCATGTTATTATCAGAACCCTCCAAAATCTTTACACTTATTGAATTTACATAAGTTATTAACATCAGAAAATTTCTTTTCTCGTGGATGAAGTTTCACTTGCTAAAGATTGCATGTTGCACTCTCATGGACTTAAATGATTATAATGTATAAGTAAAGGAAAGCAGAGTCAAAGTCCCTGCTTCCACCTCCCTCTCGCAGGAACCACCATGGAGATGACGCTCCAAGTTCCTGAAAACAGATGCCTTGACCTCTCTCTGATGACATCAGTACCACTCAAGCATTGTCAACACTGCATGTTGACCATGGTAGTGTCTGCCTGTTAGAATGTATGTTGAAACTTTGAGGAAAGAAAAGGTCATATCCAGAAGGAATATTTCTTTTTGCTAGAGACTGGTACATTTCACAAAGGTGCTTTCACTGGAGTTTTAACCTTAAGTTTCAGAATTTTAATAAACAGTATTGCTTTCTTCACTCTTTACACCACTTGTGGTCTTTTCCCACTATATACCCAATTCTTGTCAGTTGTGAAAACACCCTATATTGCCCTAATATTAAACATGTTTATGGATCTAAAAAGATTGTTCGATCTGTACCTTCAGTGTTGATATTGTTATCTAGAACAAGACTCTGAATCTCAGTTTATTATCTAGAACAAGACTCTGAATCTCAGTTTTCTCATCTGTAAAATGAAAGAGTGAAAAAAGTAAGAGAGCAAAGAGAAAGATTCTGACTGGCTTTTTTTTTACATATTCTTCCAACAAGCATTTAATGAGAGAGCAGGCGGTATATGAGTAAGATGCTGACCAGCCCACCAAGAAACCTCATAGTAGAGTAGAAGGGAGAGGCCCATCAACAATGAACACTTACATAGCACGGCAAATGCTGCAGTAGGGCTATTACAATATGCTGGAGGAACATACTTTCCAGAATAAATTTCAATTAAGAAGACATTTGGAAGCGTTTCCCCAAAGGAGGTACCAATTGAGTTAGGACTTGAACAATGATTAGAGTTTGATCCGGTGGGGTTATGGGAAAATGTATTCTAAGCAGAAGGAATAGAATAAACAAAGTTTATGAAAGTTTAAGGAAGGATGGGCACTCAGACTTTACTAGATAGAATGTGTGGATGATGGAGGGATGGCGGTATGTGGAATGTGAAAGCATGTGACACAAAATCATTAGGGGAATTGAATGCCATGCTAAAGAATTTAAGAAAAAAGGAGAGTAAAGTGATTGTTTCTCTTCCTAATATTGAAAGCAATATGACAGGCACAAATAATAGAAAACTGGACAATTTTTTAAAGATGATAATTCTTGGTTGGATGATCTCTAAATGAAAAATAAATCAGAAGAAATATGTCTCACATTGTCTATCTTTAGTGCACTGTGGACTCCTAGAGTAATTCTCCTCTTTTAAGTGTTTGCTTCATCTGTTAATGTTTACCACAGATACTGGTATTTGGATTGGCTCTTGAACTATACTGGCATTGATTTATCTTTCCAAACAGCTGCTCCTTTGAAGCATCATTGCAAGAGATGCTTTTCTTCTTATCTAGACAGAGTGTATACTTGTCAATCAAAACATAAATAGCACCCAAGTAACTCACAGGTCCAGAGGCTGGAGGAGAGACAGTTTCACATTGACAGTTTACCGATTTTAGAATGACCAGGTTCTTTGTGAGCTCTCTGAAATTGCAGAGAGGTAAACCAACATAAAAACTTTTGCTTCTGCTGATGGCCATTTATACACACCCTTTACTATTCTAATAAGAAGTCTGTAAAGGCTTTACTAAGACTACAGAATTACCACACTGCAGTGTTGGGGAGCAACTGAATACGCTTTTCCATTGCCTTGACTTCTTCCACATGAGCATTGGAATTTCTTGCTTTTTACCTATCACCCTACACCCACAAATGCTCACATGATAGTTCTCATTATTCTCTTTCTCTAGCGACCTTCAACAAGACAGCCTTATGGGGTCTGACAGATGATCCGTGAGGACAATTAGTGGGTGACTTCTATTCACAGCATCTGAATGAGGGCTGTCTCACGTGCCAAGATGGAGACTGATCCTGGGAGTTTATGCAACAGCTTCAATAGGGCTTCTGATGGCACAGTCACATTTTTTAGAATGTCTGGAAGGTTGTGAGTGTGACTTTCTGCATCTCCTTCTCTCTCTCCATTTGCAAAGGGTGACTGTCTAGCAAACAGAGATTTGGCAAAGCAAGAGAGATTGAATGCCACTGAGACCAAAAGTTTCTGGTTCATATTTGTTTTTCTGTCAGGTGTTGCTGGGAGACCCGTTCAGTTCAAACCGCTGCCAACTATTCGAACTCCAGTAAGTTGGTAGGGCAAAGAAATCATTGGCAAATATAGCACGACAAATTGTTGGCTAATAGCGAAAGCTGGAGACGACTTCGTTAAGGGATCCAGCAAAGCCTTTTGTCAACTGGGTGAGGAGTCTAATCGGAACCCCAAGAAGCGCTGGGACAGAGCATCTAGGGAAACTGCAAAGACAGAAGATTTGTTTCTGCCATTAAAAGCTGTTTGCCTTTTGAAAAAGACACCCAGGTTTCTTGTCCATTATGGAAAACCGATACTACTAGATGCTTAAAACCTAATGCTTTGAGAAATGCTAGAGAAAGAAAGAAAAAAGAAAAAGACTATATGGTAACATCTGCCCTTAGAATATCACAGGCTTTCCTCACCAGTTTCTTTGACAACGAAATGATGTCACAATAATTAAAATGTGTCATGTCTTGGCTCTCTCTCAGAGAAATGAGACGAGGTAGAGTTAAATGTTAATGTCGATTCTTAGAATCCATTGCTGTCAGCTTTTTTCACTGCCTAACCATATTTTAGATCAGGAGTGTCTGAATTTTGTTGGACACTTACAGAAAAAAATTGGTAATTACTGTTTGTTAGGAAAATTCTTCACCTTTTTTATTAATTTATTCATTTATCAGTAAATATTTATTGAGCACTTACTATGCAGTTGGTGTTGAGGATATAGCAGTGAACAGAACAAAACAGAAATTCCTGCTGTCATGGAGCTTATATTGTAGTGGGAGGAGACAGATGATAAGCAAAAATGTAAGTAAAATAGTGTGTTAACAATAATAAGAGTCGAGAAGGAAAAGTGGACAAAGTGTCGCAATTATAATTAGGGTGGCCAGAGAAGATCAGGAGTCATTTGCACAAAG
>NW_011888852.1:2840556-2843644 GCF_000151845.1 Pteropus vampyrus | reverse complement strand
TCTTAGAATCCATTGCTGTCAGCTTTTTTCACTGCCTAACCATATTTTAGATCAGGAGTGTCTGAATTTTGTTGGACACTTACAGAAAAAAATTGATAATTACTGTTTGTTAGGAAAATTCTTCACCTTTTTTATTAATTTATTCATTTATCAGTAAATATTTATTGAGCACTTGCTATGCAGTTGGTGTTGAGGATATAGCAGTGAACAGAACAAAACAGAAATTCCTGCTGTCATGGGGCTTATATTGTAGTGGGAGGAGACAGATGATAAGCAAAAATGTAAGTAAAATAGTCTGTTAACAATAATAAGAGTCGAGAAGGAAAAGTGGACAAAGTGTCGCAATTATAATTAGGGTGGCCAGAGAAGATCAGGAGTCATTTGCACAAAGAAAGTGAGGAAGCACTTTGTATCAGGGAAGAGCATTCCAGGTAGAAGGAATCACAGTTGCGGAGGCCTTAATCCTGGGGCATGTCTGCATGTTTGAGCAAGAGGGAGGAGGTCAGTATGGCTGGAATGATGTGAACAAGAGAGAAAGTGGTAAATTACACGATGAGAATAGAAGGTTCCTGTGCAGTGAGCCAGTGGTGGAGTATTGGCTAAAACTTTGTAGCCCTTCACAAGGACTTGGGCTTTTTGGGAAGGGAGTGGGAAGTAATGGAGGACATGACTTACATCATGTTTTAAAGAAATCATTCAGTCTGTAAGGGGTCAGGGGCACAGTGAGGGAGGCTAATTATAAAATTAGTGCAGATGTCTAGATGAGAGATAATGGAGGTGTGGCTTATAGTGGAAGCAGTGAAGGTAGAGAGATGGAATTGGGTACTGGATCAATGAGTTGCTGGAATAGGCCGGCTCCAGGGAGGGAGACCTTGGGAAAAGCTTAGGGAAATTCCCGGAGAGGGACATAAGCAATCAGTACTCCTGGGAGTTGGGGGAATGAGTGGCTTCGTCCTCTAAGGGTATCTGGACACAGTATCTGTCATATCTATTTCTACACCTTCCAATGGGGTAACCAGAGTTATGATTGTTCTTCCC
This sequence comes from Pteropus vampyrus, assembly GCF_000151845.1. Lineage (NCBI taxonomy): Eukaryota > Metazoa > Chordata > Mammalia > Chiroptera > Pteropodidae > Pteropus > Pteropus vampyrus. The sequence goes on along the minus strand of NW_011888852.1, from coordinate 2,842,606 downwards.
ATTTTACAGATAAGAAAACTGAAACTTAAAGAGATTAAATAGCTTACTCACATTCTCAAGGATGCAAGTGATGCATCAGTCTTAAATAGGTCTTCTGATACCATGTCCTTCCCAGACTCTTTTCTCAATCACACAACCCATCCGCTGCCTCTTTGTCACAGGTATTCAGTTACTAAATTGAAGACCAGATTCCACCTGCAGTGCTGAAGTGCCTGCTCTTAGAGAGAGCTGCTGTTATTAAATCCTTGCCCTCAGCTATGGCCAAACTGAAGACCTTTGACCATGGTGTGGGCATGGGCTGGCACACACCTGCGTGTATGATGGGGCGTGCACCTTGCCTTGTCTTTAATTCCTTCTTTCTTTCCCCATTCTCCCTTCCTTTCTCTTCCTTCCTTCCTTCCTTCAGCTGCTTGTAATAGTGCTAACTATGTTTTGTGCCCAGCAAAATACTCAATGTTATTTATGGATTTTTCCATTTATTTCTTCCTGAACGTGTGACTATAAAAGCTAGTGCAAGAATCTGAGTAAGGAGCCTTTGAAGGAGAGGTGTTTGAGGTGGGGAGGACATTCCCCATTGCACCTGCTCCTTCAGAGATGCCTGTGGGCATTTAGGATGAAAGATGCAAGGCTTTAGCTCAGGCAGTCTGGGTAGAAACACAGATTTGAGAGTTTCTGAACATTTCTCTCCTGAAAATTTCTTTCTTAAACCTCTGACTGATAAGCTGTGAATTGGTTTCCTACTTTACCTTATCTTTCCTGTTGTTCTGTGTGCGTGAATTCTTGAACAAAAAAGAATTGCGTTTAAAACAAGTTAAAGAGGTACAAATTAATACTTGATAGATGGTCATGGAGAAGAGAAGCACGGCATAGGGAACATAGTCAGCAGTGATGTAATGGCTATGTACTGTATACTCGAAACTAATAATAAAATAAAATAAAATGCTAAAAAAAGTGTAACTTTATTTTGCTTCTCACTATCTTTTAAACTTTATTTGATGGAGATTTTTTCTTCAGATTCTGGATGAAGACATTAGCAGCTATCAAAGCTTTTCTGTTTATTCTTAGAAAATGCACAGACTCATGATGATTTCGGGTTGCAGGCATAGTATCAGTTTCAAACATTTAACGTCCAAGCCAGGGTATTATTCATGCTGTCTGCCTTGGCTTATCATCAGAGCATTGGCTTTTGAGCTGAGCAGCCTGGAAGCAGGAGGGTAGCAAAGGGGCAGGCCTCCCCCTCTCACTAGCTTTTGCTTCCTGCATTAGGAAGAGCGGGAGGAAAGATGAGGGGCTAGGATGGTCCTGACTTTGCTGAGTGGCTTTACACCCTTAGCCTTGCAAATAGCTCTGTCTGGTTCTGGTTGTGGAGTGTATTTTGGGCTCTTTCTAGATTCCAGGTTGAGCCCTCTCACCTGAAATTACCTTAAGCAAAATAATTCTATTCTGGTGGCCACTAGTAGCTTCTTCCTCAGCTTGGGGGCACTGGTAGGACCCTTCCCTACTCTGGTCCACCAACCAGCCTCCTCTTGCAGATATTTCCTTGTTTCCCTCCCCTCCACAGTTCTATTGGCCAGAGCAGGGCCCACATACTCACGCTGACTCTCCCTCTGTGGGCCAAGTCCTGCATGGCCCACACCTGGCATGGCATTGGAGTGTGGGCCATGGGAGCAGTGTGTCGGTCCATCCCCTGCCAGCTAGATTTCTTATGCAACAGTCAGGCCCCATCTACAGCCCTCTGCATCTTCCTCAAATGAGAACAAGGCACCAGTTCCTATGCTTTAAGATTTCAGGAAATGCTGCCAAGCTCTACAGAGTGAGAAAAATCTTCGTGGCCGTAAGGAAATGCTCTTTCCCTCCCGTGGAAGAGGAGAATGATTCTTCAATAAAGGAGTGATGAGAAATAACCTTTTCACTACATATTTCTTCTCTATTCCTTACAAACATGGGTGAAAATACCCTGAAGTGAGAAATAAAGGTGACATTAGGACATTGCTTAGGCAGCAAGTTTGAGGGGGGTCATAAAGTTTGTGGAGGAAGGACTGCTGTGGTT